>NC_073263.2:27105740-27413407 GCF_029289425.2 Pan paniscus | reverse complement strand
CCTGCCACCTCCAAGCTGCTTGGGGCCAGACTGGATGCCCTGCCGGCCCCTCACTCTTCTTACCTTTGAACATCGACCCTGGCCAGGCATTTGTTTAGGCAGGTTTTCTAATTTAACTTTTACAACAACCTGTGAAATGGCTACGATTAACCCGCTTTCATGGCTGAGCACCTGGCTGGGAGATGTAAGGTACTTGCCCAAGGAAACCAATCAATTATCAACCTGAATTTGCCTGACTTCCCACTCATGCTTTGGTTGCAGTTCCAGAGTCTGCTACAGGATCTCCCATAGAGTGGCCTGAAGGCACTGGTTTCCCTTGGGAAACAGCGAACTCATGTCCCTGGACTTCTCCCCTGTGGCCTCCCTCCCTGCTTCCCTGGGACTGTTAGTACCTTCTCCTATGTTTCATGTTGACCATATAGCTTTGCCTTTTTCCAATCTAGGTTTATGCCAGACATTGTGTCTGTTATTTCCCCTTTTTAAAGTGATATCTGGGCTGAGTGCAGTGGCTCATGCCTGTAATCCCAGTACTTTGGGAGGCCGAGGCAGGCGGATCACCTGAGGTCAGGAGTTCGAGACCAGCCTGACCAACATGGAGAAATCCCATGTCTACTAAAAAGACAAAATTAGCTGGGCATGGTGGCAGATGCCTGTAATCCCAGCTATTCAGGAGGCTGAGGCAGAAGAATCGCTTGAACCTGGGAGGCAGAAATTGCGGTGAGCAGAGATCACGCCATTGCACTCCAGCCTGGGCAACAAGAGTGAAACTCTGTCTCAAAAAAATAAATAAATAAAATAAGTGATATCTGTGATATCTGGCCATATCGCATCAATTTTCATTTGAGACCCACCCCTGCCCCACTCTCGGTCTCCTGGATCCCAGAGGGGTTGGTGACCTGGGGTCAGGCTCAATGAGGTACTGCTCCTCTCTGCCACTTTGTTCAGCTTGGGGGTAACATGTAACAAAGCGGAACCGATAAAGTACATTTTTACTGGGGCTAGTTTTTCCTCATGTTAGAGTTGTTAAGCTAATAAGAAGTAATCCCAGAAAGCCTGGTGGTCTTCCTTTACTACCAGTTGTAAGAACCTGACTAATTACAAGCTCCATGAGGACCATGCATTTTTTTTTGTCTTGTTCAATGTACCCCCAGGGTACTCTGTTTACTGGTTACTGCATCCCCAGATCCTGACAGTGAAACAACTCAGAGAAAAACAAGCTAAGAGATATCAGTGTCTGACAGCATCATTGGAGCAGCTGGATACAGCTATGCCTGAAGTCGTTAAATTTGTTTTTATGCTTAAGTCTGTATTGGTCTTCTGCCACTTGTAACCCAAAGAGTCATGACCAACACAAGCAAGTGTTGACTCAAGTTTCTTGAGACCTTTCCTGCAAGAGCAATCACAGATAAACAGTGACCTTGGGGGCCACAGTGGTCTCCCCAGGGCCTTAACATGCCACCTTTCTTTTCTAAGATTTCTTAAGCTCTGTGGCTTACAAACCCCTTGATAGCAGTAATGTGATTTTCTCTGTGTTATTTAAGTGTTCCATAGCTGCTGGGCGTGGTGGGTCACACCTGAAATCCCAGAGTTTTGAGAGGCCAAGGCAGGTGGATTACTCGAGGTCGGGAGTTCAAAACCAGCCTGGCCGACATGGTGAAACCCTGTCTCTACTAAAAATACAAAAATACAAAAAAAAAAAAAAAAAAAGCCAGGCATGGTGGCAGGTGCCTGTAATCCCAGTGACTCAGGAGGCTGAGGCAAGAGAATTGTTTGAGCCTGGGAGGTGGAGGTTGCAGTGAGCCGAGATTGCACCATTGCACTCCAGCCTGGACAACAGAGTGAGACTCTGTCTCAAAAATAAATAAATAAATAAAGAAAATGCTCCATAGCTTTTCAGACAGGACTGGCTTCACAGTGGAAGCCTCAGGAGATACTGGGCAATCGCTGCACTGGGAGGCCAGGGTGCAGGGCTGCTTCTTCCTTTCTGTGAACTGAGAACTATACTGTCTGGTGCCTAGCGTGGTTCCTGGAGTATGCTATGTGTTTAGTAAATACTTGTTGATGGAATGAACAATATAAAGTGCACAGATCCCTTACAGATCTCCTGAGAAAAGCAATGCTGGAAAGTATCTGTATCCCTGTAAGCCTCTCCTCTCTCTTCTTTCGTCTCATCTCTCCTTTTAGCATGACGTTTCCCCCAATCCTCTTTGTCCGGCTTCCTTGGGGTTCAGTGGCTGTGTGACCCAGGTGTGAATGCCTTTGTCCTAGGGGTAGGGTATCACATCGGCCTTTTGACCTGTCTGTCTGCTCCAGGCTGGGAGTCTCCTGAAGTCTCCCTCTCAGTATCTTATTCAGATCTGACTCTCCAGCATCTTGGGGAATAGCTGCCTAACAGAACACTCAGAACAAATGCTCTATGCATGAATGAGTGGTGGTTTCCTAACTCCAGCCTCCTGCTGCTCCATCCCAACCCCTTGCTTCTGTGAGAGGGTCCCTCTTCTGGAGAGATGAAGGTGAAGTCTGCTCTGATCTCACAGACAGAGCAGTCCCCGGCCCTCTCCACCCAGCTGTCTGCCCCTCCTGTCAATATTACCAACTTTCCTCTCAGAGTTCTCCCTGCCATGCCACCCACCATGGCCAATAAAGCCGAGCATTGGTCCCTGCTAAGTCACAGCTAGGATACTCCCCTCCCACAGGAGGGAATACCTATTATTGTGGCACAGGACTGTCCCTGGCCCAGCTGGTTGAAATGTTTGCTCCAGCTCCATGGGCTGGCTTGGGGGGTGTTTTTTAAATTGTGGACAAAGCTGTCTTTTTTTTTTTTTTTTTTTTTTTGAGACACGGTCTCGCTCTGTTGCCCAGACTGGAGTGCAGTCACACTATCACGGTTCACTATAGTTTCTACCTCCTGGGCTCAAGTGATCCTCCCACCTCAGCCTCCCAAGTAGTTGGGACTACAGGCTCATGCCACCATGCCTAGCTAATTTTAAAATTTTTTTGGTAAAGCCGGTCACTTTGTTGCCCAGGCTGGACAAAGCTGTCCTTAAGAAGAGATGGCACAGGGATTGCAAGTGAAGAAGTGAGGTTTCAGCCACACCCATCCATGCACTGGGAGGGAGCCCTTGGCCAAATCATGTCACCTCTCTGGGTTTCTGCTTCCCCAGCTGGAAAACGACCAGGGCTTGGGAGAAGAGATGAGCTCAAAGGCATTTTCCAACAACAAAGTCCTCCAACCTTTTTCCAGTTTTTGAAGAAGGGATGACTTTCATGTGCTTAAGGGTACAGGAGGTGGGTGAGAGAAGCTGCAACACACAGGAATACCCAGGAAGGCTCAGCCTGGTCCTACCATCTTACTGAGGAGTTCTCAGAGTGATTCTTGGGGCAGGTCCAAGCAAGCACCAGACCCGGATGGTTCTTACTCCAAAATGGATCTCAAAGTTCACCCACTTCACATTGCCACAGCTCAGACCACTACATTTTGAAGCTGAGTGACTGCAACTGCTTCCTAACTCATTCATTCACTTCTGCATTAATGCATTGCACTTCTGCTTGTCTCAGGGCAGTGCACTGCGCATACACAGTGTTCGGGACAGGTCTCCTGCCTTCACCAAGCAACGGTCTAATGTCAGTGAAGGACACAGACAAATATCCAATTAATCTTGTGAAAAGGACAAAAGAGAATGTAATGTAAAAACAAAGAATGAGGCGGCAAAGAGCTATTTAGGTGGGTGAGGAGAAAACATATCAGCTGAGATTCGAAGAATAAGAAGAAAGTGACCAGGAGGAAAGCCCGGAAGGGTGTTACAGGCAGAGGGAACAACATGTGCGAGGCCCCTGAGGTGGGAAAGAGAGAGACCAGCCTGGCTGAATGAAGCAGAGTGAGGGAAGGAGGGAAGGCGGGAGCATGGAAGTGATGGGCCTTAGTCAGCAGGTGGGCAAGGAAGACTTGAAGGCCACAGGAAGGGGTTTAAAGTTCAGCTACGAAAAAAATTCTGGTAAGGGTTTGTTTTTTGTCTTTTTGAGACAGAGTCTTGCCCTGTTGCCTAGGCTGCAGGCTGGAGTGCAGTGGCACAAGCTCAGCTCATTGCAACCTCCACCTCCCAGATTCAAGTGATTCTTGTGTCTCAGCCTCCCAGGTAGCTGGGATTACAGGCATGGGCCACCATGCCTGGCTAATTTTTGTATTTTTAGTAGAGACGGGGTTTCACAATGTTGGCTAGCCTGGTCTCAAATTCCTGACCTCAAGTGATCCATCCACCTGGGCCTCCCAAAGTGCTGGGATTACAGGCGTGAGCCTGGTAAGGGTTTGAAGCAAGGCAGAATCTGAATGAGAAGTATATTCTGGATCACACTGGCTTGAGGGCATGGGAGTGGGGAGACAGGTGAAGAGGCTGGATGAGCCAGGAGAGAGGGCAGTGGCTGTGAAGAGAGGGGGTGAAGAATAGATCCGGTGCCTTTTTAGGAGGTGAAATTGGTGGCCTTGAGGATGGGGAGTGAGGGGGCTGGGAAGACTGACTCCCACTCTCTGGCTGAAGAGACAGGTGAAGAGGTGGTGGCAGGAATCCGCCTGGTGTGGGTTCCCAGGACTCAGGGAAAGGAGAGGCCCGCGGAAGCCTGAGCCAGCCCCTCTCCACTCTTGCCATAGAGGCTTTCCTCAGACCCCACCTTCTCTATGAGGCTTCCCGTGACAGCCTCGTTTAATGCTGCAGCAACCGCTCCACAACACTTTTTCTCCCTTAGGAGTCTATAATTCCCCACACTCCCATAGCATTCACCACCATCTATAATAAATAAACGATAAGTAACGATAAGTAACTGCTTTTTTTTTAGACAGGCTCTTGCTCTGTCACTCAGGCTGGAGTGCAGTGGTGCAGTCATATCTCACTGCAGCCTTGACCTCCCAGGCTCAAGTGATCCTCTCGCCTCAGCCTCCTCAGTAGCTGGGACCGCAGGTGCGCACCACCAGGCCCGGCTAATTTTTTTTTTTTTTTTTCCTGTAGAGATGGGATCTGTTGCCCAGGCTGGTCTTGAACTCTTGGGTTCAAGGTATCTCTTATCTGAGCCTTCCAAAGTGCTGAGATTACAGGCGTGAGCCACTGGCCCAGCAGACTTTTGCATTTTTAGGTGTGTTCTTTATTGCCTGTCTCCCTGTACCAGAAGAAGAGTTCTAGGAGGGCAGGGCTTTGGCCTGTCTTACTCCCTGTTCTAGCTCCAGCACCAACAGCAATGCCTGGCACCTCATTGGCCATCAGAGATGTGCTGAATGAATGAATGAATGACTCTCACTTTGGGAGTCCTTAGCACGTGGTAGTGTTGAAAGCCAGGGACTTTGAAGAAAGGAGTAGAAGAGTCCAGGACCAGGAAAAAGGGTAAGTACAGGAGAGCCAGTGAAAGAAGGGAAGGAGATCCCAGAAGGCAGTGGACACCGGGAGCAGATGTCCTCTTGGAGGCTCAGAAAGGGGAGGCAAGAACAGCTCTGCCCCGCAAGCTGCTATCCAGCTAGAGTGATATTTCCATGGCTGTCTGGTCATGTCATTTGCCAGCCTGACACCCTCTGTGGCTTCTCATGGAACTCAGAGGATGCCTGACTCCTCCTGTGACATTCGTTCTTACCTTTCTGGCCTTGGTTCTTCAAGCTTCCCTCACCCTGCCCGCTGCACCCTGGGCCACCAGGGAATTTTCAGCCCTCCCTCATGCTGAACTAATTGTGACTTCCTGAAAGTGCCAACCTCTCCTCTGGACATTTCAAATACTTTTTTTGTCTTCCTAGACACCTTCATCCTGTCTATCCAAAACTCTTCCCCAGCTGGACTCCTAATCCTTCTCCAGCGCTCAACTGAGACTTCCTGCAGCCGAGCGAGCTCGTGAGCTAGGCCGGGGCTACAGACTCCGCCTGCGCATGTGTGTGTGTGTCAGGGGCAGGAGGGTGGGGGGGGGGTGCACACTCCCTACTCATCCCCCGTCATAGCACTTTGCAAAATAAGTTTTATTAACTGTTAGCAACGTACTGGGCATTATTCTAAGAGTTTCCTTATATTACCTCTTTAATGATCCCTATAGCATCTGGAATGCTGTGACACTACATTCCCCGCTTTACAGATAAAGTAACTCAAGGCAAAGAGAAGTTACACGGATGGTGAAGGTCACCCAGCAAGCAGGTGGAAGAGACTGTGTTGTGCCCTGGAGGTCGGACTCTCTGAGTCCACTCTCTGAAGCCTTAGGTAGGCTTGCCTCTCATTGCCTGCTTATTTTCTCTAACGAAGTGTTTCTTCACGGAAAGTAATTTTCCTCTCTCAGGGCCATTTGGCACTAGTGAGTGGAGGCCAAGGATGCCGCTAAGCATCCCACACAGGACATCCCCTACCATAGAGAATTGGCCCCAAATGTGGACAGTGCCAGGGTTGAGAAACCCTGCTCCACCTAGACTGCAACCCATGAGCGTTTCCTCCTCCCACATTCTCTGCAGACTCTAAACATTGAAGTGCTCTGGCTCCCATGGCTTTCTCCTCTCCTCTATCTCATTCAGGCCAGAATTTCCAGACTGGCTCCTCTGTTGACTCTCAACTTGATATCTGACATTCCCAAGGATGATCTATTGACCTCCACAATATGTCTGAGTCTGCTGCCCCTTGTCACCTGCACACCAGGCTGAGCAAATCCCAGCATCTCATTCTGGATCACGGAGACAACCTTTCGGCTCTGTCCCACTCACGCTCCCTGCTACCATCCATGGTTCACCCTACGGCTAGAACCATCTGTTCAAAGCATGATCCCAAGAGCATCTGTCCCCTGCTGAAACCCTCCAATAGCTACTCATCCTGCAGGCGTGACCTCCAGCCCCTCCAGCCTTCGAGGCCCTGCCTAGGTCTGCAGTCACCTTGGCTCATGCTCCCTCTTGGGCACTGTCCTCCTTTCTGCTTTTGTAGTCCCAGGGCTCTTTGTGCTTGCTCTTTCCCATGGCCCTGTCCTTCCCATCATTTTGGTTAATCTCAAGTATCCTCTCAGCCTTGCCAGGTTGACCCGTCCAGCACCCTGTCTCCCCTTCCCTCTAGGGTTCATCTACAGCAAAACGATCTGCCATTTCCATGTTCTGCAGCTGTCGCTTCTCCCTGGAGCATAGCAGCTTGAGACCAGGCTGCCTCTCCTGTTTCTGCTAAGGTCCTGCCTGGCACATAGCAAATTCTCAGAAATACTTTTAGGAACATAACTGAACTGGAAATTGTGGCAAGAGAAGTCTGTCCTTGTGAACCACCAGGCTCCTTCTCTTACCTGCTTCTTCTCATGAAGAACTCTTCTCTCCTTTTTTGTTCTTATTTTCTTTCATTTCTTCCAACAAAGCTATGAATGCCTACATCAGTTGCCTGTTCAACATCTCACCTGGGTATCTTAAGAGCATCTTCAACATGGCCAAATGGAACCCTGGAATGATACTCTATTCTTCTCCATCCCTACCTCTCCCCACCAGGCTTTTCCGCCTGAGTAGATGACAAGACCATTAACCTGGCCCTCAAGCCAAACACGTACTAGATTCCCAGGACTCTGCTCCTGTCCTGACATCCAATCCATCAGCAAGTAGTGATTTCGGCCTCAAAATATATCCGAATCACTACCCACAGCTACCACCCTAGTGCAGGCCACCACGAGCTCTGGATCACCACTGTCACACCCTACCTGGCTAGTGCAGGCCGCCATGAGCTCTGCCCTGGACCACCCTCGTCATGCCCTACCTGGCTTCCTGCTCCTGGTCTGCTTGCTCTGTACCCTGTCCTCCTTAGAGCAGCCTGGGCAATTGTTTAAAACACCAATCAGGCAGGGCACAGTGGCCTGTGCCTGTAATCCCAACATTTTGAGAGGCCGAGGTGGGCAGATCACCTGAGGTCAGGAATTCAAGACCAGCCTGGCCAACATGGCGAAACCCTGTCTCTGCTAAAAACACAAAAATTAGCTGGGTGTGGTGGTGCATGCCTGTAGTCCCAGCTACTTGGGAGGCTGAGGCAGGAGAATCGCTTGAACCCAGGAGGTGGAGGTGGCAGTGACCTGAGATCGTGCCATTGCACTCCAGCCTGAGTGACACAGTAAGACTCCGACTAAAAAAAAAAAAAAAAAAAAAAAAGCACCAATCAGATTATTCTCTCCTGTCTGTTAATTAGCCAGTGGATAGTATTTATTTAAGAGTCATACTGTAGCCCTCTTGGTGATCAGATCGGCAGGCCATAAGAAGGGTAAGTAGCATACAATAAACCATTTTGAGAGAGAGAAAGAGAGACCATATTCACCTAACCTTTATGACAGCATATTATCATTGTTCTATTTTATTATCCATTATTGTTGTTAATCTCTTGCTGTGCCTAATTTGTCAACTAAACCTTTGTCATAGGTATGTATGTACAGGAAAAATGCATACTATATATGGGGTCCAGTACTATCTGCAGTTTTAGACATCCTTGGGATCTTGGAACGCATCCCTTGAGGTTAAGGAGTGATTACTGTACTGTATATAAAATACCCATTTCCTTTCTTCCTGTCACATGCCATGGCTGCCTATCATTAGCTTGTTCATTTATGTGGTTACTTGCTTTTGAGGTCTTTTGCCCCCACTGGTATGAAAGCAGTGACCTTGTCTATTCTGTTCACTGCAGTATGCCTAGAACCACTGGCCTAGTGCATGGAAGGAGCTCAATAAACCATGTTGGGTGAGCGAATGTGAATTAAGAAGGTTTTAGGGTTGAGGCACTGCCCCTGGCAGTATTGTTTGCCTATTTATTTATTTATTTATTTAGGAGGCAGGGTCTTGCTCTGTTGTCCAGGCAAAATGTTGTGCAGTGGCACAATCATAGCTCACTGTAGCCCCGACCTCTTTGGGCTCAAGCGATCCTCCCACCTCAGCCTCCTAAGTAGCTAGGACTACAAGCACACACCACCATGCCTAGCTAATTTTTTTAAAAAACATTTTTTGTAGAGATGGGGTCTCACTATGTTGCCCAGGCTGGTCTCAAACTCCTGGACTCCAATGATCCTCTCACCTTAACCTCCCAATGCATTGGCATTGGGATTACAGGTGTGAGCCACCATGCCTGGCCTTATTTACCTTTTAAAATAGGGACTTTTGAGGACGTTTTTGCTTAAGGAGACTGAAGCTATTAAAAATCTCCAAAGGTCCAGGGCCTTAACTGTTTACAAGGCACTTGCCCATATGGTGACTCATTCATTCATTCAATAAATACTCATCACATTTCTGCTATGTGCCAGTCACTTGCTGATGGGGTGGTATTTGGGGTGAGTCCTTGCAGCTCATCACCACAGACCCAGGGGCCATTGCTTGGCTTCTCCAGAGCTGGCTCTCAAGGCCTGTTGCTGAGGTGGAATGCAGTACCAAGCTCAGAATATTTGTGTCCTGACAGCTACTCTGGTCTGTGTGCCCCGAGGTAAGTTGTTTCCACCTCTCTGCACTAAAGCTCATGTGGAAAACAGAGATCATAATAATAAAGAACTTGCAGGATCAAGGCTCTCCTTCAACCCTTCCCTCCTTCCACGTCCACCATGTGTGCTTCCAGCTCTCCTGAGTTCTCTTGACTGAAACTTGAGGCACTCAGCCTCCTGCAGCCAAGCCCATCTGGATTCCCTCAGAAGAACTTTCACCAGGGAGATTCAGGAAACTGCCTTCCTGCTGGTCGCCGCTTGTCCAGTCAGCGTTTTTCCAGTAACTCTTCAATGAAGGCTGCTCAGGCTAAGGTGTTGTCATGTAGAGATGTTTGCATTTTATGGGGGTCAGGGCTTTCATGGAAAGAGTGGACCTTGTATGAAGGATCCTGGCTCTGCAGCAGGGAAACGAGAGGGAAGTTTCTTGGCAGGGTGAAGGAGACCTTCGCTCAGATCACTGCAGTCAGAAGTTGGTTCTTGAGCCAGGTGTGTACCTGCAGGACCTCTGAGGCCAGTGCGGGGGATTGTGTGCTGCCTCTGAAGGACGCCGCCATGGAGCTGGCTCCCTGCCCACTCTCGTTCCCTCACATGGCTCTTCCACACTGCAGCCAGTGAGTCCTTCAAACACAACCTGATGGTGCCAACCCCCTGCTGAGAACTCTGCAGTGAGTTCCATTGCCCTTAAAACAAAAACCACTATGCTCACTCTCATCAGCCAGGCTCAGCACCCCCTCTCCAGCCCTGCGCTTCCAGGAACTGCCCCTGCTCCTCACACTCCGGTTCCTGGGCCTTCTTTCAGTGCCTAGAGCATCCTGTGCTTTCTCACTGCAGGTCCTTTGCATGGGCTGGACTTCCCATCACTTCCTTCCCCACCTTGTCTGTGCCTCCTCAACTCCTCCACACCTGAAGATCTCAAGTCCCCCACAAGCCCTGTTAGGTTTCCCTCTTCTGCTCTCCTCATCTCATTGTGGCTTCTCCTCCAGCGTGTGGTGATTTGCTCAGTCTTTCTCCTTCATATTCTCAGGAGTGTCAGCCTCATAAATCCATAGTTCTGCTCACCATCACCTGATACATGGACAAGTTGGTGCTCAACGAATTAATATTGAATGAGCAATGCTTGCATCAGCAGGGAGGGGAGGTCTGAGTCAGCTGGGATGTTCCAGAAAGGATCAGGGGCTCAGTGGCTTTTTTTTTTAATGGTAGACTAGAGTTTTATTATTACTCAAATCAGTCTCCCCAAGAATCAGGGATCAGAGTATTTAAGGATAATTTGGTAGGTACAGGCTAGTGAGTGGGGAGTGCTGATTGGTCAGGTTGGAGATGAAATCATAGGGAATTGAAGCTTGTCCTCTTGCGCTGAGTCAGTTTCAGAGCCCAGGGGCAGAGGCTGAAACCACAGCGGTCTGTCCAGCAAAAGGTGGAGCCACGGAGGGAACTCAATCACTGCTGGAGATGCTGCCTGAAGGATCTGGGACTGTTCACATTACCTCTGCTTGGCTGAGCCTGGGCCTGCCTAGAGAAGCCAGACCTGCTCACAGCCCCAGAGAGGCAACTGTGTGCTGTCCTTCAATGCTGAAGCAGCCATCACAGTTCCCGCATCTGACAGAGGAGCTGACCCTGTGCATAGGCTGTCTTTCTGCACGAACAGCAGATCTGAACACGTAATGGGCATATGCGTTTGCTTGGGCTGCCACAGTAGAAGTACCACAGGCTGGATAGTAAACAACAGAAATGTGTTTTCTCACAGTTCTGCAGGCTAGATGTCCAAGATCGAGGGGCTGGTAGCTTTGGTTTCTTCTGCAGCCTCTCTCCTTGCCTTGTAGAGGGCCAACTTCCCGCTGTGTCCCCACAGGGCCTCTCCTCTCTGTGTCTCTTTCTGTCCTAACCTCCTTTTCTCATAGTGATATCAGTCAGCTTGGATTAGGGCCCACCCTAATGGCCTCATTTCAACTTTGTCACCTCTTTAAAAGGTCCTATCTTCAAATACAGTCACATACTTAGGTACTGGGGGTCAGGGCTTCAACATATGAATTTGGGCGGGGGACAGAATTCAGCCCATAACAATAGGTTATGCCAGGATGCATGCCATGATTTGACCCCACATGGAGACATATGATTTGTCTTCACAACAGGAGACATAGAGAATATAAGGCAGACACGACAAACCTTGATTATTTTTTAATGAGACTATGTACAACATTTGCAGCTCCACAACCAAACTTCTACCCCCAAAAGTACCACATGCCGGGCCAGGGAGCATGTCGCTGATCTTACTCCCATCCCTGCTCCCTCATCCATTCAGGTTACATCTCCCTCCTGGTGCAGAGGTGGAAGCCATCTTCCACCTCTGTGCCTATCCCAGCTTCCTCGGGGCAGGGGGACAGGTAGGTTACCTGTCAGGCAGAAGCCTTTGCATTCTGTTCATTCAGCTCAACCTGCCCCTTCTTGGAAGGGGACAGACATGTGGCTGTGGGAAAGCTGATCTCCTTTTCTGTAAAAGGAAACTTTGGGGCTGGCTTCTCAGACAATGGGCTCTTCAGAGAAGTGGGTTTTTTAGGGAAGGGTTTGCAAAAGGCATCAGGGTTAGTTTGAAGACAAAGGGGAAGTGTCTCTGTAAAGGGGGTGCAGTGGAGCTGTGGAGAGGTGACCCTTAAGGAGCTGGGAGAGGAGCCAGATCCCTATGGTGAGCTGGAGGGTGTGAGAGTTGCAGTGGCATGGTCTGTAAGCCGGAGGCAGAGGGAAGAGAGAGCACGCACTAAGAAAAACAATGCAAAGATTCTGTGCTCTTATTGAATTCATCTTGCTCCAGGTGAGAAGGAGAACATGAACCTAGGCACAGCCGGTGCTTGATGAGTGCCCACTGTGTGCCAGGCCCTGGGGACATGAAGATGAGGAAGACTCTGTCTCCTGCCTTGAGGAGAACCACTTAGCTGGAAGGGACAGATGGGCACACAGAGTGCCGTTCACTGTGGTCAGGGTGCCCAGCAAAGTGCCCAGCGTGGAAACCGTGCCCACATACTCATGAGTCAAGGAGGAAGTGCTGTCCACAGCAGATGGGGTGGAGGGCCTTAACTCCACCTGGACAGGTCGGGAGGGCTTCCCAGAGGAAGCTGAGGAGGAGGTGGCCAGGCTGGGGGTGGAGGAACAGAGCATCCGGGCAGAGGGAGAGCATTCGGGAAGGCAGGAAGCAGCCAGAGGGCATGGGCACATCCAGGATTGGAACCCTGGCCTCTGCTGCGTTCTAATTGTGGCCGACATCTTTCTTCAGCCTTCTGTTTGTGCTTCAGGCCCCATGCCTTCCAGACCTAACTGGGCATGCCTGCTTGGATGGCCCTTTATAGTGTGCACAACCCTGTCAGGCATCCAAAAACCATGTGACTGGGAGTTTGGTATTAAGCTGTATTATTGAGTTCACAAACTCAACTTTCAGAAATCTAACCAAACAAGGGATTTGCAAAACAGTTTCAAACAGAGCAGAGCCAACTACATTTCCCATGACAATCAGCTTGTTTACCACCCCAAGGTACACTCTAGCCACTGTTGACACGCTCATTTGCATGCCAATACCCAGAATGCCTTTCCAGCCCTACTGCGCTTCTATCCCGCCAGTGAGCTGAAAGGTTTATTTACATATACAATGCATGACAACTTCATTTTCTGAAGCATCTTTCATACAAACCGTATCCCCAAAATGCCTTAAGTTGGTGAAAGAATTTCAAAATCCTTTTACCCTTCTTTCTGGGCTGAAGTGGAGTTAACTTATGCATGCCCAAATTAACATTTTAATTAAAAGATACTTGAGCGAAATGAGATTTTGGTTATTCAGCCATGTGTCATATTATGCTTGGTGTATTAAGCCAAGTTTATGAAGAGAAACTACACGGCCACAGATAGATCAGGCAACACAGAGAACTCCACGTGTACATCGGACTGAGCTAGGATCAACAGAGGAACGTTAATGGATGACTTTCCTACAGCTGGAGTTCCCTGGCACTGTGACCTGTGAGATCACACTTATCTAGGGGCATTGGGCATAATGGCACAGGTGGTAAAAACACAAACACCTACCAGCAATTTTTCAATTTTAAGAGTACAGCAGCCAGGACGGGTGGCTCACGCCTGTAAGCCCACATCTTGGGAGGCCAAGACAGGGGGATCCTTTGAGCCCAGGAATTCAAGACCAGCCTGGACAATATAGCAAGACCCCCATCTCTACAAACAATAAAAAAGTTAGCTGGGCATGGTGGCATGCAAGTGTAGTCCCAGCTACTCAGGAGGCTGAGGTGGGAGGATTACTTGAGCCCAGGAGGTTGAGGCTGCAGTGAGCTGTGATTGCACCACTGCACTCCAGCCTGGGTGACAGAGCAAGATCCTGTCTCAAAAACAAAAACAAAAAGTGTAGCAGGAAAAAAAAGATGAAGTGAAATGGTAATCCTGCAAGTTTTCAGGAGCAGGTGTGCTAGATTTTGATAGCAGTTCAATATTGGTAAAAGGATTTTCCTGCCTTTTTTGTCCCAGAGGAAAGCAGTATAAGAGACCTTCAGGAAAGTCATGTTTGAAGATGTTATATAGGAATAGCCAGATTTTGTGTTAAATGCATCTTTGAAAGTGGTTTGGTGTCTTCTTTTTTAAATCAGTGGTGCAGCTACTAGGCTTGGATATTGGGGATGGTAGAGAGAGGACCATGAAGTCTGAGGCCTCTTGATTATGCAAAATGCAGTGGGTAGTCAGATGGTTACCCTGTGGAAAACAAATTAACAGCCTCATAACTGGCTCATAGAGAAGAGGCAACATTTTGAACAAGTTAGAAATGCGAACTCCAGAGTCAGACTCCTGGGCTGGATTTCCAGGGTCTCCACATGCAATCAGCATGACATTTGGGAGTCATTTTACCTCTCTGTGCCTCAGTTTCTTCATCTGGGCAATGAGGATTACAATAATTCCTACTTCATGGGGCTTTCATGAGGATCAAGAGGGTTAACAGGTGTCTGGTCGTGCTGGCTGCTATTGTTATTAATACACTACAATAGCCCATCACATGCTTTGGTTTTGAAGACCCTTTACACTCTTAAAAAGTATTGAGGGCACCAGGCCACCATAGGGTTTTTGTTTATGTGAGCTATCTCTATTAAAATTGACTGTATTTGGGCTGGGCGCTGCGGCTCATGTCTGTAATCCCAGCACTTTGGGAGACCAAGGCGGGTGGATCACCTGAGGTCAGGAGTTCGAGACCAGCCTGGCCAACATGGTGAAACCCCATCTTTACTAAAAATACAAAAATTAGCCAGGCTTGGTGGCACACACCTGTAATCCCAGCTACTCAGGAGGCTGAAGCAGGAGAATCGCTTGAACTCAGGAGGCGGAGGTTGCAGCAAGCTGAGATTGCACCATTGCACTCCAGCCTGGGACAGAGCAGGACTCCGTCTCAAAATAAATAAAAATAAAAATAAAATTGACTGTATTTGAAATTAAAACACAAAATTTAAAAATATTTATAGATTTATTTTAAACGACATAATAAACATTCCTTTTTCACTTAAATAGCATATTTGTATAAAATAACTATAATTTCCAAAACAAAAAAAATTAGTGAGAAGAGTAGCATTGCTTTATATTTTTGCAAACTTCTAATATCTGGCTTAATAGAAGATAGCTGAGTTCTAAGATCACCTGAGGGATGTTAACGGGCATTCAGTTTTTTTGCAATGTGTTGTTTTCCTTGAACTATATGAAGAAAATCAGCCTCATACAGATAATTGGCTTAAAAAGTGGAGGGCATTTTAAGCCTGGGCAACATAGCAAGACCTCATCTATGAAAAAAAAATTTTTTTAATTAGCTGGGCATGGTAGTACATGCCTGTAGTCCTAGCTAGTTGGGAGACTGAAGCAGGCGAATCACTTGAGCCCAGGAGTTCGGGACTGCAGTGAGCTATGCTGGCATCACACTCCAGCCTGGGCAACAGAGTCTTGAACTCCTGGTCTCAAGTGTTTCGTGCACCTTGGCCTCCCAAAGTGCTGGTATTACAGGTAAAAGCCAGTGCACCCAGCCAGGAGGAGTATTTTAATAGCCTTTTAATATAATTGTGGATATTTTTCTTGGTATTACATCAAAACTTGAATTTCTTAAAAGTTATGATGTGGAATCTGGACTCTTATAAATATTTTGTTTGCACTCTGTTACATGAAAATCTGCTGATCTATCTTGATGTTTGAATGGATCTTTTACCTGAGCAGCATTTTGTAACATCATACCTTGGTCATCTAGAAATACTGGTTCACTGAGTTAATAAAGAGCACCCATATGTTGGCACATTTCATTATATAATTTATTTTTAAATCATATTTGTTAATGTCTCCACCAATCTCATCAGAAAAGTCTTCAAGTATTGAGAACCTGTCAAGTTCACAGTGATGAATGTAAGTATTCCATGGGTGCCTTTTCTTTTCCAGAACTGACCTTAATTTGCATTTGACAAAAAAAATTCTAGATTCTATCACCAAAAGGAAGGGGAATGAATGCTGGTCAGAAGAAAACAAAAACAGAAACAAACACCAAATGCCCGTTACACCCCTTAACTTTGGAGAAGGGGAATCAGAGGTCCAGGAAGATTATATGATTTGTCCAAAGTTACAGAACTAGTTAGTGGCACAATCCAGGATGGATGTCAGATTCTTGACCACCAGCCCAAAACTCTTTCCTCTACAGTCTTCCATATTCTTACAGTAGCCTACAGAGGTCCAGAGAGCTCTCACCTAGGTCAGAACTTGTATCAGTCTGCGTGGGTGCCATGACAAAATACCACAGACTAGGGGCTTCAGCAGCAGGTATTTATTGTCTCACGGTTCTGGAGGCTGGAAGTCCAAGATCATGGCATAGACAGATTTTGTTTCTTTTGAGGCCTTTCTTCTTGACTTGCAGATGGCCGTCTTCTCCCTGTGTCTTCACATGGCATTTTTCAGGTGTGTCTGGGTCCTAAACTCTTCTTCTTATAAAGACACCATCATATTGGATTAAGGCCCACTCATATGACCTCATTTTACCTTAATTACCTCTTTAAAGACCCTATCTCTAAATATGGTTATATTGTGAGGTACTGGGGACTTCAATATGTGAATTTTGAGAGAATTCAATTTAGCCCATAACAGAGCTACTTTAGAAATTTACATCATGATGGAATCAGGGATAAGACATCTGCTTCTTTCTGGCACTTCTCTGTGAACAGTGAACCAATGGGGGTGGCCCCTGGACTGACTCTGCATCCTGGGATCCAACAGCCTAAAAGCCAACTGGATTAGGAGTGGGGCCTCCTCCCTGCATGGCTCCCCTGAGGGAGCCCTGGCTTGCCCCAGACTCATGCCCACTCTGACCAGTGCCCCTGGACTATGTGGTGCAGGGCAGACTCTTGAATGCCACACCTTCCTTACCCACTACTGCCCGAAATGGATACCAAGTCAAATGTCTCCCAAACATACTAAGGGAGGCACTTCCTCCCTTGAGCCACTCACAGATAAAACCCTGGAAGCCAGGCTGGGAGGTGTTAGGTTCAGGGCCCTGGAATTTCCTTGGTGGTTTCAAAGGAACTTTCTAGCACTAGTGTTTGGATTCATAGTGACAGCATGATCACTAAACCAGGCTGTTTAACTTGAGTGAAATCTCATTCTCCTCCTAGACTCACCAACTTTTTTTTCCCACCTTCCCCTTGTTTCAGTCTCTCCAACATGTGCACACACATAAACATATACACACACATTCCTATTAGTATAACAGACTCACCTGTGGATGATTACATGCAAGGTTGGGGAAAGGCTGGATTCATGAGTTTTTGTCTCATTGGAATTGATTTATTCCTTACTTTGTGGGTAAAGCTGGGTTCTGAAGAAGTCTAGTAAACACAGTGGCTCAGCCTTCCAATTTAGGGGTGGGGAACCAATGGCCTCACTGCACTGATTGGTGCAGTAAGACTTCCAGAGCCCTCCTCGCCACCACCACCCTTCTCTTGCCCTTGCATCTCTTCCATGTACCTGGTCCTCTGTCCTCATCACCCCCCTACTCTTGCCATTCCAGGGCCTTTTCTCAGAAAAAGTGAATGACTGTCAGTGCTCAGTGGTTACTGTTTGCAAGGCTACTTGTGTTTGCATCAAATGAGAGGCTTTAATCAAAAAGAATTGAAGTTCAGTTTCAGACATGTAGGCATTAACAAAACAATGTCTTCAAGAGAGAAGGTGTTAACAAATGCCTATATGTGCTTCAAGAAGAACCCTAATTGTGGTGGCGAGTGTGTGTGTGTGTGAGAGAGAGAGAGAGAGACAGAGAGAGAGAGAGACTTGAGAGATGCCACCTCAGCCTCCTAAAATTTTTCCTCCAAAGGTTGGCCTTGTGGGTACTCATGGACCTGACTGCAGAGGGAGCCTATTGTCTACAGGGCCATGAAATATATGGATAGGATATTCTTGGAAAGACCCTAGAAGCCCTGTAAATTCTGTTCAGCCAGCAAGCCTCTGACTGCCCTAGGCTTTCAACCTGCATGTCCTAGGCTGTGCAGACTAGCTGCATGCCCCCACTATGCAGAAAAGGCCTTCAGCTTTGCTATTTCCACCAGCTGCCCTTCCCCCACTTTCTCTTTCTGCTTTCTGCTGTCACACTACATTGCAGAGCACAGTCTAGTACCCCACATGCAGAAGGTACAGGTATCCAATGAAAGGATAGCTGGAGGAAAGGAAGAAAGGTGTGCTCAGAGCCAGGCCACCAAATCCTGGCCACCGTGGACTTCTGCAGAAATGATACGGGTTGAAATCAGTTGTTTTCAGCTTGAAGTGATATTTCCTCCCCAGACTTTTGGCAATGTCTGGAGACATTTTTGGTTGTCACAACTGGGAGAAGGTGCTACTGGCATCTAGTGAGTAGAGGCTAGGTGTGCTGCTAGCTTCCATGGAATGCAGAGGACAGCCCCACACGACAGAGAATCATTCAAAATGTCAATAGAGTGGAGGTTGAGGAACTGGTTTAAATGAAGGTGAAAAGGACATCCCTGTTTGGACTTAAGCGATTCCAGCACCTGGTGCTTGGCAGAGGGGAGCATTCCTTATTTTCCACTAACTCCACAGAGTCCAGGAAATGTTTGCACCTGCATGTGTTCCCAACCCCTCCCTCAGCGGTAGATTTGGGTCTAAGTCTGAGTGTGAGTGGTCACTTTTCAGCACTCATTAAA
This sequence comes from Pan paniscus, assembly GCF_029289425.2. Taxonomy (NCBI): domain Eukaryota; kingdom Metazoa; phylum Chordata; class Mammalia; order Primates; family Hominidae; genus Pan; species Pan paniscus. Next base: position 27,394,778 of record NC_073263.2, on the reverse strand, counting down.
TAATTCAGCATCTACTATGCGCCAGGCGCAGCTGTAGACACTGCAAATAACAACGGCAACGCCACCAACAACAATATTAGTTAACATTTATTTAAACATGGCAGACATTCTGCTTAGCATTTTATGGGAATTCTATCCATTAATATTGCACATCAACCCAGCAGAGGAACTGTTAACATAATCCCCACTTACAGAGGAAGAAACTGAAGTTTAGGAAGCACCAGTGGCTTTGCCCAAGATTAGGAAATGGTGGACATGGATTGCAAAGCCAGGCTTTTGCAGGGCCCGCGCTCCTAGCCACTACACTGCACAGAGAAATGGACACTGTCCCTGAAATAAACTCGGGGACCTGTACGCAAATTAGCCAGGTTAAAAGGCAATTTCCAGAAAATATCATCCTGATAATTCAGTTTGGTTCTAATTTCACAATTCGCCTTGTAAGCCCCAAATTCCAGCTCAGAGCAGTGTGGTTTAATGGCTGGATTGGGTCTCCTCAGAGGAGGAGCCGGTAGTTCCAGGCCGCAATCACGCCCTTCCCTGGCGGTCAACCCAGGCGGCAGAGGAGAGAGGCTTTGACTCGAGCGGAGGCCTCCCGGCCAGCTCAGCACAAGACGCAAACTGTTTCTGCATTCAGGTCAGAGGTTGCAGGGTGAGGAGTGTTTGAGCGAAAGTGTGCTGGGACTTGAACGCAGTCTCTGCTGGCGGCGGGATGCTTGAGAGCTCTGGTGCGCCGCAGCCGCCTCCAGGTCCCCAGCGCTGCGCTCCCGTCACCACCTTGGCAACAACTGGGATCGCCACAAGGAGGCTTGCTTTTTTCCTCCGGCTGCTCGCTAAGGCAGACTAGAAAGCTGAAAGCTTGGTCTTCCGGAAATGAATCCCTGGGAAGCCGAGAGGAGGAAACGTGCACTCCTGAGAAAACTGGCCCCGCGCGGACCAGGCTCACAGCTGTGGATCTGCGGACTCTGGGGAGCAGCCGGGAACAGGAGGGACCCCTAGGCGGGAGGGGAGGGGGAGCTGGAGAAGAGGCGAGTGCGGGGAGAGCCGTGTGTGTGTGTTCATCCTTTCTATGTCTCCCACCGCCGTTTCCATCCCCTCCAAACTTGGTTCCCTGGCCGGCCCGAAAGTGCATTTCTGATCAAGATGCCTGACACTGAGTGCTGGCGAAGGCCTTTCCCAGGTGCACAAGACCACCCCCTCCTGTAATCCAGGAGAGGTGCTAGTTCTAAGCCGGTCCTTCAGACCCACAACGAACTCGTTGCCAGAAAATCGTGCTGCCGCCCGCCCCCAAATCCCAGCCAAACGGAGGCTGGGCCGGTCCTGCTGGAGCTAAGAGTGCACAACTGCACTCACCCTGGGGCCCTAGAGCAACATGCAAACGAGCAAAACTCAGAAAGCATCAGCCTCATCACTGATAGTAAAACAGTTGTGATTCTATTCACTGGTATGCACTAAAGCACCTTGGCTTCGTTTAGATTGGCCGTAGATTGGCACAATGTCGCCTCCTGGGATGGTGGAGAATTGGTCCCCGTCTAAAGTGAGGTTCAGACTGATGGAGATCCTCATCAGTCTAGAGCACAACTCAGATGCCTAGCTCCAGGAAGAACCGGCAAGAGTTTCTCCATGGGGAGCTAGATCGTGCCTGCCCTTGTTCCAGGGGAACTGGAGAGAGACCCTCCCACCCCCATCCTCAGCTTGATTTGAAGGAAAAGATGGAAGATTTTAGAAATAAGCCCCACAAGCTCCTGGTTCCGGGGCCTTGTAGTCTGGGTCTTCGATTAGCGGCTTCCCAGGTTCTCAGGCTTTTGGCCTCCGACTAGGAGTTACACCATCAGCTCCGCTGGTTCTTAGGCCGGTTAGACTGAGACTGAAATCACACCATTGGCTTTCCTAGTTCTCCTGCTTGCAGATGGCATATCACAGTAGTTCCTGGTCTCCAGAATAAACCTCCTCACATAACTACATACAGCCTATTTGTTCTTTTCTCTGGAGAACCCTGACTAATACAAGACCAAAAGTAGGTTTGTGGTTGCCTAGGGCTGGGATATAGTGAGAATTGGCAGCGACTATCAATGGGCATGATGGGGTTTCTCTTTGGGATGACAAAAATGTTTTTAAATAAGATTGTGTCGATGGTTGCACAATTCTGTGAATATACTAAAAGTTGTGGAATTGCACACTTTGAATGAATGAACTGGTTGCTAATGTGAATAGCTCAATAAAGCCGTTTTGTTGGGGCGGGGGGGAATGAGCTCCAAAAATGTTGAGCAACCTCAGGTGGACAGTCTTTCCTGCTGGAAAAGACGCATTTGCTTTGCCTAGACACGGGGAGTTCAGCGCTCCCCAGGGTGTGTATGTGTGTGTGTGTCTGTGTGTGTGTGTAGGGGTCTGGCAGGAAAAGAAGGTCTGGTAGGTTTCCCGGACACAGAATGGGAGCGGCGAGAACGCGGATATTAGCTTCCCAGGTCTGACTGCAGAAATACTCCTCCCGCAGCTGTGCGCTCTCCGTTTCTGCAGAACCTCACGCACTTCCTTCTCCTCATCCATCTTAGAGAGTAAAAAAAACCCGCATATGTCCTCAAAGGGAGCTGGGGTGTGGATTCTAAGTCGTAGGGGGATATAGGATTTTAACGAGAGTTGGTGAGAACATGAGGTCCCAGAGCCACTGGCTCCAGCTATGCAGAGTCCCTCTCGGGGACTCCCTGGGGCAGGATCACTTCGGATTCTCGGATTCCTTGCCCGGAATTTTCCGCGACCAGGGACTCGGCTAACGGAATTTGCCTTAAAACAAAGAGAGGAGGACCCTCTGAGAGAAGTCTGCACCATCCCGCAGAATGGAAATTTGTCCCTAACGAATCGTTATCAATCCAAGCGCAGTGAAGGACGGATTTCTTGTGCTTATGGAGGGTGTGGTTTCTGCCCTCCCGGCTGTTGGCCAGGACAGCGAAATGGTGAGGGATGGAGGTGGGGCTGGATCCCAGGTGAGAAGGAGGCGCTGCAGGGGTTGGGACCCATGGTGCAGTCCAAGGAGAGCGCCCTCCTTCCCTTCCAGCTGAGCTCTCTGAGCTCCGCGACGCTTGTGCGCCACGCCGGAGCGGGACAATCGTTAGCGCGCACCTGGCTGGCATGCAAGGCGGGCTCTCAGCGGAGCTGAGGGTTCCGAGAGGCACTGGCTGAGCTGTAAGGCGAGGAGCCAGCTCGGACCCTGCAACTGGATCCCCAACCCTTCCCAGCAGGGAGGCCCAATCCAGGTTGGCGCCTGTCTACTCCAGAGCGAAGGCCTCTGGGCTCAGAGCCACGGGCATTTCTAAGAAAAAAAAAGTTTATTTAAAATTTTGTACATAAATAAATAAATAAATATCTTCTGGCATTGCAGAGGCCGTACAATTACACAGCTAGGCTGGGGCAGGCCAGAGTCTGGAGGGGGAAGAGTGGGGTCGCCAGCGGCGCAGAGCGGGGTCCTATGTTTAGAGGAAGGAAGAGCGTGTTGGAAACAGAGCAAATCGGTTTCCCCAATATGGATACTACGGGCGAAATTTATCATCAGTGAGAGGAGCCGTGGGGACTGAGGACAGCAAGGCCAGATCAAGGGACAAATGGACTGACTGAAGGAGGAGGCTCCCTGAGGAGGGGAAGGGAAAAGGAGAAGGAAAAAAAAAGTGGGGGTTCATAAATGTGTGTGTTGGCGGGCGGGGGCCGAGTGAATAAATGATCACAGGAAAGAGGTGGGGAGGGACAAAAAGACATTTTAAAAAGAGAAGCGAACGAGCATCCAAGGCCGCCGACCTTGACCGAGAGCGGAGGAGAGTAGAGTAAGCGAGGAAGCCCAAGCCAGCCCAGAGAGGGCGGGCTAGGAGACGCCGGCTGCCAGCAAGGCGCTGCGCCAAGCAGGCTTGCAGGCGGGGGCCGCGGTGCTGCACTGCCCAGGAGGACTCGAGCGCTTACAGTGTTCACAGCTTGGAGTTGGCTTTGGACGCGAGCGAGCCCTGGGGCGGGGACGCCATGGTCCAGTCTCTGCCAAGCTCTCAGCCCTGCCCAGGCCCGGGACCTCTGCAAAGCAGTGCCAAATCCATGCCGGGCAGTGGTTTGGCTGCGGGTGCCTGGGAATCAGCGCTGAGTCCCAGGACTAGTCTCCGAGGCGCAGGGAGGTCTTGGGGTGGGCGACCTAGGGAGACACGCGCCTAGGGAGTGACCGTAAGATCCCGGTCGTCCTTCCCTGAGGAGGACGGAGACATGGGCAATTCGTCGTCATCCTCGGAGCACTTGGCTGAGGAGAGCGATGCGCACTTGCAGCCTTGCGGTGCGCTCCCGCCACCACCGGCACCCCCGCCGCCGCCGCCACGATGGTTGCTGCCCTTGCCCTCCTTCTTGTGCTTCACTCGGCGGTTCTGAAACCAGATCTTCACCTGCTTCTCGGACAGATTCAGGTAGGTCGCGATCTCGATGCGACGTAGGCGGGACAGGTACATATTAGAAGCGAACTCGCGCTCCAGCTCTAGCAGCTGCGTGCTGGTGAAAGCCGTGCGCATCCTCTTGCTGCTGGGCAGCTGGTTAGAGCTGCTGTCTGGAGGTGGCAGAGCAGAGAAGGAAGCGATCAGACCTCTGTGCTGTGGACCCAATCCCTTGGTAGGCGGTCGCCAGAATCCTACGACTTTGACCTCTTACCCATCTCTTCGCCCCAACACAATCCACAGCAGAGCTACAGTGAGCGCCTCCTTGTCCAGCTCCGAGATCCTGATTCTCCCGGAGTCATGCAGCCCTGGAACCCCTTCCCCTTCATGGAGAGCCTTGGATCCCAGCCCTCACTTACCCCGGCCCACACTCCAGGACCTGGACGTCTGCCCTCATCCACCTCCTGGCGTTGTGTCCCGGCCCTCTATCCGCACTCCACCCCAAGCGCCCCCCTTAGTCCCCGACATGACCCTCACCGCCCCCAGAAAGCCCAGGGTCCCTCTTCCTCCATCTCTGGCTCTCCATCCTGCTTCGGATCACGTCTGCCCGGTCCCTCTGCGCGGCGGCCCCGCTTACCCACAGAGATGCAGTGGAACTGCCTGGGGTCAGGCAGCGGGTAGGAGGTCTGGTAGAGCGCGGCGGCAGCAGCAGCGGCGGCCGGGCCGTGAGCGACCCCGGGCGACACAGCAGAGTGCTGGCGGCCCAGGGGCGCGTGGCAGTACTGCGAGCCGAAGGGTGGGAAGGAAGCCTTGAGCAGAGGCAGCGCGGGCGGCCCGGGGGGCCCATGCAGCTGCGAGGCGGTGACGCAGAGCGGGCACACGCACAGCAGCCCAGCCTTGCGCGCGTGGCAGGCGCCAGGCGAGAGACCGTGCAGCGCGTGCGGCGGGGGCACAGCGTAGGGGAAGAGCGGCGGCGGGCTGCCCTCGGGCGCCTTCTTCTCGCCCGCCTCGCGCAGCACTAGCGAGTCCACCAGGAAGGAGCGCGGCATGGCCCCGGCGCGCGGTCGCCCCGCAGCCAGCCCGCCCTCTGCGCCCACCGCACCTTTCGGCTCTCCACGCGCTTTCCCTGGCCGCGGTATCCCGCAGCTGCCTCTGCCCAGGAGGCTGAACGCGCGGCTGAGACCTAGGCTGAAACAGTAGCCTCTGCTGCCGTGGGCACCGCCCAAAGAGCGCGGGGTGCTGGCCAGCGCTAGTGGTGCTGAAAGGCGCCGGCGGCGCGGCTTAAATAGGACTATTGCCATGTGATGGACTACGCCAGGAGCGGCCGGGGCCTCTCAATAGGGTTTTTGTGCCTTTTCTCTTGGCATTCACTCTGCACGCTTCCTCATTATTTCACTTGTTAACTAAATGAACTGCATAATGTACTCTATTCTTGTCAACCCCACCCACGCCGTAACAGGCGCCCTCGCCCCCTCCTCTCCCTTTTGCGGGTTTATTTTCTCATTCTCCCGCGATTTAATATTCTTTCCTTTCTCTTTATTTCTTACTCCCCTTTGGCTTTGCATTGGCGATCAGCCCGTTCACCTTACTGATTTTGCACCCCCGCGGCCTCTCTTCTACAGATCCCCATGGGCGCACACCCTCATATCCTCTGTCCACTTGGTCCTGGTCCCCTTCTTTCTATTATCGCCCTTACACCCCAAAAGTATGCTGTCTCCAGTCAGCCCTGTCAGCTCAGTGCTGTGCACCCCCGAACCTCCCTCCAGCCGGTCTCAGATTTTCCACCTGTGGAATCGCTTCTCTCTCTGCGTCGGAAGAAGGAGGACCGGGTTCCCGCGTGAAGGAGGCGTCTGTGGGGAGGGAGGAGAAGGGCTCATTATTCCTTATCCAGCCCTAGACCCATCGCTGTCCCTCGGTTTTCTCTAAGTTTCTCAAATAGTCTTAATTTTGGTGCTGCCTACGACGCCCAGTCTTTGTTCGGTAGATGCTGGCCAACCAGCCCTTTCCTTCAAATGACAGGGCCGTGGATGTAAAAGAGGAAAAACAGTCTCTGAGCGTTACGAACAGAGACAGGGAATGGGGAATGAAAGCCGAGATGGCGCAGATCTAGATCTCGCACCCCAGCACATGTGGTGAGTGCGGACTGTCTGCCCGCGCATCTTGCCCACACCCTGTCTACTGGAGCACACTTCCAGCAGTGCGCTGGGAAACCACTGCCATCCCTTAATTTGGAACGGCGCGAAGTGCGGTTGTATTCCTGGCATCGGCTGCCTTTGCCCACCCTGACCCGCCTCCGCTCTCCCCAAGACCCGGCTTCTTCTTCCTGCCGCGTCACTCTTCTTTCTGGTCACACAATGGTTAAACAACTTCAAACGCTCAGAGCTGTGTACACAGCTCCAGCTTTTTAAATCGTTCTCGGGCTCAAAGCTGTTTCGCCCAGGAGCTTTTTCCATACAATGGGAAATCAGCATAAACATTTCTAATTTACAGCCCGGGACTTTTCACAGGAGACGTTTACTTTCGATTTTATTGGAACCAAATCGCTGCAGTCACCTGCTCTGAGCCCTGAATGGAATTGTGAGAAATGGAGGGGGAAGCTTAGGGGTCTGGGGAAGCAGTGCGCAGGAATAAGACTGCCCAAACCCGAAGCATCTGCATGGGCTTTTATCCTTGGCAACATCTTTGCAATAACGACAGCAACAGATTATAACTGATTAAAAAGCAAAGATAATTTGTTTTGGGAGATAATAACTGCTTCTGTAAAAGGGAATAGGACAATGGGAGAAGTAACCTGCATGGAGGGCATGGCATCTAGCAGGAGTAAGGGTTCAATGTTTTCTTGGTTGCTTGGCATGGGGTGGGGGGCAAGGCTGCCCTCTGAGACAGAGTCTCAGCGCCAAGGCTCCCCCACTCTAGGGTGGTGCCTGCAAACCAGCCGGAACGCATCAATGCAGCCTAATTCCCGTTCTAATTGCTCTCTGGGAAATTTGAGCTGGGCTGGGTCGCTGAGAGGAAGCGAAGAGCGAGACCCGGGCGGAGAGAGGGGCTTTCCGCTGGGCAGAGGCAGGCTGGAGGGGCGCAAGGGCGGGCGGGGCCCAGGGGTGCAAGGGGCGGGCACTGCACCCGGAGCTGGGAGCCCGCGAGTGGCCAGCGTGGAGCTCCACTGGCAGCCGCCCCGCGTGCCCGGGGAGGAAGGGGTTAAGAGCCCCTGAATGCGAGCAAGGCCAAAGCTACTGGGAAAGAATATGGGGGTGGGGGTGGGGGTGGGGGGAATAACCAGGTTTTTTTTTTTTTTTCCTCTCTCCAGCCTCTGGACCTTATTGAATGTCATTGAAGAAAGTTTTGAATGCCAGATAAAGAGAGGCGAATTAAAGTGTGTGACAGCGAAGGATAAGCAAACACAAAGAGAACTCTGTCACACTTTGGGGCAAAATCCGTGGGCTTTTTACCAAGTCTCTTCGCTATGATTGAATTAAGTAATAGGAAAACATTTTCTTTCAGTTTAGAGCCATTAGACAAAAACTTCAAAGCGAATAACACTTTTTAATGTGCGGCCCCACAATGGATCGGGTTTTGTGCTGAAATGTTTAAATGGTTTGTTGTGCAACTCGGCGCGGGAGAGACCCGGGCCGGAGCAAAATAGCATCCCTGAGAGAACCAAGGCGCACTTAATCCGTGGTCTCTCAGCCCGGCGGGCCGCGGCCGGAGAGGGGGCTCCCTGCTTGGCGGTCCAGGGCCGCCAGCGCGCCCAGGAGCCTGGCCATTTCCGCAGAGAAAGCTCCGTGCCTCTGAGAGACCCGAGCCTTGGGCAGGTGCTAGCGCGGGCAGCCGGGAGGTCCGGGCCGCCCCGCCAGCCCGGCCTCCCCACCCCGCGGCCTCTGCCCGCCGCCTGGTTTCCGGGGGCCGCTACCCGGGCTCTCTCGGGCGGCCGCGCCACTTTCCTGTTTAAAGCGCCTCCCAGGGCTTGCTTTAGCCGAGTTTGAACTTTAGTCACCCGAGCAAAAGTCCCCCAGAGCGGGGCGGGGTGGGAGGCGGCTGCCGGATTAGCCTGACAGCCCCAGGAGGGGCCCGGGAGCCCCTGGGCCCGGCGGGTCGGCTCTGCTGCCGGAGCCGGTTTTCAAGTGTCCATCAGGGACAGTTCAACATTGAAAGAATTTCTGTTGTCCCGGGCTTTCCTTCTTTCATTCTGTCTCCTTTCCTGTGGGTAGAAAGAACACACGATTTTTCTCCCGGAATTGCAGCTCTAAGATACTTGCCGCAAAAACTGCTCAAATTGGAGGGTGGGGAGGGTGGCAGTGGTGGTGCCTTGTTCCCTTCTTTCATGTTTTTCTTCAAATGTCACTTTCCTTCTCAGGGAGGCCAACGACCTTATTTAAAATAGCACCTCACTTCCGCCACACTCCGAGTTTGGTTCCTTGCTACATAAGCACCTTCTAACTTCCTGTGTTTTTTGATCATTTGTTTTATTATCTCCTACTCCCGAGATTTATGCTCTATGAAGACCAAGGTTTTTGTCCATCTTATCCATTGCTGCATCCCAACTTAGAAAAGCTCCTGGCACATAGCAGGTGGCTCGTATATATTTGGAGAATGAATGAGTGGATAAAAGACAGCTGAGCAAGGAGGTCGACTGGGAGGACCTTCTGGTGTGCCTGCTGGAGACACCTAAAACTCAGGAGCATGGCATGGGGCCACCCACCCAGGAAGCCCTGGAGGGCAGGGCTGTCTGAATCTCCCTCAGCCCACTTCCCAGCCCTAGGCCTGGGTTATCAGAGGAGTTTAATGTGTTTGTTGAGTGAATGGCAGATGGGTAAGCTAATCTGTGTATCCCCAGCCCTCCACTGGTGGTCCTCAAGCTCCTTCAGAAACAAGATGGTCCCATTGAAGGCAGTTCCAGTGTCCTGCTCTGCAGGAGTTGGATGAACGCTGCAGGAGCTGGATGAACCCACTGATAGCTCAAGGCTAGGGGTTGTCATCCAGATCTTTTCATGGTGTGTAAGAGAAGGGGTTGGTTGGAAAGGGGCCAGATGTGGTATATGCTCTGGGATGATCAGTGACCATTTTTGCTCTTTCTGGCTGAAGGCAATGGAGTGGGAATTCTCATTGTAAAGGAAGAGACCGCTCCCCTGACCAGACCAGGAGGGACTCAGACAACTCCCTCGGGAGAGAGCAAGTTGTTCAATTGAGCAGAGGGGCAGGGAAATGCTATGAGGAGCTGAGAGCCAGGCATGGGAGTGGCAAAGGGAGGGGTGAGGAGTGGTGGCCAGACATGGGTGTGGATCAGAAGGGGAGGCCAGGCCAAGTCATGAAGGGCCATGCTAACTGGTTTGGGTTTGAGCCTGTTCTGAGATTTTTCAGCAAGGAGAGTGACAGAGCTAGATATATTTTTTTAACTTATTTGTTTTGTTTTGTTTCGTTTTTTGAGAAAGGGTCTCACTCTGTCACCCAGACTGGAGTGCAGTGGCATGATCTTGGCTCACTGCAACCTCTGCCACCCAGGCTCAAGTGATTCTCCTGCCTCAGCCTCCCAAGTAGCTGGGCTTACAGGTACACACCACTACCACCCAGCTGATTTTTGTATTTTTAGTAGAGACGGGGTTTCACCATGTTGGCCAGGCTGATCTTGAACTCCTGACCTCAAGTGATCCACTCACATTGGCCTCCCAAAGTGCTGGAATTACAGGCATGAGCCACCGCGCCCGGCCCCAGAGTCAGATTTGAACTTAAGAAATGTAACTGGAGGCAGTAGGAAGTTCTATGGGTGGGGACACAGTGAAGCCAGAGCAGGGTCCAGCAGAGTCAGCTTGCAAATGAATATTATTGAAGAAACAAAAGTAGAGAAACATACAATGAGAAGATTATATGAGTTCAAGTGATGGATGATGACTATCTGAACAGATGCAAGGCAGCAGGACCAGAAAAAGGAAATATTTGAGAGAGCTTAAAGATGAATGAGTAGGATCAATTAGGGGTGTGTGTGTGTGTGTGTGTGTGTGTGTGTGTGTCAAAGAGCAGGGCATGAAACAGAGAGGGATCAAACACACACGTGATAACCTGGTTGTTTGTTTAGGGGAATGGATGGGTAGAGATATCAAAGGCAGAGATAGGGAAGTCAAGAGTGAGACACAGTTTTGTTTGCTGGGGGTGCAACATAAAGTCATATTTTGGATGTGTTGCATTTTAATCCTTAACCTGTGGAGCATTCTGTGGATGTCCCATCAGTAGATGTAAATGTGAGTCTAGAGCTGAGCAGAGAGATTAGAGATGGAGACAGGCATCTAGAATCGAGATATGCAAAAATGGTAGGTTTAGGCCAGGTGTGGTGGCTCACGCCTGTAATCCCAGCACTTTGGGAGGCCGAGGTGGGTGGATCATGAGGCTAGGAGTTCGAGACCAGCCTGGCCAACATGGTGAAATCCTGTCTCTACTAAAAATACAAAAAAATTAGCCGGGGATAGTGGAGGGTGCCTGTAATCCCAGCTACTTGGGAGGCTGAAGCAGGAGAATCACTTGAACCCGGGAGGCGGAGGTTACAGTGAGCTGAGATCTTGCCACTGCACTCCAGCCTGGGTGACAGAGGGAGACTCCATCTCAGAAAAAAAAAAAAAAATGTTAGCTTTAGTCTTGGAAAAATGGGAGCAAGGAGGAAGCATAGAGAAAACAAAAACAAAAAACCCAGAGGGTCATAGATGCATTCCCTAGGAAACTCCCATATTTAAGAAGGCAGGTGAAGGGAGGACTCTCTGAAAGACCAGATAGCCAGAGGAAAAAGAGAAGTGAACAAGATAGGAGAAAATAGAAAATAAGGAGCTATACCAAGGCAATCTATCCACGCAGAGCAGGCAAATTTAGCAAATAAAATACAGGATACACAGTTCAATCTTAATTTCAGATACACAATGGAAAAATTCTTTTTAGTATTATTAGGTCCCAAATATTGGGTAAATGTATAGAATACACTTATACTAAACAATTATTTGTTGTTTATCTGAAATTCAAATATCTTCTGTTTTATCTGGCAACTCTACACTCAGGTTACTATGACACAACTTACACTGACTGGGCATTTCAGCTTATTGCCCCATCTAGAGATGAAGAAACTGAGGCTCGGGGAGAAAGAGTGACTTATCCAAGATCATACAGCTGGTAAGGGCCTAAGTGGAATAGACCAGGTTTTCTGAACACAAGTTGGGGTCCTTTCTTCTAAAAGTGTGTCCAAGGGTCCACGTGATGACGGCATTTGATTGGGGCTAAAAGCTCAGCACTGGAAGTAGAACAGAAACCAACATGGCCCCAGGAAGATGGTTATTCACAGGCTACTCCCGTAGAAGGCAGCATTGTTAGGTAGGATTATTATTAAAAGACCCATCTCTAAGGGATTAAGCCAAGGGAGGAGGGGGAGTAGAGTTTGCCTCAGATCATATGCCTTTTATTTGTCCTCTTCTGCCTCTGGACTTTTTCTTTTCTTTTCTTTTCTTTTTTCTTTTTCTTTTCTTTTTTTTTTTTTTTTTTTTTTTTTTTTGAGACAGAGTCTCGCTCTGTCACCCAGTCTGGAGTGCAGTGATGCGATCTCGGCTCACTGCAACCTCCACCTCCCAGGTTCAAGTGATTCTCCTGCCTCAGCCTCCCGAGTTGCTGGGATTACAGGCATCCTCCACAACACCTGGCTTATTTTTTTATTTATTATTATTATTTTTTTTAATAGAGATGGGGTTTCTCCTTGTTGGCCAGGCTGGTCTAGAACTCCTGACTTCAGGTAATCCACTCACCTTGGCTTCCCAAAGTGCTGGGATTACAGGTGTGAGCCACCACACCCAGCTTCTGCCTCTAGACTTCTAAGTCAGTTGCAAGGAGCACGGGAAGGTACTGGAAAAGATGAATCATTTAAAAATATTTTCTTCTAGTTTAAAAAAATAATTTGACAGAAGTTTTAAATTGTAAGAAACACATAAAATTTACCATCTTTATTTTTAAGTATATAGCTCAATAGTGCTAATTACATTTACATTGTTGTGCAATAGATCTCCAGAACTTAATCGTGCAAACCAAAACTTTGCATTCATTAAACAACAACTCCTCATTTCCTCCTCTCCTCCCAGCCCCTGGTAGCCACAGTTCTATTTCCTTTCTCTATAAATTTGTCTACTCTAGATACCTCACATAAGTAGAAAGAGGAGCCATTTTTAAGCTGGGACCATAAAACTGGATCCTCACCTAGAGGCATTAAAAGAGTAAAGTTTCAAAGAGTAAAGTCCTTCCCTGCCTGGGAAGGACTGACATTTTTTAACTGACATAATATGGTCCTAGGAGACCATATCACCTAAGGGAACTGTGGCTGTGTTTATAGGCAGCTGGTAACTTAAATCGTTCAATTTTTTAAAATGCGGTTTTGCTGTTCACCTCGAAGGCTACAACAGAAATGTGCAAAAAAATTTCCAAAAAGATGAGCAGTATTCTAGAGGTGGCTGAAAGAAAGATTGTCGAAACCTCCCAATCCTGGAGCTCTTTTATGATTTTTAGGGTGGAGGAATTTATGTGGTTCATCATTGCTAACCACAGGTCATTGCTCACATGGTGGCTCAAATAATTTGGAGAGACTCTTTGGATTCCTGGATCTCTAATTTTTAGAGAATAGGTCATTTTCTGTTTTCCTATTTAATTTTCTTTATCACCAGTGGAAGAGGTTGCTAGTAGTCTACCCAGTATCTGTTCTCCCCTTCTTCATTAGTAACAGAACCCCAGTTTTATTTAGGGCAATAGCGTGTACCAAATATCTGAGCCCTCCTTGTAACAAATGATGGCTAATGAGTTGGAAGCAGAAAGCTTAGTGGCGAGGAGATACTTTGGGGAAAGCCTCAGGAGCTGTCAGGCACTGTTTCCATTCTTTTCCTCTTCCTTTCCTCTTGTTGCATGGATGGTGAATTTTTTTAGCAACCATCTTGGTCCAGGAGATGACTTAAAGATAGAAGCTTTGTGCTGGGAATAATGGAGGAGAAAGATGAGAAGAAGCAGCGTCCCTGAGAGATCAAGGAGCTGCCCACCTATTTTATGTGAGCAAAAGGTAAACATCTTTTTTATTATTATTTAAGTTTTCTATTACATCTGCATCTAAGCATAACTAATATGGTCCCCAACCCCTGATCCAATCAGATAATAAGCATCAAGCCAAATGAAGGAATCAATGTAATTATGGCATAGTCGCTGGGATACCCTCTTGTTGCCTTCCAACTGGATTGCAAGCCCTTAAGGGAAGGGATTAAGGCTATTTACAGAGGTGTCACCAACCTTTATCATAGCACTTGGCACAATGTATATATTTAATAAATGTTTAACGTTAGTGCTGATGGCAATAGAGGAATCTCGTCTCTTGCACCTATTCAATGATCATAGTTGCATCTTGATGAGCATCGTAAGATTTCATAAGTGCTCAGCTCTTTAGTTTTCTTACAGTAAAATTGGAATGATACTTCACCTATCTTGAAAAGATTAGAGATAATGTATGTGTAACCTGAATGTAAGTACCAGGTTTCTCATTCATTGGGTTTAGGTAGAAGCAGTTAATAACAACCTAGAGTTTCTATATGGAGCTTGCTGGACCTCTGGCCTTACTTGCAAAATTCCTCCCATTCCCATATGGTTTCCTGGGTGTCCTTCATGAGATGCCTTACAAGTATCCACAGGCCAGTCTGTCGGCTGGCACCACCCTGACAAAAACCACATTATCTCCTTCCAGGGAGGTTTCCCCTGAGTCCATGAGCTGAGCCTGAGATAGACCTACTGCCTCCTTCTACATCTTGCTCCAGGGACCACTGTTTATTCCGTATGCATTCGTAGAATGCTGAGATGCTGCCCAAGACCAAGTGTGGCCTCAGTAAATTTTAGCTGTATGTTTTCTTTTCTGGGTGACAGGATGCAGAAACGTTGATGAGGCCTTCTCTGGACATAGAAGTTCCAGCCTAAGTTATTCACCCCAAGCCATTTCCTTTTCTCTTCCACCTTGACAGTACTGGAAGCAAAGATAATTTCTGCAGGGATGAGGGAGTTCTACTCAGGGACCTGGAAGATGAGTATGAAATATCTTACTAAGAATCTCCATGCAACAAATTTGCAGATTTAAAAAAGAAGAAAACATGGTGGATTAGAGACGGACAGAACCAGTCTCACCTAAAGTAGTTATCCGTTGATGAATGAACCCCTCGCCTTTAAGTCCACCTTTCGAAACAGTTCCTGTTTCCCCCTTAGAAGTGAGTGACAGTGACACTTGAGTCAGGAGGCTGGATGTGATGGTCTGTGGCCTCAGGCGGGATTCCCATCAGGAAGCCTGATGTTGAGACCTCGCAGTGTAAATGTTCCCTGTCTTCTCTGCCTTTTCTTTCTCTGTCAGCAGGAGCCTGAAGCTCAGGGCTCAGCCAGGTGGCAGCATAAAGCAATAAACCCACAGAGAGTGGTGCTGTCCTGTGGCTGCTCCGTTCCCTCCACACACACTCCTCTTTGCCCATTTTTATCGGAGCAGGCCCAGGCCACATCCCCTCCTCTAGTCTTGACCTTTCGGAAAGCCTTGGCTCCAAATCACCAAAGAAAGCAAAGATAAGCCACTGGAAGGGAAGGAGCTGAGGACCTGTTGAAGGCAGAAATTCTGTGGTACATCATACAGAGCAGAGCAGAGTGGACTGGTTTAAAAGGTCCTGGGGATTTATGTGACCATCGCCTTCACCTCCACCCCCACCTTTAAGGAACACAGCCAAGCTCCCATTTTATTCAGCAAAGTACTTGGATTTGCAATTTCTCAGAGCCACAGTGACCAGTGCTGGCTGTACCCTCACTACATTTTCAGAAGAAAGGAAGGGAGGGGTTTGCAGAGAAGGCTGCTGACAAAATGCCTTGATTCTTACAGCAGCTGCTCCAGGATTTTCTTGGCCATGCCTACAACACTGGCAGGGAGCTGAGTATTTCTACTCCTAGTTGGCACAGACAGGCTGATGCATTACCAAGGGATTCTGGGGCCATGTTGTCTTGCAGTTATGTGCAATTCCAAAGGATAATATCTTCACCACTTGACTAGTGTTCCTCATTCTCAAAAACCCTGGTACTTCCAACAAAGAACATTGAGGCTGTCACCATTACTTGAGTATTGTAACTGCACAGATCTCTGTGTCATTTTGGAGTACTAAACTAATATCTCTAGTACAGCAGGCCTTGTAAGAAGAAAAGAAAATAGAACAGGTGAGATCCACTGATGATTGTTTGTCAGCAGATCCGCTCTGAGGAGGCTCCACGCCTCAGGGAGAAGTCCCGCTTCTAGCTCACAGTGTAGAGTTAATGAATAAACTGAATTCCTATGAACAGCCACTTTTCTTTACTTCTCCAGCTATTAAGTGAGGACTAACATCATGGGACAGTTCACATCGGCTGCAGCCTGAGGGCTAAGCTTAGCTGGCTCAATCCTGGGACAGCAAGAAGATAGCATTTCTACCTTGCCTAGTTTGTACAGCAGACACAAACACTTTCTTAAGCTTTCATTACTCATTAAGGATCAAAGCATCGGGAACAGCCTCTGAGATCTCTCCAATTTATTGTCCTTGGGGACCTCTTGAACAAGTCTCCTGACTGTGCTAGGAATTCCCTTCCCACAGATGCACTCTGGCAGTGACTCTATTTGTAAAGTAAGTGGCCCTGTAGGGGCAGACACTGTCTTATCCTCCTCCCCCGCTACTGCAACCTAAGGCCTCATTAATGGGGCAGGCTCTAAGATTACCCATTCCAACTTTTCAGCATCTTTTTCCTAATTTCTTGTTTCTGTGATGGGTGCAAAGATTTGTACCACACTTAGGGCTCTCAGAGGCTGAATCCCATGGGAAGTAGCTTTGTCAAGCTGGCTTCAGAGGAAGGTGTTGGCCTGTTGATTTGTTTAACACAAACACTTCGGGGAAGACAATGGTGGAAACTGATACTCTCCCGTGAATATTTCTTTTGGTGGCAATTGGTTTGTCGGAGGAAAATTTGAAAATATTTAAAAATCAAGTCAAGTAGATTACTTAGCAAAAACTGTCCCAAACTATAATATCTCACCAATAAAATACAGATTTTATATTTCTAGCCGGTAGTTCATTTTATTGTCCTTTTAAAAATTATTTTTTATTTTTAAAAATTCTTTGTTAATAAAATAAATTTCTTACAGAGATGGAGTCTCACCACTTTGCCTAGGCTAGTCTCAAAATCTTGGGCCCAAGCAATCCTCCCACCTTTGCCTCCCAGAGTGCTAGGATTAAGGCATGAGCCACCACACTTGGCCTCATTTTATTGTTAAAATATGATGTCATTCTATTTTATGACAGAGTCTGAATGGGGTGCTTTCTTTGGAGTTTCTCAATTCTCTGTTGAGAGAGATTTATAGAATAGCATTCAGCTGAATTCAACCAACTGACTTGAACTTAATACTTATATGTCAAGCATGTATCCTAATTTATTTTATTTTCACAGTCAACAAAATGAATTACAATTTAGGAATTTAAAATATGTATTTCTTGTTATATATTACAGTTTGGGACAGTTTTTGGTTAGTAATCTTTTCAACCAGGAATTCATATACTTAAGAAATATTTGAAAGAGGTATTGTTATTATTTTTATTTTACAGATGTGGCAACTGAGACAGACAGAAGAGCCCAGCCAGGTAGGCACAGGCTCAGCTAGAATCTTAGATGATAGTGGTTGTTGCTACTAAGATGAAGGGAAGAATGAGTAATGGGTGAAATCAGAAATTTCTGCCACTCTTCTTCTAACTCATCCAATAAATTTTTATTGAATTTCTGCTTTGAGCAGGATAGCAAAATTGTTAAAGAGAGGATCTCTGAAGAAATCCTGGCTCTGAATTGGGCAAGTTGTTTAACTTCTCTGAGCTTCTGTTGCTGTGTCTATAAAATATGAAGCATAATGGTGACTGCTTCACAGAATTGTTGGGAGACCGAAATGAATTATAAGAGCATTTAGGACTGTGTCTGTCACATAGTAAGTGCTCATTAAATGTTAGCTATTATTGTATGCACATATCATATGGGTGATTTCATGCAAGCTCCAGGGCCCAGCCACTGGCATTGCATAGGAAGGGCAAGGTTCCATGCCAGGGCCTTAGTTGAACTCCCAAACAGTACAGTGCAAGACAGAGAGGAGGAGAATTCAGAAGGCATTTCTGAGAGATGCAATTAAAGAAGTTACTATATAGGACTAGGGATGTACATTTTGGCTCATTATTATGGGGCAGAACTGCATGGAGGGTCCCAGATGCACTAAACAAAAGTTCACTGGGAGTAGTCCAGTTAGCCAGACCTCCCATTCCAGAAAGGGCCCAGGGACCATAGCTTAGGCTAAAGACATAGACCTTTTCCTTCCTTTCCATCCTCGTTAGATGCTGTGGAAGGTATGAGAATAGCTTTGGTACTGTGTAACTTTCCACTGGGATCAGGCTTCTCTCTGGTCCAGCAAAGGATGTGACCAGCCCATGTAAGAGCAGCTAAGAAACTCCACTGTGTCTCAGAGAAATGAGAGGAAAATGTGAATCAAACAAAAAACAAAGCTCTGGTTGAGGATTCTGGGGTTCTAGAAGTGAGGACATCTGCTTCTCCCGTTAATAAATATGGTAAATAGAGACCCCAAGAGCTATTTCTTCGGAGAACATGTGGTAATTTGGTGGGAAAAGAATGAGAAAAATGATGATTTTCTTCTCATTCCTACTTCTCTTTTTCCTGATTTATTCTGCCATCTTTACTCTCTTTCTCTTTTGCTATCTCCTCCTCATCATCATCATCACCATCATTATTGTCATCTTCACCAACATCAGAAGTTTATAATAGAAGATATTGGAGCTTTGGAGAAAGATGGTGTTTAGTCTCTATCTAAATTTGTCAGTAGGGAAGCAGAAACTCTGGGTGGGTCAGCTGACTCTAGGCTGGGCCTTCAGGAAGTTTGGTAACACCTAGCTAGCCTACCACAATCAAGAAAGTGGAGAGTTGGAACAGTTGAGCTCAAAATCAAAGTCATAGCTGTGCTGTGGAATTAGGAATTTAAGTTTCTATAATTTCCTTTGACATGATGAAGCTGGTAATTGACCTCTGAAATGTGGCTGTAGAAAACCTAAAATCACCATGACCATCCTTGCTAGAAGCAACAGCTGGCTACAGGAAGATGACCTTGTTGGGAGACAGTTTTCCATGGGTCTTTTGTGTTTCTGCACAGCTTGCAAAGGCCCTGGCTGCTTTTGTTCTGAACTATGTTTTCAAAGATGCCTGTGTACCAAAGAGCCTTGGCTATAGAGACAGCAACAGTGTATCCCTCCAGAACAAAAGGCAGGTACACCCACTGTCCATTTTAAAATATTTGTTTTTTCTAAGCTCTGGGTTCCTCTTTTTTAATGTAACCCACTGTGTGCAGGTCTCAGCTGGCCATCTTCACATTGCCCTGTGGGATCTGGGCCTTGAGGGACCAGCGAAAGAAAATGCTGATGTTGCTATTGCTGTCAGTAATAAAGTCCTTTGTCTCTAACCCAGGAATCTTGTGTCTTCTACCAGTATCTATTACGCTGTGGCCAAGTAATTGTTAGTTTGCATATAGAGTAAAACCTCAGACCATTCACAGTTCTTGATGTATCTTCCCTCACTTCTGTCTTTGAGATATTGTACAAGTACATCTAACTGTTGGAACCTTATGTATAATCTGAACTTTAGTTGCAAGGGAGTCTGAGACTTGTAGGTTTAACTTTCCATCCTCTGTAGTACAGAAAAGCACCATCCCCACCATACTCCCTTTAGGGGCTTGCTATCTAGCTGAGATTTACAACAATGGCTACCATTTACTGGGCTCCCACATTACCTGAGAACTGTGGTAATTGGGTTACATACATTATTGTGAATGCTGACAATAGCTCTACAAGATAGACATTATTTCACTCATTTCACTCATGAAGAAGCATCCACAGAGATTTAGTGACTGCCCAGAACCATGTAGTTCTGTTTCTGAGCCACATTCACACTTTTGGGTCTGCCTGGCTCCACTGCCTGGCTCTGTCTGCTCCTGGATGCTGCCGTGGCAGTGTAGCACAGAGAATGACACATCTTGGTGAATGTTTTATTTACAGGAGCATCAGAGAGGAGCTCTCGCAGCCTCAGGACAGAGAGGAATGCTTCTGAGGAGGGAGGCTTGATGGTCCTTCAGGAAGGGCAGAGCTTGGGCTCCGGGATGCAATGCATGGGTAAGGCGGGGAAGAGAAAGAAGCTGGAAAGGACGATGTGAGAAGATGCACCCAAGTCTGTGTTGGGGATAGAACAGGAATTTTGTGGGAACAGAGAGATAGCATAGGAAGAGTGGGCGGAGAGCCCTTATAAGGACCTGGTGTAAAGGCTGTTGAATTTCAGAATAAGGCTTGCTCCTACAGATAGCAATGGGAATACCAAATCCATGACACAGCCCCACCACCTTCTTTTTCCCACTGACTTGTTTTCCAACCTAGATGACTCCCAGAAAAAAGAGCAGCTCACCATTTCTCTAGCCAGGAAACTCAGAGGGGGAAATGGCTGCTGGTTCAGTCACTCATGGAGCCAGGGAGACAGCCTCTTCTCCCGGTTCTCCAGCAGGACCAGCAGAGGAAAGGCGTTAGCATAAAATGGAGAGAGAGCATGGAATATACCTCACATTAGCAGACAATATTGCCTTGATTGCAGACAACACACATGAATTGAATTGATAAAGGAATCTTCCCATCAAAGCCAGAAATGAGTGGAAATTAACTTTAACAAAGTAAGCAACTGTGCTCAAGAGACAGAGAGAAGAAACCCATTGCATACTTGGTGCGTGTCAGAGACGTAGAGGAGCAAAGTGTTCAGGCCCATCAGCGAGCGCAAGAGTGATTAATAAACACTTATGCGGACATTCATCTGACAGGCGACTGACAAAGCCCCACAATGATGGGGGAGAAGGGGCATTTCTTCTTGATAGATGTATCTGAAATGCTCATTTACTCCTTTTTGATAGATTTAAATGTCCAGGTATTCTCTCACCATAGAAATTGATTCAGAAATAGTGCTGGGTTAAAAATAAGGGATAGAGATTTAACTCCATCCATGTGGAAGGAAATGTATTCGTCGTAGTCATCAACACATAGATTGAAATGTGCTGGAGTTTCCGGAGGTTTGGGGGGAAGGGTACTTATTCTCTTTAAAGCATAAAGTGAGATAGATGAGTACAAAATCATTCTGCCTAAGATTTTGTAAATAGCATTAGTGACTGAATACAAGTATTTTTCTCTCGGTCTGAAACAGTTTAAAAATTATCTGTTCGAAACCAGTTCTCAAAGGGCAGACTTAAATTTGGTGCTTCATCCTCTAGATTTCTGTCACATGCCACCCTTGCTGGAAGGGGGTCAGGTAAAGGGAATTGAGGCTGGGGGTCAAATCAGCCAACAGTGGTGTCTGCCATGTGTACTGACAGCAATGACCGCACAACAGAGAATGAGGGGGCCACCTCTGGAATGGAAACTGTGATCAAGAATGATGGGAATTGTAGGATGCTGAAACCCTGCAACCTACAGGCTCACCCTTTCTTTTAATACTTGATTGAAATGGTTTGCCTGTTCACCCCATCCCAGGAAATGTGGGAAGTTCAGTGCCCTCCAAGATATCTGGGGAACGCTGCACCTGCTTCTGCTTCCACCAAAGTCCTCTTCTCCCCACAAAATGTCCCCCATGCTCAGTTCTGTCCCTCCTCCTTTATTCTCCCAAAACATCATCAACACAAGTCATAGCATGATGTTTTCATTGCAACTCAATGACAGTGACCAACTCATCAAAAACCAGGAGTCCACATAGCTCTTTCATTCATTTTAGTTAACCAGTATTTACTTTAATCAACTTATCAGCTAAGGAATGAAACACTCTTTAGGATAAAATCTTGCTCACAGTGGTGAGTTGAATTTTTAAAGAACCTTTCCTGAGGGACAATTTGCCTTTTTTCATCTATAATCTAATTCTCAAGGGCTTTTCAGAGCAGAGTCTTCTTTTTCACCTTGAGATCATTTTTTTTTTCCTTTTCCTATAGAGGTTTGTAGCCTAGTGTTTCTGATTGTGAACTAAATACGTAAGTGAGCACTAATTAGCCTCGCACATTCCACCCAGCCATTCTAAGACTCAGCAGTCATATTTCCTAAGAAAAAAAAGTCAACATTTTATTTTGCCATCCATCACAAAATATGAAAAAGAACCGTCTCCATTTTCTTTAGTAACAGCTAAGGGCAAAGACCACAAATTAACCTCCCTCCATTAGGCACAATCAATAGAGATATGGAGTTTTTCCCCCTAGTCTAGACTTCTATTTGGGAATGAAATGTTAGAATAAGCCACATTTCCTGCAAAGGCCGCCGGACAAAGGGACCTGCTGATTGCAGTCCATGTGACTCCAGGAAACGCCAAGCCTGGAGCTCAGGTTTTCGACTCTGGCATGGCAGGAGGCAGTGATGGATGGAGCTCCAGTTTGAAGGTCTGAGCTGCGATGAATGAGGCAGGCCTGCTGCGCCTGCCAGGGGCTAAGTATTCTCAACAGTTACTTCACAGCTCGCTGGAAAACCCGGCACTGTTTCTATGATGGGCAGAACTGGAAGCTGCCGCTGACACACCCTTTTGGTGAGCACAGGTCATGGGTCGGAGCTGGCTGCATGGGCCGAGCCAGGCAGTCAGAGGGACTTTCAGAGTCAGGCTGAGCTTGCTCTGGGCTCTGATGTTTCCTGCTTAGGGTACTGGGGGAAAAGTCACTGGAAGAAGATGCCGATGCTGTCCCCTCAGGGCTCTGACAGGGAAGGCGGATCCTGTACAATGGAGCTGGAAAAACCACAGTTGTGAAAAATGTAAAACGGTGAGGGGTGGCCTGATTCATCCCCACGTGTACTCAGGACCACAGAAATCACCTCAGACTGAAAGAGCCCATCAGGGTTTAAACACTCACTTGCCCACCCTTGTTATTGATGTTAGAGGGCCCTCTGATGCTGGAAGGAGGCCCAAGTCGCCCCAGAACTGGGCCATCACAGAGTGGGGAAGGGCCTGACTACCATGGCAGACTTGGCATGTTACTCACATTTAAATCCATGTTTAAATGTGAAAATTGCCCCTTGCAGAGTGCTGCAGCTTAACTGTGTCCACTAAAGCTCAGGTGCTGGAAACTTGATCCCCAGTGTGGTGATATTGGGAGGTGAGGCGAGGTCTCTAAAGGGAAGTGTTTGGGTCATGGGGACACCATCCTCATTAATGAATTAATGTCATTCTTGCAGGAGTGGGTTTGTTATAAAAGGGTGAGTTTGGCCTCCACTAGTCTCTCTCTCCCTTATGGGATGCCTTCCATCATGTTATGATGCATCAGGAAGGCACTCGCCAGATGCCAGCCCCACAATCTTGAGACTTCCCAGTCTCTAGAACCATAAGCCAATAAATTCCCCTTCATTATTAATTATCCAGTCTGTGGTACTCTGTCATAGCAGCACAGAACAGACTATGACCCAGAGGGAGGCAGCATTGTCCCCACTTTATGGATGAGAGCACAGAGGCTCAGTGAGTTCTCTTGCACACAGCCACAGTGCTAGGAAATGGCAAAACTGGGATTTGAACACAGGTCTCTCTTGCTCCAAATATCCTACAAAGGGCTTCCCCCATGAGACACTAGGAATGTAGGGGGAGTGGTTCTAGATCCACAATGGAAGTGGTGAAGGGATTTGGTAAGGCTTTTGAATGAAAATAAAGCTGCTTCCCTTTTGTGGAGGCACCTCCAAGGCGGTGGGGAACTCATCTCGGGCAGCTGGAAATACAGCCCTGAATGCTTTCACTTCCACATCCACTGGTGCAGCTATGGTTTCCACTGAGCCCCTTAAAAGAGAAAACTTGAAGTTGCAAGCATGAAGCTAGCCTTGGGGACCAAAATGTTCCTCCTCTCTAGGCCAGACCATCTCAGTCCAGATCATCCGAGGCCTAGTTATCTGGCATGGGGTAGGGGTGGGGTGTCCTTCAGAAGCAAGGGCCACGAAGAGGCAGCTGTCTTCTCCAAGGGACTGCCAGGTGCAGGTGCTTGAGACTCACTGGGAAGAGGTGGGGCTGGAGGGACCGTGGTACTAGCAGGGGAGCTAGAGCTGGGAGGCTTAGATTCACACACCACTGCCTTCCTCATTCATTCACTCACTCACCAGCCAGCCACTTGGCATTGTGCTAGAAGCCGAGGTAAGGCAGAGTTGAGTAGGACACCATCTCTGCCGACATGGAGGCTTGCATGCGTGTAAGAAAGAAAGGCAGACAGTCCTCACATGGGACTGTGGGGGCCAAAAGAGGATGTGAGAAGCTTCTTAGGGGAGGTGATTCTTGAGCTAAGACTCAAGCAAGGAGAAGGTGTTTGGGTGGACGATGCGAAAGGCATCTCGGGCTGAGGGGCAGGCTGTGATCAAGGCATGGAGCAGAAACAGCCTGCACTTTGGGAAAGATGGCTGGATCTGTGTTTTCCCAGCCACTTATGCATGTGTGGCCCTGAGCAATTTCTCTGAGCCTTGGTTTCCTTATCTTTAA
The DNA here is from genome assembly GCF_029289425.2 of Pan paniscus. Taxonomy (NCBI): domain Eukaryota; kingdom Metazoa; phylum Chordata; class Mammalia; order Primates; family Hominidae; genus Pan; species Pan paniscus. Next base: position 27,370,809 of record NC_073263.2, on the reverse strand, counting down.
GATGGGCATCTTATACTCCTCTGATTGGACTGTTGGGAGGACTCCCCAGGACAAAATAGAAAAACTCCTGGATTGGAACCCTGGCATCAGCAGCATGAGGTCAGCACCTGCTCCCTTCCAGCACCTCAGGACTGGCCAGGCCCCAAGGCCCCACAACGCTGGTGCCCCTCCTCCATTTAGTCACAGCACAGTGGCTGTGAAGTGACACAGGGACCACTGTGCACGTGTTGGCTGGTGATTTAGAACTGGGCTGCTCTTCTGTTCCCTTCCTTTCCCTTCCCAGTTTTGCCACTTCCTGCCCTTTCTCCTTGTTTGCAGAATCTGGCCCTCTGTCCCTGGCCCAGTTTTCCAGCCTTAGTTCTCTCCTCTGCAAATGAGCTCCTCCAGGGCTATTGTGGCACTCACAAGTCACACTAGGTGACTTCTAGCAGTCACCTGTTTCTGCAGGTGAAAGCTCTTTGTTCACTGCAAATCACCGGAGAAAATCTCTCGAGGCCTGTACTGTCCCATGAGAACATCCAGGTTGCAGGTGGCGTGGGGTTGCGGGGGTGGTGGTTTAGGAGAAGGTGAAAGGGCTGCAGGTCTGAGGGAGGGAGAGACTGGAAGTGGAAACGTAGTGGTTGGCCACTTGTGTATTTGTGGATCTTGGTGTGTGAAGGGTGACTGGAAAGCTGCTTTGCTGTGTTCCTGGCCATCTTCCTTTGTTCTGTCCTTGGGTTGGGTGGAATCAGTGATCATCACTTTGCTTGTTGGAAGCATTGTTATCCTCAGGTCTCGGTGCCCCACGGGTGCCCCAGACACTCAAGCTAAATGAAGCTCAAGGAAGCCTTGCCTGAATACAAAATTCTGTCTGAAGGAAATCTTGGAGATAATGTGTTTACAGGAGTGTCTGTGGGTGGAGGACAGAAGCAAGTAAGCTCCCGCATCAGCTAGGGGTGCAGCGCGGAGCCGTTGACAGAGCTGGGTCCCTTGGTGCACCCGCAGCAGCCACATGTGTCTGTAGTTTGTTCTGAGGGGCTGCCATGCCTTTGGGGCTGACCCAGTGATGCTCTCACACCCTTCTCATGGGCCGCCTGGGGTGAGCAGCTGCTCTGGTGTGGTGAAGAAACCTGGGGTTACAGTTGTTCAGATATGTGGTCAGGAGCATGTCCTGACACTTATTACCAGTGTGACCTTGAGCAAGTCGTTTATCTTCCCTAAGCCTAAAGCAAAGCTAAAAATACTTACCAGCCTTTCACATGGGGTTGTTACAAAACTCAGATGAAAGGACGTGAAAATGCTTAGTAAGCAGAGTCTCTGAACCAATGTGTAGTTCCAGGATTATTATTTGTTCCATGAGGGACCGACTGTTCATAATTCATGACAGGACCCCCGATGAGGAAGCCTGAGGGCTGGGCCTGGAAAGACCCTCAGTAGCTGCACCAGTGCTCAGAGAGGACCCTGTCTAGGTTCAACAGATACACTTTGCCCTGGTCGGTGACCCCTGCACCAGGTCGGTGACGTCCTGAGACGTGCAGGCAAATCCATTTTAGGGTGGCCAGCAGCCCAGTCACCATGGCCAAGGGCTCTGGGGGACCTTTTGGGCTGGAACCAATGGCTAGTGGTCTTTAAAGGGTCCAGGTTTGTGACGGAAGTGAAACGAGCTCACAGATGGGAAGGCTGACCAACTTCTACAAGGCAATCGCCACCAAAGTGAGTCTACCCGTGACCAGGATGTAGCTGGTCTTCTGCTTTGAAGAATCAGAAATTTTATTTTTCTTCAGAGTTAATCAAACCTAGGGGCGTTCTGACTCATCTTAACAAGATCACGACAGGCTGATGCATAAAACTAGCTAATTTACAATGAGAAGGTAGTGGTCCAGTTGACCAGATAAACACACATGGTTTCACATTAGATAAGCTATGCAAAAAGCAGATTTGTCAGAATTATCAGTATTCCAATTAGAAAGTTATTTAGCAAGCTTGGAATAGGAGCACAGGAAGTTGGTTAGATGGGTTAACAATGGTAGTAGGCTAAGATGGACAGACACAAACTTTTTCCTAGGAGATAACCTTACTACAAGGCCATAGCTGGATCAAGTTCTTGATCAAATTGCGCTATTCCTAGACAGAGATTGGATGGGCAGTGTCAGCATTTGTCTTGGGACTTTTCTTTCTCTGACCATTTATTGTAAACCCACATGTCTTCTCATTGGCCTTTTCTTTCTTAAGTTAAAATTCACATTAATCAGGTTGGCATGGGTTCTGCAGGCCTGGGATCCACTGAGGTTTCCAGGTCTCTGTCTGCATCTACCATGTGTGAATTGCATAGCTTACCCCTCTGGTAATCTTATTCTTTTTTTCCAAACACCTTGGAAAGAGAGGCCAGTGGATACTAAGTTGGGTAGGTGGAAATGTGATGATTCCAAGCAGCCCATCAGATCTGGAGCAAGATCCCCCACCGGCAGCTGAAGACACTGGGGTAGGACTAAGACCCCTGACAAGAGCTGATTAATTGGGAGGTAAGCCACAGACGGCTTCCAGTACCAGCAGAGCTATCTGACTATACCCAGGAAAGCAAGGTGGAAACCTGGCCCCAGGGACTGAGCTGGCCAAGGTGTGAGGTGGGAGGTGACGCGCAGATTAACAGGGTCTTGGGTCCTCCTCATCTCCCCAGGGCTCATCAGTTACAGAGAGGGCAGCAAAGACAACTCCAGATGCCATGTGCTGTTGGGGAGTAGGAGAGGTGGACCCAGAATGTGGCTGGGCCTGAGACTTACAAGAATATTGGGCAATACTCTCAACCAGGTGGCACCAAGATCGGAAGAAGAAAGGATGTTTGGAAGGTGGGTGATGTTGGTAAACATAGGGAGAACCAGTGCTGATCTTGTCCATCAAAAAAAATTCTCTGAGGTTTTTGGGAAGCCATTTGCCAGGTCAAAGTGAGTTAGGACTGGCCCTGTGATTCTCTCCTCCCTGACTCCTGGTCTCATCTCTCGGGGATGGAGCAGCTCGTTTTTGGACAAGCCTGTACAGTCTTTCCCTAGTCCACGAGCAAAGATTCTGTGAGAGGGGTAGGTAAGTGCTTACAAGCACAGCCTTGAAGAGAGACAGACATTGTTTGAATCGCAGCTCTGCCACCTACTGGCTGTGGGACATTGAGCAAATAAGTTAACCTCTCTCCAAGCCACCTCAGTTTTATGGTTGGTAAAATGGGAGGAATCATTTTCACCTCACCTGTTTGTTGTGAGAATTAGATGCCAGTGGCTGGCATGAACAAGCTCTCAATCAGTATCTATTGACTGATAAAATGAGATGATGCTTATAAGATTCTTGGGCCACGACTGACAGATAGTAAATTCTCCATAGATGTCTGAAAATAATAAGTGGTATTCATGGTATCATTTGCAGGATGGCAGAGCTCAGGGCCAGCCTGGTGGGCCACTCGAGCTCTAACACACAGTCATGGAGAGGAGAGTGCCACATCTTCTAGTCCCTGGCCACATGGCCACAGTTTAAAAGTTTAATCCATATAAACAGGGAGCAATTTTCCATTTTGATGGTTTGTTTAAAGCGCGCCTGGTCAGGAACCTGCACCCACCCAGGGAGCTGACCCAGGTTCAGCCCCCCTTGAATGGGTGTGGGGGTCCACGTGAGACGAATGCCCCTGACTCACTTTCCCACTCAGTCTGGCAGCTCCTGGCATCTGAACTCGCTCCCTGACAGATGGGGTAGGAAAGGGGTTCCACATAGCATGTTCTTGTGGCTAAAATGGTAGAATCCTAAGCCCTTCTCTCAGAGCTGCACTGCCTTGAGAGCTTCCATAAAATAGGTATTTCGTATTCCAATCAGATGTCATCTCTATTAGGAACCCACCTGCAGTGATCACACACAAGAGTTCTCAGCATGAAATGGAAGGCCCCTTGCCTTGTGGTTCACTCTACACAGGTCCCCCACCCACCACCTCCAAGACGTGGGGCGTCTCAGTTCTGCCCCAACAAGTTCAAAGTCCCCAACACATCTTTGGATGGCCTTTGGTCTGAGAACAGATGGGGACAGATGCCAGCTTGGGATCTGCAGGACCTGTGAGGCAGGGAGAAAGGGCATCTGGACGTTCTAGCCTCTGTTGAGCCAGCCCCACTGTGTGAAGTTAGTTTTCTTCATAAAGGAGCCACAAGGTCGAGGCAAGGACCATTGTCTAGAAGAAATTAGTACTTAAAGGCTACTTTTTCTGTTCATATCATAGTGCTAGTCCTTTGGTAAATTCAGAACTTGTTGGTCTCACCTCCTCGTTGTTACACAGTGAGGAGAATTTGGGATATGATTCCCTGTTGGAAAAGGACCTGCCGATAGCATTTCAGACTCTAAATTTCAGAGAACCCGTATTTGACATCAACTGTCCAAAGGAAACAACAGGTATCATTAAGGGAGAGCTCAAGCAGGATTTTTTTTTTCTGACCCACCCCCACTTCCAGCCTCTGACTTGATGAGTGTGGCTGAGAATAGTTTCGAAATAATCATCAGAAGAGTCAACTAGGGGATGCCAGGCAGGTCTAAGATCAAGATTACCTTGAAATGTTCAGTCAGCAGAGATGGTTTCAGCCTCTGACTACCTTTGAGGGTGAGACCCCTAAAATGATTCCATCATGATGGTTTCTTCAACTGCTCTGTTGGTAGAGTCATTCCTTGTTGCACAAGAAATCACATTTCCCAGACTTACCCTTGCAAAAGAGGCTGGAAGGAGCTCCTCACTCTCTCTCTTGGACTTTGGCGCCAGGTCATTATTAAATTGCCTTCACGACCCACCTCACCACCACTTACACACTCAATGAGTGTCTACTAGACAGAGGCTTTTGTAATCCTCACAACAACCTCATCACATTAGTGCTGTTCTTCACATTATGCAGATAAGGAGGCTGAGGGCTAGAAACTTCTCATCACTCACCTAAGACCCCCTGATTGGACCTTATGCTGCTGGAAGGGGACAGGATATGGACTCTTCTCTCCACCCTTTCTACCCCCTGGTTCTTCTTACTTTTTCTGTCAAAATAGGCGTCTTGTACCTACTAAGTGTCAGATACTGTCCTAAGCCCTAAGGATTCAAAGACGAATAAATGAATCTCTGTCCTTAAGCTGGTACATTATTCCTTCTATAATACCTCATCCCAGTGGAAAGTGATGGATGTTAGACTACATATGTACTTGGTGCTTCTTACTCTTTCTTTCAAAAATAGGCATCATGTACCTACTAGATATCAGGTACTGACATCTAAGCCCTGAAAGTCACAAATGAATAAGACATCTGTGCATGGTGGCTCATACCTGTAATCCCAGCATTTTGGAAGGCTGAGGTGCAAGGTTCACCTGAGGCCAGGAGTTCAAGACCAGCCTGGACAACATAGTGAGACCCCCATCTCTGCCCCCTCAAAATGAATAAGACCATCTCTGTCCTTAAGCAGCTACATAATTCCTCAGGCATCACCCAGTGGAAAGTGGTAGATGTTAGAATACATATGTACTTCGTGCTTCACAGGAGATATGACAAACTGAGTCTTTTAAAAATATTTTTAAATTGCTGGAAGTATTAAATAGAGCAGAAAAATAAAAAATAATAGAGTAGATATAAATATAGATATAAAAAATAATAGAGTAGATAAAGAGTAGAAAAATTTAAAAATATAGAGTAGAAAAAAGTAGGCTAGGAAATTGCAATATATAAATAACGAAAAAGACAAATTATCCACATTTTTTCTTCAAATATTTTCAAACAAGTGGAATTATACTATAAGGATATTTTTGTTTTCTTTCATTGTCTTAATTATTTTAATAATAGATTCATAAATACATTCTTATTAGAAAAATTCAAACAATACAGTAAAGTTACAGTTACTTTGCCTACCACTCCCAATCCCCAGTTTCATTCTTAGAGGAAACTCCCATTAAAAATATTGTTTGCAGGCCGGGCATGGTGGCTTACACCTGTAATCCCAGCACTTTAAGAGGCCGAGGTGGGCGGACCACCTGAGGTTGGGAGTTCAAGACCAGCCTGACCAACATGGAGAAACTCCATCTCTAATAAAAATACAAAATTGGCTGGGCGTCGTGGCCCATGCCTGTAATCCCAGCTACTCGGGAGGCTGAGGCGAAAGAATCGCTTGGACCCGGGAGGCAGAGATTGCGGTGAGCCGAGATGGCGCCATTGCATTCCAGTCTGGGCAACAAGAGCAAAATTCCTTCTCAAACAAAAACAAAAACAAAAAACCCTATATATATATATATATAGAGAGAGAGAGAGAGAGAGAGAGTGAGTTTGTATCTTTCTAGCCCTTGTGCACACACACACACACACGCTTTTATAACCTTTTTTAAAGAGTTTGTTCCATATAATTAAATATACTTCTACAGCATCACTTTAATGTCTGGTTAATATTCCATTGTATAGATGTACCATAAATGATTTAACCAATTCCCTGTCTTTTGGCATATAGATTTGCTATGGTTTGAATGTTTGTGTTCCCCAAAATACATATGTTGGAATCATAGCCCCCAAAATGATGTACTAGAAGGTGGAGCCTTTTGAAAGTTTATTAGATCATGAAAGCAGAGACCTCACGAATGAGATTAGAGCCTTATAAATTAAGCCCAAGGGAGCTCATTCACCCCTTCCACCATGTGAGGACACAGCAAGAAGGTGTCGTCTATGAATCAGAAAACGGCCTTCACCAGACACAGAATCTCTTAGTGCCCGGATCTGGGACTTCCCAGCCTCCATAATTGTGAGAAATAAATTGTACTCTCTATAAACTACCCAGTTTACCATATTTTGTTATAGCAGCCTGAACAGACAGGACTGTCCACTGTAATAGTAAAAAATAGTATTTTTACTATTACAAACATGGCTTCAATGAACTACCTTGGCTCTAACTCTTTGAATTTATAATGATTTTTTAAGAATAATATTCATAGAAATGGAATTTCTAGGTGAATGCATACATACATTTTGAGTCATTTAATATGTATTCCTTTTCAGAAGCTTATAGTGATTTAATTCCCACCAGCTCTGTATGCTTGCCTGTTTGCTTAATCTGTCCTGATATTTATACTGTTTAACAGCTAAAGAGTGTATCTTACTATTGTCAGGTATTGAATTTCTTTGTTTTGTTTTGTTTTGCTTTTTGAGACAGGGTCTCACTCTGTTGCCCAAATGTAAGTGCAGTGGCATGATCATGGCTCACCGCAGCCTCCAGTGACCTCCCAGGCTCAAGTGATCCCATCTCAGCTCCCCCAGTCACTGGGACTACAGGAAATGCCACTACACTTGGCTAATTTGTAAAATTTTTTTGTAGAGATGGAGTCTCTCACTATGTTGCTCAGGCTCTCAAACTCCTGGGCTTAAGTGATCCTCCCACCTCAGCCTCCCAAAGTACTGGGATTACAGATGTGTGCCACCATGCCCAGCCTGGATTTCTTTGACTACTACAGTGATTGAATATTTTTGTGTGTTTATTGGTAATTATTTTTCTTCTTTACTTATTACAGATATTAATCCTTTAGATTTGAAAGAGTGTTAATTTTATTGCAAGTGTTCTTTACTACTAACATTTGCACTAAAACCTTTTATAAAAAAATTATAGGCTGGGTGCAGCGGCTTACACCTGTAATCCCAGCACGTTGGGAGGCTGAGGCTGGTGGATCACAAGGTCAGGAGTTTGAGACCAGCCTGGCCAACGTAGTGAAACCTTGTCTGTACTAAAAATAGGAAAATTAACCAGGTGTGGTGGCATGTGCCTGTAGTCCCAGCTAGTCGAGAGGCTGAGGCAGGAGAATCGCTTGAACCTGGGAGGCAGAGGTTGCAGTGAGCCAAGACTGCACCATTGCACTTCAGCATGGGTGACACAGCGAGACTCTTGTCTCAAAAACCAAAAACAAAAAACATTATAAGAAACAAAAGACAAATGTAAAACACAGTGAAAATCCCCTGCATGGAAGGATTAATTGTAATGTTCTTTTCCCCTCCTTTTCCCCTTTCTTTCCTTCCTGTTAGTCATAGTAAATTTAGTATAACATATCAAAGTTATGCTTTGAAAAGTGGTCAGTTTTAGCAGATTCAGAATGAAGACCAGAACAACTTTGAGATGGCAGAATTTGGATGGGCAGAGAAGTGGTAGGGATCAGGGGAACTTGTGTGGAGGAGGTCAGAGGTAGGGGGTTCAAGGAGAGGAGGGACTGCCAAACGTCCATTTGCAATAAGCTGTATGTATAGCCTGAAGGGAAGCCCAGGATATGTTTGGCGCCATCCTCTGGATGTCACGTGTGTTTTGATTGGTTAATGGCAACCTTATTTTCTTCCTAATGGCTTGTGCCTTTGCGCCCCTCCAGACATGATAGTTACAGTCCCAATCCCACTTCCTAGAGAAAAGCGCCGTTAATGGTTGTGGTGGGTTGAACAATGACCCCGCAAAGATGTCCATGTCCTAATTCCTGCGAATATGTTACCTTAACGTGGTAAAAGGGACACTGCAGATATGATCGAGTTGAGAATCTTATGATGGGGAGATTGTTCTGGATTATTCAGGCGGATTCAATGTAATTGCAAGGGTCCTTATGAGAAAGCAGCAGGTGGGTCAGGGTCGGTAGCAGGAGAAGCAACCAAGGAAGCAAAAAGTTGGAATAGTGGGAAGAAGGAGCCAAGGAATGCAGGGGCCTCTAAAAGCTGGAAAAAGCGAGGAAATGGATTTTCCCCAGAGCCTCCAGGAGGAACCAGCCATGCCGACACCTTTAATTTTTTTTTTTTTTTTCCTGAGACAGGGTCTCACGCTGACACCCAGGCTGGAGTCCAGTGGCATGATCTCAGCTCACTGCAACCTCCGCCTCTCGGGTTCCAGGGATTCTCATACCTCAGCCTCCCGATTAGCTGGGATTACAGGCACCCACCACCACGCCCGGCTAATTTTTACATTTTAAGTAGAGACGGAGTTTCACCATGTTGGACAGGCTGGTCTTGAACTCCTGACCTCAAGTGATCCACCCGCCTTAGCCTCCCAAAGTGTTGGGATTACAGGCATGAGCCACCAGCCCAGCCGACACCTTGACTTCTGACCTCCAGACCTGAAAGAGAGTAGATGTGTGTTGTTTTAAGTGACTGAGTTTGTAGTAATTTGTTACAGCAGTAACAGGAAACTAATACAATGGTCGATATCTATTCAATCTTTTTTTTCCTTTTTTTGCTTTCTACATATGTAACTAAACATGAATGTGTCTGTATATCTCCATCTTAGACACCTTTCTATATCTGTGCATATAAATTTACCTAACTTTAGAAACAGTGTGGATTCCCATTATCTAATTAGAATATAACATTTATTCAGCTGGTTCTCTCCGGAAGAATTTCTAGGTTGTTTTAAGGTGTTTTTTTTTTCTTTTTAACCATCACCACCACAAACAGTCCTACTGCTAAAATCCATGTACACATATCCGTGCGCTAACTAGTTTGTGTATTTCTGTAGAATAATTTAATAGAAAGTGAACTGCTGAGTCACATATTTTAAACTGCAAAAGAAGACATAAAGATTTGTAATTTGTGTCTTCTTTCTTTCTGATCAATCTGGCAGAGGTTTATCAATTTCACTGATCTAAAAAATTTCTGGTAAACCACCATGTAATCCTAGCACTTTGGGAGGCTGAGGCAGGTGCATCACTTGAGGTCAGGAGTTTGAGACCAGCCTGGCCAACATGGTGAAACCGTCTCTCTACTCAAAATAACAAAAATTAGCTGGGCATGGTGGCCCATGCCTGTAGCCCCAGCTACTCAGGAGGCTGAGGCAGGAGAATCTCTTGAACCCTCCCAGGAGGCGGAGGTTGCAGTGAGCCGAGATCATATCACTGCACTCCAGCCTGGGTGACAGAGTAAGACTCCATCTCAAATAAATAAATAAATAAAATAAAAATAAAAAATTTCTGGTTTTAGTTATTTGCTCTGTTGTTTTTATGTCTTCTTACTGACTTCCGTTCTTTATTATTTCCTTTATTCTGCTTACTTTAGATTTATTTTTTCCTCTTTTTTCTAATTTCTTAAAATGAAAGCCAAGGTCATTGATTTAACACCTGTCTTCTTTTCTAACGTAAGTGTTTAATGTTACATATTTCCACTTAAGTGCTACTTTAGCAGTATCTAACAAATTCTTTTATGTTGCACTTTCACTTTTATTCAGTTAAAAAATGCATTCTAATTTCTTTGACCCATGTTGTTTAGAAGTATGTTATTTAGTTTCCAAATATTTGGGAATTCTGCAGATATATTTCTATTATTGATTTCTACTTTATTTCCATTGTGGTCAGAGAACATACTTTGTTTGACTTGAATCCTTTAAGTTTATTGAGACTGTTTAATTCCCAAGAATTTGATCTTGGTCAGTGTTCTGAAAGCACTTTAAAAGGATGTTTATTCTGCTGTTGTTTGATGGAGTATTATATAAACGCCAATTAAGTCAAGTTGGTTTATAGTGCTATACAAGTCTTCTACAACTCAACTGTTTTTCTGTGTACTTGTTCTATCAATTATTGAAACAAGGATAATAAAATCTCTAAGTGTGAACTTTTCTATTCCTTTTTATAATTCTATTAGTTTTATATTCATATTTTTCAAAATCTATTATTAGATGTACACATTTTTGACTCCTATGTCATTACATAATTACCCTCTTTATTCTAGTTCTGAAATAGTCTTTGTGATGAAATATACTTTGTTTGACATTAATGTAGCAACTCCAGCATTCCTTTGATTGATATTAGCCTGATACATATTTTCATCTTTACACTTATATGTTATAAACTTCACACTATGTTACTATCTTTGTTTAAAACAGTAGGATGTCTTTTAAGAATATTTAAATAAGAAAAAAGATTCTTTATAGTTATGTACCGTTTCTGATGTTTTTCATTACTTTAGATAAACTTATATTTCTTTTCGGTATCATTTTCCTTCTGTTTTAAGAACTTTCAGCATTCTTGTAGTGTGGATTGCTGTCAGCTTTTATATCTCTGAAAAAATCTTAATTCATATTGTTGTTTTTTCATTTTTTTTTCATATTTTCCAATCTGTGGGAATAAGTACCATCCCCACCCCTATGTAGAAACTGAACACTGTTCCCTTCTATCCTTTAAAAAGTTCTTGGCCGGGCACGGTGGCTCACACCTGTAATTCCAGCACTTTGGGAGGCCAAGGGGGGCGGATCACGAGGTCAGGAGATCTAGACCATCCTGGCTACCACGGTGAAACCCCGTCTCTACTAAAAATACAAAAAATTAGCCGGGCGTGGTGGTGGGCGCCTGTAGTCTCAGCTACTCAGGAGGCTGAGGCAGGAGAATGGCATGAACCCAGGAGGCGGGGCTTGCAGTGAGCCGAGATCACGCCACTGCACTCCAGCCTGGGCGACAGAGCAAGACACCGTCTCCAAAAAAAAGAAGAAAAAAGAAAAAGAAAAAAGTTCTTTCCCTGACCTCCTGCAGTTTCCCTACATGCATGAGTGGATCAGTATTCTCCTGAATACTCAAAGGGGATTTCTGATTTCTTTCTGTATGCAGTTTTCTCCTCTCCAGTACTCTGTTCTGTGAACTCCAGCTACCTTGGTCTCCCCAGATTTTCAGCTGTATCCTCTCAGCTCAGGAAGTCCCTAAGGCCCACCTGAGTTCCCCTTTCCTATGCCATGGCCTCAAAACTCTTTCACTGTAATAATTTGGGGGCAAGACCGGGCACGGTGGCTCACGCTTGTAACCCCAACACTTTGGGAGGCTGAGGAGGGCAGATCACTTGAGGCCAAGAGTTCAAGACCAGCCTGGCCAACATGGTGAAACCCCGTCTGTACTAAAAATCCAAAAAAATTAGCGGAGCATAGTGGCAGGCGCCTGTAATCGCAGCTGCTTGGCAGGCTGAGGTACAAGAATTGCTTGAAAGCAGGAGGTGGAGGTTGCAGTAAACCAAGGTACTGCCACTGCACTCCAGTCTGGGAGACAGAGTGAGACTCTGTCTCAAAAAGAAAAATAATAATAATCTGGGGGGAATCATAGGACTCACATAATTTTTTTTCTGTCTCTCATGGATCACTGCCCTTCGTTGCCCAGTTTCCAGTATCTTGAAAACCATTGTTTCAAATATTTTGTTTTTTCTTTTTTTTTTAGAGGAGGGGAGATTGTTTCAGATGGGAAAGTAAATCTGTTCTGTTCCTCCATCTTGGCTGAAAGCAGAAGTTCCCAAATCAATATTTATGATAAAATGAATCCAACAAATAGAAGCACACAATAATGTAAGTGTCCTTTTCTAGCCACAGTATTAGTTCTTTTTTTTTTTTTTTTTTGGAGACGGTGTCTTGCTCTGTCGCCCAGGCTGGAGTGCAGTGGCGTGATCTCGGCTCACTGCAAGCTCCGCCTCCCGGAATATCAGTTCTTTACCAATTACAACTCTATTCAGATTTTTATACTTTTTACAAGGTCAAAATCTGAGTTTATTTTTATGCTATTTTAAAAGGATTAACTAGGGTATCGTAATTTAGACACACAAAAAGTGTCAATTATATCAATCTTGATTCATTTAGTTTTAAAATGTATTTATTTAACAAATAAATGGGAGTAGGGAGGGAAGTGGAGATGGTGGGGAGATAGGAGGCACTTCACAGTATTCACAGAGAGGACTCTCATGGTGCCTCCTCAGAGGGCAAAAATGGGCTCACATAACTGTTGAGCTTATCAGTTTTGCAACCTTAGTGTGTCAAGTCAGAGAATATTTTAACCAAGTCATTGCCGTTTTCATTCTGGTTTAGTAGTATCCGTTTGTCTTCCTGGCAAGGAAGGCAATCCTTAAACATCCTTCAACACCCAGCTTACTGCTAAAAGAAAACATGATAGGTAAATAGGTCTGTGATCTTGCTAATGGAGGTCTAAGTGGGGCAAGAGAGGCAGAAGCATTCTATTAGAAGAGTGACAGCTGATTTCACAAATGTTTAAAACGCCTGTATATGAAAGGCATCTCGGCAAGGCGTGGTGGCTCACGCGTGTAATCCCAGCACTTTGGGAGTCCTAGGCGGGCAGATCACGAGGTCAGGAGTTCGAGACCAGCCTGGCCAATATTGTGAAACCCCCATCTCTACTAAAAATACAAAAATTAGCTGCGCGTTGTGGCGCATGCCTGTAGTCCCAGCTACTCAGGAGGCTGAGGCAGGAGAATCTCTTGAACCCGGGAGATGGAGGTTGCAGTGAGCCAAGATCACGCCACTGCATTGCAGCCTGGGCAACAGAGTGAGACCCTGTCTCAAAAAAAAAAAAAAAAAAGAAAAAGAAAAAGAAAAAAAAGAAAGGGAGGGAGGTGAGATTCCAAATCAAACACCTCTCCTATGAACTGGGTTGTATTATTTGAAGACAACATCATAACAGCTGTTTCAAGATTCCCCTAATACTGATTTATCTGATGCCTAACTTCCAATTTATCTTTGACTTGGAGCCAGTACTATTTCCAGACATATTTTTAAAAAATCGTTTGTCAGCCAGGAGCAGTGTCTCATGCTTGTAATCCCAGTACTTTGGGAGGCCGAGGCAGGTGGATCCCTTGAGCCCAGGAGTTCAAGACCAGCTATTGCAACATGGTGAGACCTCATCTCTACAAAAAGCATAAAAATTAGTCAGGTGTGGTGGCATGCTCCTGTAGTCGCAGCTACCCAGGAGGCTGAGGTAGGAGGATCGCTTGAGCCTGGGAGGTGAAGGTTGCCGTGAGCTGAGATTGCACCACAGCACACCAGCCTGGGTGACAGAGTGTGAGACTCTATCTGAAAAAAAGAAAATGGTTTGTCACATCTCATCATTTGATATGTGCTCCCGCTGGCCCTCCATGTGAAAGCCCCCCTCTAGTGATACTCTGTAGGAACAACTCCCACAGAATTCACGGTGTGGATCGAGGCAGTAGCATTATTTGACAAGAGTTGTTAAGTCTCACTTATGGCTTCTTTGGAACATTTGAGCAAAAGCCTCTGACAATGATGGAAGGGATAGTCTTCATTGTGGTCATGAAAATAAATTTAAAGAAGAATGGCTGGCCGGGTGCGGTGGCTCACGCCTGTAATCCCAGCACTTTGGGAGGCCGAGGCGGGCGGATCACGAGGTCAGTAAATCAAGATCATCCTGGCTAACATGGTGAAACCCCATCTCTACTAAAAAAAATACAAAAAATTAGCCGGGCATGGTGGCGGGCGCCTGCAGTCCCAGCTACTCGGGAGGCTGAGGCAGGAGAAGGGCATGAACCCGGGAGGCAGAGCTTGCGGTGAGCCAAGATGACGCCACCGCACTTCAGCCTGGGTGACAGAGCGAGATTCCATCTCAAAAAAAAAAAGAAGAAGAATGAATTCTGAATTTAGTGTTTTAGTTTCCCAAATTCTAGTCATACCCTTGAGTGATGTTTTGAAATATTATGTTTAGGTTTGTATAAACATGCATTCCATTACCCCAGATCCAGGGGAATAAAATACTCAAATTGTCTTAGAAGGATAATCTCTGTTGACTTGACAAGTTTTAAAAGGACATTTCTACCAGCCCATCTAATTTTTCATGCTGCATTAAAATCTATTTATGGGGTCATTGAATCATGGACTGTGAGGGTTGGCAGGAATTTTAGGGGTCCTGAGATTGCTTTGTGGCAAATCCCTGAGATGTATTTTCTCATTGAGCCCTCATAGCAAGAAGAGGGAACTATTAGCACTTCCATTTTACAAATGCTGAAAATTAAGCGCAGAGAAAATGTAAGTGCTATTTCCTAGCTAGTTAATGTCATGTCTTCACATTCCTACTCTCCCACCCTGAGAACCTCATGCCTGTAAAACACTGAAACTTTCTCAAGCTCCTCCCTTGCTATTAAATAATCTTACTTGTTTTAGGCTTCTTCTCATACACTCTGGTTCTTCTTATTTTTATTCTGTATCTTTAGGATTTTCTGCATTTCTCCAAGTTTGTTTTATTTAAAACCCCAGACAAAGACAGTGACTACTCTTCTAAAGGCCTGGTAGGTTCTAGAAAGTGATACCTAGGTTTACATATCTGAGTGACTTGCTTGATTTTAGGTTGGGGTTACCATTCAGATACTTTGGAAAATAAAATTGACTGAACATTTACTCTAATTCCAGTCTCTGCCAAAAATCCCTCTAAAAAGACAACAAAGGATTTTTTCCATAAGGATGGGGAGTGTGGAAGAGGAGACGAAACAACAAAATTTGGGGAAGTACAAGTCAGGAGGATTTAGCAAGGATTTAGTTAGAGGTGACTTAGCAAATGAAGGAAGCTGAATCTCAAGCTGCTAATAGGGGAAGCCAAGAAATAGCCCATTTGACATAGTTGAATCCCCAAATCTCAGGAACCAGGGGGGCCAGGTATGCCTTCAAGTGAGAGTGAAGGGGGAGCTAAACGAAGAAGGATTTGCTGAAAGCTGTCTGCAAAGCACCTGATTCCCTTTATTATCTATGAGTTAGGGACTTCCTCTCCCCAAACCTAGCAGAGGCTAGAGGCCTGTTATCTGGAACCTGTGTAGATGGAGGACAATATGTCCACCCAAAGTCATGGGTACTAACCTGAAACCAGATGAAACGTCAGAATACATGTAACCAGGATTTGACCTTCCAAAAGAATATTTAAAGGATCTTTTTAGGCCGGGCGAGGTGGCTCCTGCCTGTAATCCCAGCACTTTGGGAGGTTGAGGCTGGCAGATCACTTGAGGTCAGGAGTTCAAGATCAGCATGGCCAACATGGTGAAACCCAGTCTCTACTAAAAATACAAAAATGAGCTGAGCGTGGTGGTGTGCACCTGTAGTCCCAGCTACTTGGGAGGCTGAGGAGGTAGAATCACTTGATCTGGGAGGTGGAGGTTGCAGTGAGCAGAGATCACACCATTGCAGTTGGCTCATCCTATCACCCAGGCTGGAGTGAACTGGTGCGATCTCAGCTCCCTGTAACCTCTGCTTCCTGGGCTCAAGCAATCCTTCTGCCTCAACCTCCTGAGTATCTGGGACTACAGGTGTCACCACTCCTGGCTAATTTGTATTTTTTGCAGAGATGAGGTTTCACCATGTAGCCCAGGTTGGTCTTGAACTCCTGACCTCAATTGATCTGCCCACCTTGGCCTCCCAAAGTGTTGGGATTATAGGTATGAGCCACTGCACCCAGCCTGAAGGGTGTTATCTAGGGAATCTGACCAGTGCAAGAGACCTAAATGTGCTGACAGAACAGCCCAACATGGGAAACTCAGACCTGACAACCTTCAACTTTATGCTCAGAGATGCTAACTGGCTACTGTTAAATATACGCAAATAAGCAAACTATCACAGTGCTGAGGAAAGGCATCTAAATGAAAGATAGAGACCAAAACACACAGACAGAAAAGAAAAATGAAAGACCAAACCTTGGAGATACAGGAACTGTGTAGAAGCCAAAAACTTCAAAAATACAATTAATGCTCTCAGAGACACTGTAGGAAATACTGTAAACATGAAACAAGACCAGAAAAAACATTTCCAACCTAGAATTCTATGCCCAAACAAGCTCTCAATCAAGTGTGAGTGCAGAATAAAGGCATTTTCCGATATTCCAGATCTCAGAATTTTTCCATCTTATGCATCCTTCCTTGGGCAACGAGAGAATGTGCTCCACCAAAATAAGAGAGTAAGCCAAGTAAAATGAACATAATGGGATACAGGAACAGAACACGTAACATTAAAAAAAGTGAAAGAAAGGGGCTGGGTTCAGTGGCTCACACCTGTAACCCCAGAGCTTTGGGAGGCTGAGGTGTTAGCAGTTCAAGGCCAACCTGGGCAACATAGAGAGACCCTGTCTCTACGTGTGTGTGTGTGCATGTGTGTGTGTGTGTGTGTGTAGCTGGGCATGGTGGTGCATATTTGTAGTCCCAGCTACTCTGGAGGCTGAGGTGGGAGGATCACTTGAACCCAGGAGCTTGAGGCTGTAGTGAGCTATGAACACATCACTGCACTCCAGCCTGGATAACAGAGCAAGGCCCTGTGTCAAAAAAAAAAAAAAAAAAAAAAAAAAAAAAAAAGGAGAGAAAGAAAGAAAGAAAAGAAAAAGGGGAAGGGACTCAGGGAAATGATAAAAAGAAAGGTCTCAGGATGACAGCTGTGCACCAGGCCTGCAGAGCAGCCACTTCATGTTGCAGCAGGGCAGATCTAGCAGGGTTTTTCAAGATGAAATTTGCAAGCCATTTTGACAACTGAACATCCTGAGAATAGATTTAGGCCTGGCACAGTGGCTCACGCCTGTAATCCCAGCACTTTGGGAGGCAGAGGCTGGTGGATCACCTGAGATCAGGAGCTCGAGATCACCCTGACCAACATGGAGAAACCCCATCTCTACTAAAAATACAAAATTAGCCAGGTGTGGTGGCACATGCCTGTAATCCCAGCAACTCGGGAGGCTGAGGCAGGAGAATCGCTTGAACCTGGGAGACGGAGGTTGTGGTGAGCTGAGATCACACCATTGCACTCCAACCTGGGCAACAAGATCAAAGCTCCACCTCAAAAAAAAAAATGTAGTCTGCACAACGGCAGAGATTAATGTGTCTTTTTCACAGTTGAATCCTATACCTAACAGAGTACCTAACACTCTGTAGGTGATCAATAAAGTTTGTTGAATGAATCACTGAACCTGGGCAGTCTGAGAGAGGAGTATGTTCTTCATGTAACTGTGTCTTTATCACCATATTATAGGCTGCCCTCAACTCCTGCAAAAATGCGATGTTTTGAAAATAGAAAGGATGGAACCAGGGGCTGGATCTGTGCTACACATGGAAAAGTGACTCAAAGGCAACATTCCTTTCAGGGAACTATTACCTTTTTTTTCAAATACGTTAGTCTCTATTTTTTTTTGTCTCCATGAACCCTGCTTGAGCATTTGTATTGTTATTATAGTTTATAGTTAAAAATGGCACTCAAGAAACTAGCAAACAGCTTGTGTTCTATTTAGAAAAGACTTCGACTGGGCGCGGTGGCTCACACCTGTAATCCCAGCACTTTGGGAGGCCAAGGCAGGTGGATCATGAGGTCGGGAGATCGAGACCATCCTGGCTAACACGGTGAAACCCCATCTCTACTAAAAATACAAAAAATTAGCTGGGCGTGGTGGCGGGTGCCTGTAGTCCCAGCTACTTGGGAGACTGAGGCAGGAGAATGGCGTGAACCTGAGAGGCAGAGCTTGCAGTGAGCCAAGATCATGCCACTGCACTCCAGCCTGGGCGACAGAGCGAGACTCGTCTCAAAAAAAAAAGAAAAGACTTCATATACCAAAATGTAGGTTTATAAAATACATAAATATAGGCAAGGCTATGGGCACCCTAAAAGATCCTGAACGTATGAAAGAAATCATGTGTGAATTCTGATAAAAAGTCAACCCCATGGCATACTTAACGTATTTTTCAACTTGAAGATCTTGATGTGCAATCACTTGAGGATATCTAAAGTGAGGTTTATGTAAGGTGGTATATACTTGCATAAAAATTTTACTGTGACCATGAGTGAGCAAGCCCGGGACCTTTATTATCACCCTTATTTCAGCATCTCTTATTATACATCACTGATAATTGTCATCTTAACTTTGAGCAGTATCCCTTAGTTTAAAGAAGGAGAGAGAGAAAAAAAAAAAGAAGTTACGCTCCAGTTGACTTTTTCCAGGCCAGAGTTTATTATTTGCATGAAAATCCCTTAATGTTGGCCAAGAGTTCTCAAAGGCAACTGTCAGGCTGCTGACACCATCAAAGGAATGATTCCCTGAAAAAAGCCAAAGCATGAGGGATTTCTTCACAGGTCCTTCTCTGGTTGGGTTCCAGTGGCCAAGCAGAGGAGAATCTGGATTGGATAACCAATCTCATCTGTCCAGCATCTTGAAAGGGCAGAAACATTTCTAACCTACCACTGTATCAGATCTGCTGGCCCAGAACCATCCACCTTGCCCCAGTCTATAATTTGACAGCACATGGCAGCAAGACCCCTGGTCTGGGTGATGTTAGAAACAAAATGCTTGTTCCTCGGTGCCACAGAGAAATAGCACTTAAACATAAATTTAATTTTCTCAGCAAGGCAATTTTTACTTCTATGGAAGGGTGCGACTTGCAGATGGAGTAATGGCAAAGAGCACACCTGGACAAGGGAGGGGAAGGGGTTCTTATTCCTGATGCAGGTAGCCCCTTCTGCTGTGTCGTTCCCCTATTGGCTAGGGTTGGACGGCACAGTCTAAGCTAATTCCAACTGGCTATTTTAAAGAGAGTGGGGATACGAGCTGGAGTGGTGGGGTGGGTAGGTTGGTGGGAAGGGCAGTTACAGAACAGGTGACTGAGAATGATCCAGGTCAGAGCAGGTGACCAGGGGTGACTCAGGTCAAAGCAGGTGACCAGGGGAACAGATGTGAACCACTGATTAGAACTGGTGGGAAAGTTGTTTACTGAAACTAGAGGCAAGGGGGCGAAGAGAACCAGGAAGTTAAACTTTAAAATGGAGAATCAAAGAATAAGAGAGCTGAACATACTGACATACTGATTCTTTGAAGAGAAACTTGGAGTTCAGTATGTCTAAGTGATCATGGAAGAGAACAAACTTACTGGCCTGGGTTGGGGAAAGGGGTGCAAATGTTGTTCTTTCACTTTGAAGGACAACGCACATTTGGAGTGTTTTCTCATTGCAATCACCCCATTTACTGCACATTTACTAACTGTGAAACACTATGTTAAGTGTTTAATCTTTACATCAATGCTGTTGAGGAAATATCACTTCCCCTACTTTACAGATAAGATATGTTAAACTCAGAGACTCATTGGTCTTCTCCAAATCTCCACCCAGTGGTATCATGTGCAAGCCAATCTGAGAGCCCTTGAAACGCACTTGCTCCAGTGATTTACTACCAGGACCTACCACATGAGTCAGGCCTCTGACCCCATGACTTTGAGAGAATTATGCAGTGTGATGGTTCATTTTATGTGTTAACGTGGCTGAGCTAAGGGACACCCAGATAGCTGGTAAAATGTTATTTCTTTTCTTTTTTTTTTTAAAGATGGAATCTCACTCTGTCACCCAGGCTGGAGTACAGTGGCATAATATTGGCTCGCTGCAACCTCTGCCTCCCGGGTTCAAGCGATTCTCCTGCCTCAGCCTCCCGAGTAGCTGGGATTGCAGGCACCCACCACCACACCTGGCTAATTTTTGTATATTTAGTAGAGATGGGGTTTCACCATTTTGGCCAGGCTGGTCTTGAACTCCTGACCTCGTGATCCACCCGCCTCGGCCTCCCAAAGTGCTGGAATTACAGGCGTGAGCCACCATGCCCGGCTAAAATGTTATTTCTGTGTGTGTCTGTGAGGGTGTTTCCTGAAAAGATTAGTAGACTGACTAAAGAAGATCCCCCTTCACCAATGTGGTGGGCATCATCCAATCCGTTGAGGGCCCGAGTAGAAAAAAAAGGTGGAAGAAGGGGGAATTTCCTCTCTCTTCTTGAGCTGGGACTTCCCTCTTCTCCTGCCTTCAGATATTGGTTCTTGGTTCTCGGACCTTTGGGCTCCAGAACTTGGACTGAATTATGCAACTGGCTTTCCTGGGTGTCCAGGGTGTAGATGGCAGAGGTAGGACTTCTTGGCCAATTGCCACAGTAATTCTCTTCACATATATATGCATGTATATTCCATTGGTTCTGTTTCTCGAGATGACCCTGACCAATATACTTAGCCTTTCTGTTCATCTGTTGCTCTCTGACGCAAGATAATAACATCATGGCTCTTCTGTGGCTGTTTGCAAAGTTGACAATGACTCAGGTGGCAGAGCAGCAGAAACCTCTGGGAGTGGGGGGAGCAGGTCACCTCTAAGCAGGGATGGGCCTTGGCACTTTTGCCTTTGTGGACCCTTTCCTCCATAAAAGTTTTTTAAAATGTGTTTTATGATGGTGTTGGTATAAAGATGAATATATTAATATTTATGAAAACATTTTCTTTGACCCCAAAGAAAGTTAATTAAAGGAATTAAAACACTTCGTGGGGCGGGTCTCTAAAGGTATGGTGGGCCTTAGGCACTGTGCCCACTGCGCCTAACAGAGAGGTTGGCCCTGCCTGCGAAGTCACTCTAAGACCGTGCTCTCCCTCCCACTACATATACTGCAACATAGCAGTTAGGAGTTGGGAGTTAGACAGATCTGGATTTGAATCTTGGCTCTGCTAAACTAGCTGTGGTATCTTGGGTAAGTTGCTTAACTTCTGAGTCTAACATAGCTTATCTGTAGAGCAGGGGAAGTGATATTCCTCAACAGGATTGATGTAAAGATTAAACACTGAACATAGTGTTTCTCAGTAAATGTGCAGTAAATGGAGTGAAGCAATGAGAAAACACTCCAAATGTGCCTTGTTCTTCAAAGTGAAATTCATCTGAATTCTTTCTGTTCCCTATGCCCAAAGCCTGGAGTTCTGGAAGTGGAGCTGAATCTACAGTTCAGAGTTAAGGGGCTATAGCAAAATCTAGTAAGACGTAGAAGGCAGGGAGCAGGAAGATTATTACAAAAATTGGAGTAGATCTCATTTTTCATCTTGCTAAGTGCCACCTAAGAAGTGGCCTAAATGCAGCTGCACTGGTTATTTGGGGGACTTTCTGTCTGTTCAGGCGAGGAAAGAGTGAAGCAAGACGGACACAGTCCCCTTTCAGTTCAGCTCTAGATTTGGAGGGATAAAGTGCTTTACCCAAGACAGGGCTCAGCAACGCATTAGGCAACTGATGATGAAAATAATAACTCAACCAATGAACTCACTATAAATGGTAAAAAGATCTGATCTTTGGTATGACAGGTTCCAAGTTGCTTATGTGGTAAACAAAACAAATCTCTTCTTCCCAAGCTTGAAATGCATGCAAATGAAGATTCAGTAGGGTGCATAAAATCCTCTTTTAAAATGCAAATCTCCAAGGGATATTTATGGGGCTATCAATCATTCACACCTTAGAGTGAATTAGTTTAGTGAGCCTGATTTCTTCTCAGCACTTAACTGAGATTCACATTGCTGATGAACAGGAGGTTTGATGGCGTGAGGAAAAAGAGAGGAGAGTATTTCTTGGGTCCTGTTGAAGGACAAGTTTGGAGTTTCGATGCCTTGGGGAGCTTCCAGTGGCTAGATGTGAAGAGGGCATAGGAACCCTGGAGGAGAGGTTGGTATGGGGTGGAGGACAGGTCATGATGAGAAAGGAGCCTCGAGAGAGATGGGGAAACTTTCTAATCTGAATTTTTTTTAAATGGTGAAATCAGCGTCCTTAGGTGTTTTATGAAAGAATAAATTGTCATCTTCTTGGATGCAACCTCCACCTCAACCTCTGCTCTGAAAATCCTTTGCACATGGTCTGGCAGATGTCAGGAAGCAAGCTTTTTCTCATCTCACCAACAAATTATATTTGTTAGTTTGAAAATATGCTTTTTGATTGCTTGGTAGAATTTGAACTTGGCCTGCTTGGAAAATCTGTACTTTCATGATAATCCCCCTAGAGAAACACATCTTTTGGTGTTTACTTATTTAATTACAGAGAGCATTCATTTTATATGGTTATTTATCTTGATAAAAAAAATTCATCCACAGCTTGATAACCCAGCTTGAAAGGAAATCCTCACTGGCCCAGTGAAGTGAGACTGTAAGAAACTCCCTGGGGAATTGATATGATTCTAGCCCAGAAGCTGTGTTGTTTCTGAAAATCATTAGGATAAATTGTTACTCCCACTTCCCAAGGGTGAGCAGAGTCAGTCCCTAACCTAGTTAGGTTGATGATGAAAGCACTACTGCAGTTGGGGAAAGGCACCTTTTAAATTATGATTTAAAGAGCACAGCTGCATGTCACTAGGCATTCTCTCTCTCTCTCTCTCTCTCTCTCTCTCTCTCTCTCTCTCGCTTGTTTGGTCTCTAACTCAAGAGACATTTGTTAAGCTTCCTGATGTAGTAGTGCCTAAACCTGGCTGATGATCCTGATGAAGCAGTCCAAAGTCTTCCCTAGCCCTAATATTTATGCATTGCTATCTTCTTTTTGTCACTGCAATTATACTGTATTTCTGCTATCTGGTCCCAGGACAGCTAAGACAATGAACTACAGCTGCAAATATTTAAGGTCTCCTCTCTGAGTTTTTTTTTCCATTAGAATCTAAACCAGCCATTTCCATAAGCTGTAAATCCCTTAAGCAAGCATCTGAATAGCATTATAGATAAAAATAAAACAACCCATTTCTTGCTCTTTCCATGAGATTGTGTGTTAGGGATATGAAGACTCAATTGTGCTTGGAGTATTTTTATCCAGATAAAAGGATAGTAATGTTTATGATTTTGACCCATTTTATTTTATTTATTTATTTATTTTTGAGACAGAGTTTCACTCTTGTTGCCCAGGCTTGAGTGCAATGGCATGATCTCAGCTCACCGCAACCTCTGCCTCCCGGGTCCTGGTTCAAGCAGTTCTCCTGCCTCAGCCTCCTGAGTAGCTGGGATTACAGGCACGCACCACCATACCCAGCTAATTTTTGTATTTTTTTTTAGTAGAGATGGGGTTTCACCATGTTGGCCAGGCTGGTCTCGATCTCTTGACCTCGTGATCCGCCTGCCTCAGCCTCCCAAAGTGCTGGGATTACAGGCGTAAGCCACCGCGCCCGGCAATTTTGACCCATTTTAAATTTACTTGGCTTGGCTGGGCAGCGGACTCATCCTGGTATATGGTGGGAGGGTGGGAACTTTAAAGTCAGAGGACCTGGGTTTGAATCCCAGCTCTGCCGCTTAATAGCCAGAGCCACCGAGAGTAGTTCCTTTCAATCTAGTTTTTTTTTTTTTTTTTTTTTTTTAACCTGTAACAGAGAAACAGCAAACATAATATCCAGCTCCCAGAGATAAATCACACAATGCACCTTTGAAGGCACTCAAGGATGCTAGGTTCCTACCTTTGCTCAGATGTTGTTGGGTAAAAGCTTCTTTGTCCTTATAAAGGCCTGAGAGGGGTAGCAAGCTTTAAAAGAAAATTTGAAAAAAATCTCTTTACCAGGTACAAAGGAAATATAAATTCAAGAAGCTCCAAATTGCTGCAGAACTCATATATGTATAGTCTCATTTGGATTAAAAATCTTGAGGGAAAAATCATACTTTCTGCTTGATCCTGGACTTAAAGAGAACGCTACGCCAGTGTTTCTCAAACTTTAATGTGCATACAAACCACCTCTTAATCATGTTAAAATGCAGGTTAGTATTGGGGAGGGGCCCAAGATTCTGCTTTTCTAACAAGCTCCTAGATAATGTTGGTTGATGCTGTTGATCTGTGGGCCACACTTGGAAAAGCAAGGTAGACCATGGACTGATGGATGCTTTATCCAGTAATGATATCCTCCACTTGTTTAATACCCAAGACAGTTGCAAAGTGTTTCGTACGGTGCCTGGCATACTGTAGGGTGTCAGTATGCCAGGCAGCCTATCACAATTTTGGCTTTATTATTTAATACACTATTGCTTCATATGATCAAAACTGGGGCAAAGCTGATTCTCCTCTTCAAGGACATGGTAAGAGATGGCTCTCACTGATCTGCTATGGGGAGAGTGACTGCTTCACAGGCAGCCTGCACTGCCAGGTGATCATCTGCCCCAGGTTTTCACAGTAAGGGGAGGGCAGGATGTAGCAGACTTGTGGCCTGGCCAGCTGGGTTCTTGGGACAACTTGGCTTGCAGGGAAGATCAGAAAAGCCAAGGCCCAGCTTTGAGGGTAACTCCGAAGCCTCAGCTCAGACCATGTCTTCAGTGGGGTGCAGCAACACTCCATGGAATTGGAGAAAGGCTTTGAAGGGCATTTATTCTTTCTTCTACACATTTCACCTTCCGCTTTCTGGCTGGGCAGACATAATTGTCAGGCAGCACAAACAGCCTGTGGCAAGCAACATCAAATAATTATAGTCAGAGGGTTGCTGAGTGTCCTGTGTGTAGCTCCCATGGTCTGTGGTTTGATTTATGTGAGGGGCATGATCTTTGGATTGGAAATGGGAAATGTGTGGCACGTGGTGTGCTGTGGAGACAGTACAGCATATTGGGAAGAGCATGGGCTCTGGGGTCAGTTAGACCTTCTAACCCCAGTTCTGTGGTCTCAAGCAACACAGTGGTTCTCCAAGCTTCAGTTTCCTGGTCACTGAAATGGGGCTGTCTATATAAGACTAGCTGGGTTGTTATTGAGAGGTGACAGCGTGCTGGCAGTCCTCACAGCCCTCGCTCACTCTCGGCGCATCCTCTGCGTGGGCTCCCACTTTGGCGGCACTTGAGGAGCCCTTCAGCCCACCGCTGCGCTGTGGGAGCCCCTTTCTGGGCTGGCCAAGGCCGGAGCCCACTCCCTCAGCTTGCAGGGAGGTGTGGAGAGAGAGGCGCCAGCGGGAACCAGGGCTGTGTGCGGCGCTTGCGGGCCAGCGGGAGTTCCGGGTGGGCATGGGCTTGGCGGGCCCCGCACTCAGAGCAGCCGGCCAGCCCTGCTGGCCCCGGGCAATGAGGGACTTAGCACCCGGGCCAGCGGCTGTGGAGGGTGTACTGGGTCCCCCAGCAGTGCCAGCCCACGGGCGCAGCACTCGATTTCTCACCGGGCCTTAGCTGCCTTCCCACGGGACAGGGCTCTGGACCTGCAGCCCGCCATGCCTGAGCCTCCCACCCCCTCCATGGGCTCTTGTGCGGCCCGAGCCTCCCCGACGAGCGCCACCTCCTGCTCCACGGTGCCCAGTCCCATCGACCACCCAAGGGCTGAGGATTGCGGGTGCACAGCCCTGGGACTGGCAGGCAGCTCCACCTGCAGCCCCAGCGCGGGATCCAATGGGTGAAGCCAGCTGGGCTCCTGAGTCTGGTGGGGACGTGGAGAGTCTTTATGTCTAGCTCAGGGATTGTAAATACACCAATTGACACTCTGTATCTAACTCAAGGTTTGTAAACACACCAATCAGCACCCTGTGTCTAGCTCAGGGTTTGTGAGTGCACCAATCGACACTCTGTATCTAGCTGCTCTGGTGGGGCCTTGGAGAACCTTTATATCTCGCTCAGGGATTGTAAACACAGCAGTCAGCACCCTGTGTCTAGCTCAGGGTTTGTGAGTGCACCAATCGACACTCTGTATCTAGCTGCTCTGATGTGGCCTTGGAGAACCTTTATATCTCGCTCAGGGATTGTAAACACACCAGTCAGCACCCTGTGTCTAGCTCAGGGTTTGTGAGTGCACCAATCGACACTCTGTATCTAGCTGCTCTGGTGGGGCCTTGGAGAACCTTTGTGTGGATACTCTGTATCTAACTAATCTGATGGGGACTTGGAGAACCTTTGTGTCTAGCTCAGGGATTGTAAATGCACCAATCAGCGCCCTGTCAAAACAGACCACTAGGCTCTACCAGTCAGCAGGATGTGGGTGGGGCCAGATAAGAGAATAAAAGCAGGCTGCCCGAACCAGCAGTGGCAACACACTCGGGTCTCCTTCCACACTGTGGAAGCTTTGTTCTTTCGCTCTTTGCAATAAATCTTGCTATTGCTCACTCTTTGGGTCCACGCTGCTTTTATGAGCTGCAACACTCACTGCGAAGGTCTGCATCTTCACTCCTCAAGCACAGGGAGACCAAGAGCCCGCCGAGAGGAACGAACAACTCCAGACGCGCTGCCTTAAGAGCTGTAACACTCACGGCGAAGGTCTGCAGCTTCACTCCTGAGCCAGCAAGACCACGAACCCACCAAAGGAAGAAACTCCAAACACATCTGAACATCAGAAGGAACAAACTCCAGATGCAACACCTTAAGAGCTGTAACACTCACCGCGAGGGTCCGCAGCTTCATTCTTGAAGTCAGTGAGACCAAGAACCCACCAATTCTGGACACATTATGACAAATGAGGGGGATGGCTCATTGTAAGATGGCACCATTATAACATGGTACCTTTAATGTTATAGGTACTGGCTAGTTTCTTTCTGGAAGGCAGCATCCACTCAGACAAACAGCCAGGCAAGCTCACTTGGATTACCTACCCCTATCATAATTTTTGCAATCACACATCAGACACAGGGTTAACCCTTAGACCAAGAGTCCTGCATTGCAGGCCATGAGAAGATGGCCTGGATACCTTGGGCTAGCCCTCTTCTCTTACCAAGATCACACCCTGTGCTCTTTTTTGCTCCTGTAGAGTTATAAGCCTTCTGGGATGTGCTGTTCATTTGTAGCTAAGCACGCTGAGCAAGCTGACGATCCTCCACACTGTGCCTATGGATGGTCGGTCACTCTCAGCCTTTGATGCGCCCACCCCTTCCTGTTGGCCAACCAAAGAGAAAACAAAATCTTTTTATCAACAGCCAGGAAAATCTGAGCCAAACCACAAAGTGGCCAACCTACTGAATTAGGCCCTGAGCAGAAACCAGCCCTAAAAGAAAACCTAGTATAGAAAATGATTTTAACAAAAATGTTAACTATTATCATCCTTAGCACAGATCCTATGGGCAAACGGTTAAGATAGTTTTGCAGATTGGTAAACCTTTATAACAGGCCCAACGCTGTTTACTGGTTTAAAAAATGTCTTCTGAATGGCTGATCTCAGGCATGCATTTTGAAGGATAGCAACCCTTTTCCCACATGCGAATCCATGCATACCCTGTTGGCTAAATACTAACCAGGACCTATCAAAAGCATCCAGCTTTACTTGCATATTAAAAAGTCACTCATCGGCTTGGCGCGGTGACTCATGCCTGTAATCCCAGCACTTTGGGAGGCTGAGGCGGGCAGATCACGAGGTCAGGAGATCGAGACCGTCCTGGCTAATATGGTGAAACCCCGTCTCTACTAAAAATACAAAAAAAATTAGCCGGGCATGGTGACGGGCGCCTGTAGTCCCAGCTACTCAGGAGACTGAGGCAGGAGAATGGCGTGAACCCGGAAGGCAGAGCTTGCAGTGAGCCGAGATTGCGCCAGTGAACTCCAACCTGGGCGACAGGGCGAGACTCTGTCTCAAAAAAAAAAAAAAAAAAAAAGTCACTCATCAACCAGTTTATTCATTAAGTTTGATTTCGAAGCTCTCTTCCCAGCTGTAATCCCACGTGGGTCAGAGAGATTGAATTTTGATCATGATGTTTCCTTTGGGGGGCAACCAGAGAATCATAAATAGTAGTGACTTCCTCCTCTTGAATTTTATCTCCTTTCCCCTCATTCTCAATTTCCAAAGATAAATACCTCTTCTCTCCCATGAAGCATTCTGTTAGATGAAAATGAGAGAAGAGCCGCACAGTCCTGGGACCTCCCAGCCTCAATCGCGAGCAAAATCATTCCCCAGCCTGCAAACAGGCCCTGGTGCAAAGCCACAAAGCAGTGAGGACCCCAGCAGCAAATCAAGGCTACGGTCATGCTATATGTTCATGCATGGTTAATGGAGGCAGATACGGGAAACTGCCCTTTAAATGCGTTATAAAGAAGGAAAATCAATCCAGGGGGAACAGCCATTGGTGGGGCTGTGTGCCTGGCCAGAGGTCTCTGAGAAGCCAGTGCCCAGGTGAGAAAGCTTGGCAGGGCCCCATGAGCTGTGGCAGGTTTCACTGTACCTACAGATCTCAGAATCATCCAGGCCAAAATCCTTCTCCCAGACCCTCGCTTTCCCACATCTGTTAAGAACTTGACTTTAGGAATTCCTCCCACGCTCACCCCTACCTCTTCCTGCACTGAGTGTCCCTGTGCATTTTGAGGCTGGGGGAGCAGGATGGAAGGATACAAACTTGTGAAATAAACATTTTTGAGAAACCTCCAGATTGTTTCAGAATCAGCAGGACACATGAGCCAGCCACAATAGGTTCACTTTCATGTGGATGCTGGAGCAGGCAAGACTTCCAAGTAAAAACTCTGAATGTGAATTTAGCTAGTTTTGGATAAAGACGCCTTTCAGCGTCAATAAACACCATGAATGCAGCCGCGGTGGAGTTACAACTTAATGAGATGAGGGGAAGTGCACCGGGTCAGGCCTCATCTCCCAGCCTCTGTCATGCTAATCAGCTGGGCAGCCGGCAGCTGAAAAACTGCTGGAATTTTTATTTGCATTTCATTTACTTGGAAGGAAATTGACCCAGATGGTCCACAAAGGCCCTAGAAGGCTGGCAAGCAGTGTAGAGCTGCACACTTCTCAGAGGGCCTGCACTTGTCTGCCCATCCCTCTTTGAGCCTAGGGCATAAAGGATTAAAACAGCGTAAGGGAATTGATTTCATGATTTTTAGATAATTTCCCCAAGATTTCAGAAAGGACCTCAAAAACTAATTTAATCAGCCAGGAGCTCAATAGTAATTAAGGGGAAGAAAAGCTGAGATAATGAAAGAGGTGGTGAGGATTTTTGCTGTTGCTGGTGGGAACCTTTCTTAATTGGGAAAATCTAAAAACTAAATGATGTTAGTGGAGACCAGCCTAGGCATGGGGAGCCAGCAGCCGGCACCACCATCAGCTGATGATGGATTGCCCACACGGTTCCTCCTCTCCAACGGGCCGGAATGATTGGCCACAGAGGTGCCCTACTTGGCATTTCCATGGGTAGTTGCCTGAATCTGGCAGGTTTGGACTTGTTGGGGAGTACAGGCTTCGTTTCTACACAGTCCTTTCCAGTGGAGGGCTCGTTCTTATCCAGGTGGTCATCACCCTTGGATGGCATAGGATTTGGGAGTGCAGGCTCTGGAGTCATGAAAGGGAGGGCGTATTAGGCTGTTCTCGAATGGCTATAAAGAAATACCTGAGGCTGGCTAATTTATAAAGAAAAGGGGTTTAATTGGCCCACAGTTCTGCAGGCTGTACAGGAAGCATAATGCTGGCCATCCGCTAGGCTTCTGGGGAGGCCTCAGAAAACTTACAATCATGGCAGAAGGTGAAGGGGAAACAGGCACATCTTACATGGCTGGAGAAGGGGAAGAGAGAGATGGCAAAGGTGCCACACACTTTTAAACAACTAGATCTCATGAGAACTCTATCATAAGAATATATGAATTGGGAAATTCATATGAATTTCCCATGAAAGGGGGAAATCCGCCCCCACGATCCAGTCACTTCCCACCAGGCCCCACCTCTAACACTGGGGATTACAATTCCACATGAGATTTGGGCAGGGAGACAGATCCAAACTGTATCAGAGGGTAAAGTTGAATGTTGAAAATGGGGGCACGGAGCATTCAGGGACACACTCTGTTGAAAGGGAGCCTGACCAATGATTAAACTAATTCCACTTGGGGCCATCTGAGTTCCCCAAGAAGGGGCTGTACATCAGGGAGCACCAGGACAGTGACGGTGCAATGAACTTAAAGTCTGTGTCCACAGAAATTCATGTGTTGAAATCCTAATATCCAAGATGATGGTATTAGAAGGTGGGGCCTTTGGGAAGTGATTAGGTTATGAGGGTGGAACTCTCATGAATGAGATTAGTGCCCTTAGAAAAGGGACTGCAGAGAGCTCCTTCATGCTCTTTCTGCCATGTGAAGACCCAGCAAGAAGACAGCCATCTGCAACCTGCAAGAGAGCCCTCACCAGAACTCGAGCATCCTGACACCCTGATCTTGTACATCCAGGCTCCGGAATTGTGTGCAAATAAATTTCTGTCATGTATCATCTATCCAGCAAGGATTTGGTTATAGCAGCTGGACTGGACTAAGACAGATGGTGAGAGGGAGCCTGGTTAGGTGCCTGTCCCAGCAAGAGTAATGTTTCAAAGTGCTATAGTGGGGACAGGCTTTGCATCAGAGACCTTTATTTCTCAGGAACTTTGGCTCAAAAGCAGAGAGAGCTGACAGGATGAGTACCCTAGGGCAGTTGTTCTCAACCAGAGAACAACTAGAGGCTAGGGATGCTGCTAAACATCCTATACTGCACAGGACAACACCTCATCACCACAAAGAGTTATCAGGTTCAAAATGCCAATAGTGCTGAGGATGGGACACCTGGTCTAAGGAGAGTCTTTCCTGCTCTTGCAAGAGCTGTTGGCATTGGTTATAGAGGTGGCTGGGTGGCTGTGCTAGCAGAGGAGGCTGACAAAGATGCAGTGTTTGCACTGGTCGAAGGGTTGGCCAAGGTGATGGGTTGGCTCCTGAAGGCAGAGGAGCACATCCCACAGCCAGGCTGTGAAGCATACAGACTTTGCCAACAATGGCCTAGAACTTGTATCCCATGCTCTTCAGTCAACAGTTGAGAAATTATTTAACCTGTTTGAGCATCAGTTTTCTCTTCTATAAAATGGGAATAACACTTCCTACCTCTCAGGGCTGTTGTGTGGAGAAAATGACATAATGCATGGTGGAGTGTTCAACACAGGGCATCTCTGCCTCCACTAGACTCCTCAGCAGGGTTTCCTGCAGGAAGCAACACTGGGCGATACAGTGGCGGGAGTGGGAGCAGAGTCAGTGGGTGTAGGGGATGGGGCTAATGAAGGCCTGATGGGGAGAGGCTTAAGATGCATTCCTTTCCTCGGTCAGGAGAGGACTCAGTCATTGCCCAAAAAGGACCAATGGATTACAGTTGAGTGGGACATCAAGGTGGGCCAGGGTCTTCCTGTGAATAGGGACTCATTCAGATATCAGCTCAGGAGGAAGAAGACACTGTTGATGGTATGTTCCAATCTGCTCAGAATCTCTCTTCTCCCAAGAAAATCTGAGTTACCTTTTTGGAGCTTCCCTGCAACTTCCCTTGGATTGGCCCCACACTCACCCAAGTGAGCCACCAAGACAGTGTCATAAGGAGAGTCAAGACACATCCTAGCCCAGGCCTGCAGGTGATGCAGCTGGAGCGCCATCTTGAAGCGAGAATTGTAGGAATTCCCTCTGGAACTTCTGGGAGAACCCATTGTTCAGTCCTAGATGTATCAGACAGAAAGTCCAGGATGTGCAAACATGTGTGGTCCAAGTGTTTCAGGTGGTGAATTGTGGAAACGTCCCATAGAAGATGTTAGATGTTTTCAAAAGGACCCTGTAGACCAGCATCTTCACATATCTTACTTTTCTAAAGAAAGTGGGGTTTTTCTTCAAATAAGAAGATAGGGTCTACTCAGACAGGCTGATAATGGTTGTTGGCAGGCTCCGCCCGGCTTCTGGAGCTCTGGCAGAGGCCTTTAGAATTGGGGGGGAAGGGCCAGCCATTTGTCAGTGGTCCCCAGCTCTTGGTGGAAGCCACTGTGATCAAAACGTGGTTCTTTTCCAGAGGTGCAAGGCCAGCTCCCAGAGAGGAGGATTTGAACTATGGCTAAAATACATGTCTGCCTCAGTGAATGTTACAAAGTCCCAAGTCAGATCAACAACTCCAACAAAGTATTTGGTAACACAGAGAGAAGCAGGAACTTTGATGTTGTCATTATGAAAATGCATCCAAAGACTTCAGAAAAAACTGTGGCATGCATGAAGGAGCTGCTGAAGTCAATGGAGGAAGATGTAGAAAGAAGTGAGCCTGACAACAAAGGCCCGGATGGAGCATGTGACAGCAGGTGGCATTTACAGGAAAGGCTGTCGGGGATTGAACTGCATGAGAGACCAGGGAGACTGCTTGAATTCTTGCTGTTAATAAAGCCAATTCTGGAGAAGGAGGAGGAGGAAAAGAAACCAAAACATTTCTATAGGCTTGTAGAAAAACAGAAGGCTGCTGCTGAGTTAGCAACTAGATCCCTAGATCTGGCCTTGGTGGCAGATGCCACCACACTGAGGCAACATCTACGGGCCTTAAGTGATTGACAGTGGCCAAGCCCCATCCCCAAAACTGTGTGTCTCTCAGTGAAAGCTGCAGGGCCCAGCAAAACATGTTTGTCCAGTTCTCTACTCTGTACCAGAAGTTGGGCCGGGTCTCCAGGGAACCATGGCTGGTCCTGCAAAACCAACTGCTTGCATAAGGAAAGATAAGAAATGACCCTTGGTCTTTCATACAAGGCACCCTTGTCCTTGAAAGAATAGATACCACTTAGAAGGGCAGTCTGATTCCTCTTCCCTAGGAGTAGTCAGGGTCCCAGACCAATGCGGACATCGACGTAGAAGGATAAGCATACTTTGTGGTCATAAGAGATGAGAATCAGGTTATTAAAATAGGATCAAGTCTTTCTGTGGTTACCACTTGTTCTACCTGTAAGTTCAAGACCTGGCAAGGCAAGTCCCCCGGAGCATGGGCCTCACATGTTTTTTTTGTGTTTTGTTTTTTGTTTTTTTGAGATGGAGTCTTGCTCTGTTGCCCAGGCTGGAGTGCTGGAGTGCAGTGGCATGATCTCAGCTCACTGCAACCTCCATCTCCTGGATTCCAGCTATTCTCCTGTCTCAACCTCCTGAATAGCTGGATTACAGGCACGCACCACCATGCCTGGCTAATTTTTGTATTTTCAGTAGAGACGGGGTTTCACCATGTTGCCCAGGCTTGTCTCGAATTCCTGACCTCAGGTGATCCGCCCACCTTGGCCTCCCAAAGTGCTGGGATTACAGGTGTGAGTCGCTGTGCCCGGCCAAGGGCCTCACATGTTCTGTAGTAAGCAGGGTATGTGCTGTGCCAGGAGAACTCCTTGAGGAGGCTGTGTAAGGGATGGATGAAGTGGCACAGCTGCAGTGGCGTGTCATGATCTGGCAGAGATGATGCTGGTGGTGACCTCACAAGGACTGGCCCTAGCCTCTTCCAAGTTCTGTCCCTTTCTTGCAAACCAGCTAGCCTTCTAACAATCAAATGGGGATGCCTTATGCTTCTCTTATGGTACTTACAGAAAATGTCTAGAAAGATCCAAATGTGCATACACTTCCACATTTAGCTGGACTAAGACTGAGTAGGACACAGTGCTACAGGAGGTGTGTGTCCTGGATTACTTACTTACAGGGGTTTCATGTTTCAGAGTGTTAAACATACTGCATATTACCTGATAGCAATAGTTGACAGAAATAAAGAAAACAAATCAAGTTTTTCTGCTGTTTTTATCAGCTAAGAAGGACAGCCCAATCATCCTAGGTTGGGGGTGCATTTTGAAGTGTAATGGAGATGGCATTTGGAGACATGGAAGCACTAGAGATTCTTGAGTACTTTTGTCAAGATGTGGGATGAGCAGCAGATGCGGCTAAAGTCCTAGACCTACTTACTGGAGGGAGTCCCACACAGCCAGTGATGCTCCGCTGATCTGTAACACAAAAAAATAAAGAATCAAGGATCACAGGAGGGAAGAATCAAAGATCTTGAAAAAAGAATAATAGACATATTTTGAATTTCTCCCAAATGTTCTTTTAGCACTTTAATTTGTGTTATACTTATTATTACCCATAAAACAAAAGAATTTTTCCCATAACCAATTATTATGAATGTTTCCTATACCATTTAACCAATAAAACTATTGTTTGGTTGGAGCCTCTCATGAGGTCATCAATAGGGGCTATTGGTCCTCTTAATTCGTATTGATCAGCTGGAGGTTTTGGTTTACTTGTATGCATTGGCACCTAACCAAGATATATCACTTAACTTTTGTGGCCAGACCCTTTTTTTCTCATGTATCAAACAAGGTTGCATGGCACAACGCATGTATTGTTCTGAAGATATTACAAAAAGGATATGGAAGGAAGAAGGAGAATGGTGTAGTGGAAAGCAATGATTTCAGAGTCAGAACTGAACCTAACATATATATAGTTGACCCTTGAACAACACAGGAGTTAGGAGTGCTCACGCCCCCATGCAGCAGAAAATTCATGTATAATTTTTAAAAATTGACAATTAGTAGTTTTACATATTCATGGGATATATAGTGATGTTTCTGTGCATATAATGTATGGTGATAAGATCAGGGTAATTAGCATATTCATCATTTCCAACATTTATTATTTCTTTGTGTTAGGAACATTCAATATCCTCCTTCTAGCTCCTTGAAACTATACAATATATTATTGTTAACTATAGACTCCCTACAGTGCTATAGAACACTAGAAGTTATTCTTCCTATCTAGCTGTAATTTTGTATCTTTTAACACATCTCTCCCCACCCTTCCCTTCCCCCAACCGTTCCCAGCCTCTGGTATCTTAAGACCCTTTTACTTTTTACTTCTATAAGATCAACTTTTAAAGTTGCTATATATGAGTGAGAACATGTGGTGTTTAACTTTTGACTCCCCCAGAGCTTTACCAATAGCCTACTGTTGACGGGAAGCCCTATCAACAGCCCACAGAGTTGATTAACACTTTTTTTTTGTATGTTGTAGGTATTATATGCTATATTCTTTTAACAAGGTAGCTAGATAAAAGAAAATATTAAGACAATCATAAGAAAGAGAAAATATATTTACCATTTATTAAGTGGAAGATCATCACAAAGTCCTCATTCTCATCGTCTTCATGTTGAATAAGCTGAGGAGGAGGAAGAGGAGGGGTTAGTCTTGCTCTCTCAGGAGTGGCATAGGCCAAAGAGGTGGAGGAGGTGGAAGGGGAGGCAGGAGAGGCTGGCACACTTGATGTAATTCTTACTGAAAAAAATCTGAGTATGATTGGACCCATGCAGTTCAAATCCATGTTGTTCAAGGGTCAATTGTATTAGAAAGGAGAAGAAAACTTATTATGTGTAGGTAATGTAATTTCCACTTAGAAAATGCAAGAACTGAAAAACCATCAAAATTTACAAAATAATTTACCTAGGTGGCAGGATATAAGATAAATATTAAAAAAATAGCATTTTTATACCAAGAAATAATCAATTAGAGGATACAATGAGAAACAAATCTCTTTATGTTAGAAACAACCTCTTCCCCAACACACACACACACACACACACACACACACACACACACACAACACAGAACCTAAGAATAATTTAATGAGAAATATGAAGGATTTATACAGAAAATAATAAATTATAAATCTTTATTGAGAGATACAAATACTGATATGAGCAAATAGTAAGACATCGTGTCACTGAATAGGAAAAAATACAAGCAATTCTTTTCAAATTATGAATGTATAGGTTGAGTGTTATGCCAATCTAAAACATGCTGAGATTACTTTTTCTTTAGAACTGAAAAAAAAAGGCAGATCAAAGCAGAATACTTCCATATATTGGAATGAATGTCCTTGACCGATCCAGGCAGCAGCAGAGCATGGAAAGGCATGATTCCTAAATTTTTATCTCTAGCCTGGACTTCTCCCTTGTACTCCAGACTCATACATGCAACTGCCTAGTGATATTTCTACCTAGATGCATAATAAACACCTCAAATTTGATTCGCCCCAAACCAAGTTCCAAATCTCTCTCACTACCCACCAAAAAACTTGCATCTGAGTTTTCTCTCTATGAAACAACAACTCCTTCTTTTCTAGTTTTTTCTTGGAGTTATCTCTAAATCATCATTAACTCCTCTCTTTGATGCTCCACATCTAATTTATCAGTGAATCCTATTGGCCCTACCCTCAGATTATAGCCAGAATCTAACCTCCTTTTACTTCTTTCTCTGCCTTCTCCCTGCCCAATCTGTCATTAAAACTTTCCTGGACTTTTTTTTTCAGTTGCTTTGTTTACTCTTTTATCCTTAGAGTCTAAAATACTACCTGACACATGGTAGGCACTTACTATATATTGATTGAATGAATGAATCAATTGTACCAGGCACTTTGTGAATCTTTTTATTCTGTAAATTCATGTCCATCAATTCCAGGAAATTTTGTTACAATATTTCATTGATTATTTCCTCCCCTGTATTATCTCTGTTCTCTTTTTCTGGAACTCCTATTATTCAGGAGTTGAGCAACCTGGAGTTGTACTCTACTTCTATTTTCAATATCTTTTATCTTTTTTTTCTACTTTTTGAACTATTTCCTCAGCTCAATCTTGCAGCCATTTATTGAAGTTTTTCATTTCTGCTATCATGTTTTTAATTTCCAGGAGCTCTTTTTTGTTCCTTTCATTTGTTCCCTTAGTGTCTGTGCTTGTTTTATTGATACAAGGTCTTTGCTCACCTTTCTGAGAATGTTAATGATAATGTTTTTGCTTTGTTATTTTTTTTTAAGGAATCCTCTCACTTCTTGATTTCTGTTTTATGCCAGGTGACTTTCCTGTTTGTTTGAGTTCTCAGCTGTCTATTAACCTTTGATGTCTGTTAATGATTTAGAGTTCTTTTAAAGCTTGTTGTCCTTCCCAGGCCTTGAGGGGTCTTGAGGAACATCCAATGTCCCTATCTTTGTTTTATCCTCTTCGGCTTTAAGGTTTCTTAGTCTCCTGCTTGGGGGGCAAGGATCTGGCTGCTGGTGTTCTGGGAACTGGATGGGAGAAAACAACTGGTGAGGGTGAAGTTGGGAGGGGAGCAGGGGCAGTTTCAGCTCCTGCTCCACTAGCACTAACCACCTAATCCTCCTGTTCTCAGAATGGCACTGTCATATGTCCTCATTGCCAGAGGTCCTCTGAAGAGAGCAAACCTCCAGTCTTCTTTCCTCATAGAGGAGGGCAGATGCCCAGTGGAGTGGAATGGGTGTGTGTGGCGGTCTTGGGGTAGAACTTCTTCTCAAATGGTTTCACCTGTCCTTCTTGTTTTAGTTCTTCTCCTTTACCCCTGGTTTCAGAGACACCTGGTGCTCCCAGTCCTTGTGCCTTTTGAGGGTTTTGTGACAGAAATTGAGCTGGATTTGGGATTCAGCTTGCTTAGTTTTACAACATTTGTTACTATTTGTCTCTTGGATTTACAATTCTAAATATTGCTTTTGTTCCTCTCCTGTTCTCCTGGATTAGAAAAAAATCTCTTTCCTTTGGTTTTAGTGGTATTTCTAGAGGGACTAAATTGGATGCATGTGTTAAATCTATCATAATAACCTAGAGCTCCCTGCTTTGTCTTTTTCATACGATGATCGTAATTTGACACCATATTATTTGTTTATTAAAAGTTCCCCCCGGCCGGGCGCGGTGGCTCACGCCTGTAATCCCAGCACTTTGGGAGGCCGAGGCGGGCGGATCACGAGGTCAGGAGATCGAGACCATCCTAGCTAACACAGTGAAACCCCGTCTCTACTAAAAATAGAAAAAATTAGCCGGACGTGGTGGCGGGCGCCTGTAGTCCCAGCTACTCGGGAGGCTGAGGCAGGAGAATGGCGTGAACCCAGGAGGCGGAGCTTGCAGTGAGCTGAGATCGGGCCACTGCACTCCAGCCTGGGCGAAAGAGCAAGACTCCGTCTCAAAAAAAAAAAAAAAAAAAAAAAAAAGTTTCCCCCATTGGAATGGTAACTCTTCAAAGACAAAGACCTAAACTGTCATGTTTATTACTATATTGCTCATAACCTAATATACACTGGGTACTCAGAAAATATATTGGATAATGAAGGACCAAAAGGGACAAAGGCCAGACAAACTTTCTCATATACAACTTGAGCACATCAGGTAAAAAGTTCTTAGGGTTTCTAGGTCCTCAATATGAGTGCAATGGTTTATGGCAGCCAGAGCAATGAACATAACAAAAAATTGATGTTGGCCTGCAATGTTGGAACCAGAGCGTATTAGGTTTCTAGAGCTGCCACACCAAAGTACCACAGAGGGAGTGGCTTAAACCACAGAAATTAATTTTCTCACACTTCTGGAGGTCAGAAGTCCTACATCAAGGTGTTGGCAGAATTGGTGTCTTCTGAGGCATCTCTCTTTGACTTACATGGTCATCTTCTTCCTGTGTCTTCACACAGTTTTCCCTCTGTGCATGTGTGTCCAAATTTCCTCTTCTTTGTTATTTTTTATTTACTTATTTATTTTTTGAGACAGAGTCTAGCTCTGTCACCCAGGCTGGAGTGAAATGGCACTATCTCAGCTCACTGTAACCTCTGCCTCCCGGGTTCAAGCGACTCTCCTCCCTCAGCCTCCCGAGTAGCTGGGATTACAAGCACCTGCCCCCACGCCTGGCTAATATTTGTATTTTTAGTAGAGAGGGGGTTTCACCATGTTGGCCTGGCTGGTCTCAAACTCCTGACCTCAGGTGATCTGCCCGTCTCGGCCTCCCAAAGTGCTGGGATTACAGGCATGAGCTACCGTGCCTAGCCCATTTCCTCTTTTTTTTTTTTTTTTTTTTTTTGAGACGGAGTCTCGCTCTGTCACCCAGGCTGGAGTGCAGTGGCATGATCTTGGCTCACTGCAAGCTCCGCCTCCTGGGTCCATGCCATTCTCCTGCCTCAGCCTCCTGAGTAGCTGGGACTACAGGTGCCCGCCACCACGCCCAGATAATTTTTTGTATTTTTAGTAGAGATGGGGTTTCACCATGTTAGCCAGGATGGTCTCAATCTCCTGACCTCGTGATCCGCCAGCCTCGGCCTCCCAAAGTGCTGGGATTACAGGCGTGAGCCACTGCACCTGGCCCCATTTCCTCTTCTTATAAGGACACCTGTCATATTGAATCAGTGCCCACCCTAATGACCTAATTTTAACTTAATCACGTCTTTAAAGATTCTATCTACAAATATACTCACATTTGAAGGCAATTATTCTGGGGGTCGGACTTCAGCATCTGAATTTGGAGGGAACACATTTCAGCCCGTAGCATTTTACCCCCAAATTCATGTCCTTTTCACATTCAGAATACACCCATCCCATCCCAAGAGCCTCAAAAGTCAACTCATTCCCGCACCAACTCTAAGTTCAAAATCTCATCAAAACATCATCTAAAGCAGATATGGGGCCAGGCACGGTGGCTGACGCCTGTAATCCCAGCAGTTTGGGAGGCTGGGGCGGGCGGATCACCTGAGGTCAGGAGTTTGAGGCCAGCCTGCCCAACATGGCAAAACCCTGTCTCTACTAAAAATACAAAAAATTAGCTGGGCCTGGTGGTGGGCACCTGTAATCCTAGCTACTTGGGAGGCTGAGGCAGGAGAATCGCTTGAACCCGGGAGGTAGAGGTTTCAGTGAGCTGAGATAGTGTCATTGCACTCCAGCCTGGGCGACAAGAGTGAAATTCTGTCTCCAAAAAAAAGCAGATATGGGTGAGGTATGATTCATCTGAGTAAAATTGTTCTCCAGCTGTGAACCTGTGAAACTAGACAAGTTGTTTGCTTTCAAAATATAATAGTGGGATAGGTTTAGGATAGGCGTGTCCATTCCAAAGGGAAGAAATCAGAAAAAAAGAGGGAGTTATGAGGCCCAAACAAATCTAAAATCTAGCAGGACAAATTCCATTTAATTTTTTTTTTTTTTTTTTTTTTTTTTTTTTTTTTTTTAGACAGAGTCTCACTCAGTCATCCCAGCTTGAGTGCAGTAGTGTCATCATAGCTCACTGCAAACTTGAACTCTCCTGGGCTCAGGTGATCCTCCCACTTCAGCCTCCCGAGTAGTTGGGACTACAGGCATGAGCCACCACACCCCGCTAATATTTTTTTTTATTGTTTGTAGAGACAGGGTCTTGCTGTGTTGCCCAGGTTGGTCTCAAATTCCTGGGCTCAAGCCATCCTCCCACCTTGGCCTCCCAAAGTGTTGGGATTACAGGCATGAGCCACTGCACCTGGCAGCAAATTCCATTAAATTTTAAGGTTTGAGAATAATTCTCTTTGGCTGATGCTCTGTCCTCTGGGCCAGCCAGGGTGGCCCTACCCTCAGGGCCCACCAAAATGGAGGTCTCAGTCTCTTGGTCCTGAGTGGCGACTCCAACCTCTAGAACTGAAGAGGAATCATCCCGGCCCTTGGGCTTCTTGAATTAATAATTTTTTAAATTGTAACAAATCTAAAGATTCTCTTAACATTTTAGTTCACCCAAGGAAGGAAAGAATGGCCTTTTTAACATAAGGCCATATGCCTTCTACAGGGGCAACAACCTAAAACTCAAAGTTCACTGAGTTCTAGTTTCTCCATCCCCAAAACTTAGATACTGAACTCAAATCTCTGTTCCATGAAAAATTACGTTCTGTGAAAAAAAATAGAAAGAAAAGCAGTAACTTCTTAGAATGTTAATTATCAAAGATAACAACAATGCAGGTTTTGTCTTAGCAGGGGTAAAAGGGACCACAATGCCTAGGTCAGCAGAGAGGGGACACAGGGCAAGGGGACTTGGGATGGGACCTATGATCACACCCATCCTGGCTCACCTTACCACTTCTCATCCCAGCCTTGGGGAGCACACCCTGGGAACACCATCTAGCAAGAGTATAATACGTTTGTATGATTTCTGTGAGGGTGAGGATAGAGGCAATCGTTCACTTTCTTGGTCTACCTTCTAGACTTGTCCTATTTAAATCTTTCCTGGCTGGGTGCAGCGGTTCATGCCTATAATCCTAGCACTTTGGGAGGCTGAGGTGGGAGATCATTTGAGCTCAGGAGTTCGAGACCAGTCTGGGCAACACAGCAAGACTCCGTGTCTACAAAAAATACAAAATATGACATAAAAATCAGCCAGGCATGGTGGTGCATCCCTGTAGTCCCAGCTACTCAGGAGGCTAAGATAGGAGGATCGCTTGACCCTAGGAGTTCAAGGCTGCAGTGAGCTGTGATGGCGCCACTGCACTCCAGCCTGGGTGACAGAGTGAGACTCTGTCTCTGTAAATAAACAAAATAAATCTTTCTCAAGAACTGTGTTTTTATTCCATTTTAAAAGATAGCCTTAGGTCAATACCATTCAGGACATAGGCATGGGCAAGGACTTCATGACTAAAACACCAAAAGCAATGGCAACAAAAGCCAAAATAGACAAATGGGATCTAATTAAACTAAAGAGCTTCTGCACAGCAAAAGAAACTACCATCAGAGTGAAAAGGCAACC
This sequence comes from Pan paniscus, assembly GCF_029289425.2. Taxonomy (NCBI): domain Eukaryota; kingdom Metazoa; phylum Chordata; class Mammalia; order Primates; family Hominidae; genus Pan; species Pan paniscus. The sequence continues at coordinate 27,329,117 of NC_073263.2, read as the reverse complement.
TACAGAATGGGAGAAAATTTTTGCAATCTACCCATCTGACAAAGGGCTAGTATCCAGAATCTACAAAGAACATAAACAAATTTACAAGAAAAAAACAAACAACCCCATCAAAAAGTGGGCAAAGGATATGAACAGACACTTCTCAAAAGAAGACATTTATGCAGCCAACAGACACATGAAAAAATGCTCCTCATCACTGGTCATCAGAGAAATGCAAATCAAAACCACAATGAAATACCATCTCACGCCAGTTAGAATGGTGATCATTAAAAAGTCAGGAAACAACAGATGCTGGAGAGGATGTGGAGAAATAGGAACACTTTTTTTACACTGTTGGGAGTATAAATTAGTTCAACCATTGTGGAAGACAGTGTGGCAATTCCTCAAGGATCTAGAACTAGAAATACCATTAGACCCAGCAATTGCATTACTGGGTATATACCCAAAGGATTATAAATCATGCTACTATAAAGACACATGCACACATATGTTTATTGCAGCACTATTCACAACAGCAAAGACTTGGAACCAACCCAAATGTCCCTCAGTGATAGACTGGATTAAGAAAATGTGGCATATATACACCATGGAATACTATGCAGCCATAAAAAGGATGAATTCATGTCCTTTGCAGGGACATGGATGAAGCTGGAAATCATCATTCTCAGCAAACTATCACAAGGATAGAAAACCAAACACCACATGTTCTCACTCGTAGGTGGGAATTGAACAATGAGAACACGTGGACAGAGGGGAGGGAACATCACACACCGGGGCCTTTCTGGCGCTGGGGGAGGGATAGCATTAGGAGAAATACCTAATGTAAATGACAAGTTGATGGGTGCAGCAAACCAACATGACACATGTATACCTATGTAACAAACCTGCCCATTGTGCACATGTACCCTAGAACTTAAAGTACAATAAAAAAAAAAAAAAGAAAAAACAACAAAAAAAGATAGCCTTAGGAAAATATCTTGTATCTCATAGCAGTAATCCCCAATAAGCACATATCAATACTTAATTTCATGTGTGCTTTTATATCACTCAGGATCTGGTCATTGGAAGGAACTTACATAAAGTTCTCCTCAGTATGTGGACTTTGTGATCACACAGATCCAGGTTCTATTCTGCTATCTATTTGCTGTGTGAACTTGGGAAGTTCCTTGATCTTTGAGTTTCAATTTCCTCATTTATAAAATGAGTATAGCAATCTTACCCTCAACAATTGTGCTATATTATTATATTGTAATAGTAGCTAGCAACAATTAGAAATGAACTTTCCTGGCAGAGAGATATTTATTCATGACTTTCAAGAACTCTGTCCCTGGAGTTTTTAGAGTTCTACACATATATTTGCTCGATGGGCTTTCTGCATCTTCTCAGTTCGATATAGAGTCACAAAGTGTTCACTGGATTCTGCCTTTCTCGGGCACTTCATATCTACTGGGTTCAGGCTCCTCAACCACATCTCGCTAGGCCTGGCATCTTCCCAACTGGCTGATGGTGATGATAGAATTATTTTTAAAAAGTCATCAGAACTGTGGTATCTAGTAAGTGTTAAGTGGTATCAATAGTTTGATTTTTGCTCCTTCTGCATTGAAGTGGATGGATGGTTTTCCTATTCTTTTTTTTAGGCAGAGTCTCGCTCTGTTGCCCAGGCTAGAGTGCAATGGCACGATCTCGGCTCACTGCAACCTCTGCCTCCCGGGTTCAAGCAATTCTCCTGCCTCAGCCTCCCAAGTAGCTGGGATTACAGGTGCCCACTACCATGCCCGGCTAATTTTTGTATTTTTTTAGTAGAGACAGAGTTTCACCATGTTTCCCAGGCTGGTCTCGCACTCCTGGCCTCAAGAGATCCACCTGCCTCGGCCTCTCAAAGTGCTGGCAGTTTTCCATTTCTTTTTAACTGGACAAAATGGAAATGGGAGAATGCTTAAGAGTAAAAGTGAGAGAGAGGAACAGCAGGCTGAAGTTGTCTTCTGGTTGAAGGGCACTTTTTTGGGTTTTTATTGATAATTTCTCCTCCTTACTTGCCCCCACACTTCACACACTTTAAATGAGAACTGTTTGTGACTACTTTTGCCATAAAAACGCTCATGAGAAAAAGACAGGGCTTTGAAATGCCGCCATTCCTCAATGTGTCCAAAAGAAAACTTAAGCTCACTTCAAGTCCAAAGGTGCATACTGACTGAAAAAACGACAATTCACGATCAGGAAGTTCTGAGCAAGGACAGAGAGCCCAGCCAGCTTAGGGCAACAGGACCAGCCTCAGCTGTAGCTTTGTCAAGCTGCTGAAGAAGGTGAGCAAAACCACTTCCTTGGGAAGAAAATCAAATTCAAGATAACAGACTTCCTTCAACTTTAGCGTTGTTTCATCCTTGCATAAAATTAAGAACAAACCCAAAATTTTCTCCAAATATACGATGTAAGCAAAAATGCTGTGGGGCAGCAAGCCAGACTTCAAACAGCCCTAAAACGTCCTTTGCCTACATGCTAGATAGTTCAAGGAAGCCAAAAAGTGCCCACGGGAAGATTTTGTATGGGAACCTTAACTTCCCATTCCGTTTGACTTTTGGTCTTTAAAATACAGGTCAAATCAATGAATTTAATGGAGGCCGGTTAACACAATGGCTTTGCCTTGCATTTTGACCCACATAAAGGGGAGGCAGTCCGGGGCACAAAGCTTCAGCAGAACTTTAAGTGGTTAGTACACAAACGTGACAGAACGTTTAGAATCTCAGGGACTTGCGAGACCTATTGACAAGCAGTTAAAAGTATTTGAAATAGCTGCATGAATGAACTTTGATAAGGTAGCACTATTGTCTTCCATTGTCCCTTTCTCTTCATACGAAAACTCCCCCAAAAGAACAAGAGTCAATGAATGTGAAATGTAGTGTCAGTTTTACTGGACTCTGGACGCCTTTGAGCACTGCGACTTTTTGTGGCGAGTTCATGCTACTTAAAAGTATTCTTCCCTCTGAGTTTCAACTCTTGCAAATGGTGACTTCTCAGTTCACTACCCACCCAAGTCTTTTCCAACTGCTTTCACGCCGTGAATAGCTCTTTCAGTTAAAAGCAGTGAAGATTAATTTCAGTATTTTTGCTTCTTCTTGACACTTGGGCTTTTCAAGACAGATGCCTGGTCACTTGGCCCTTGGCTCAGTGGAGGGGGTGAGGGGTGGAACAGAGCGGGAAGGAGGCCTGTCCTTCTGCAACCTAAAGATGCCAAGAGCATGGGCAGGCAGCTCCATTCCAGAAATCTGCTGAATCACCTTCCGACTTGGGAGAGAGGAGGAAACAAACAAAATCTGACTAAGTAACACATTTTAAAGAAATGTGGGGGCAAGAGAATAGGGTGGGGGAAGGGATGTCAGCCCCAAATAACTCCTTATGAATTGCTGCGAGCCAGTGTCTCCATTCCAGGAAAGGCCTGTCTCCAAGGGTCATCTCTACCTGTCTTTACATATATTTTTTTCATCAGCAAACATCCATTTTTCCAAGCTGTGTCTAAAATATCAGTTCCCGGGGAGGCTCCTCCATTGTTTGAAAACATCCTCTCCCGTCAGTAAGTTGCGTGGAAACAGTGGTGGGACACAGAAAGTCCACAAAGGCCCTGTCTAAAGAGCCATGTGTTGGTTTCACAGGGTTTCATAGTTCTAAGATTTGCTAAATATGCTTTGGGGGGTTTTCTCAGTAAATCTCTATAGATAGATTTTATTGTATTTTACCCTTTTGTCTGTTTTTTGTGTGTGTGTCTGAAATTTCTCCCTTATTCATTGACCAGTAACTTTCTGTCACCCATCTTTGACTTTTCTCCTTACATCTGCATTTAAGCTGTCATTTACTTCTGCCATTCCCTCCTCTCAATATCTGACAGCCAAAGCCTCCATGCGCTTTTATCCCTTTGTGTTTGCATTATGACATAACCTGTGCAAAGTGGCCCAGCTCCCCAATTCTTGTATGTAAAATTTGCAACATTTTTTGAGACGGGTCAGTGCCCATTTTTGGGATCCTTTTCTTTATCTGAGTACCGTGTTAAAACTTTTTGCAGATGTGGCCTATTCAGGAGCAGGCTGCGGCTGCATGCAGAGATGGGGAAAAGAAGAAAAGGCCTTCCTATTTTGTGATTGCCATAGTAACTCAAACATTGCCAGTGTGTTCGCTGGTCCGGTCAGCCACAGCCCGGGAGCTTGATTTCCTGTGCAATCAAGCCCTCTACTGGAGATCATGGCTTGTGTGACACGGGGCTACACAGAGGACAGTGTGCTTGTTAGGCCTGAAATTAAGCATTTCACTTTAAAATAATACCCATTTGTATCCATTTTGTTCAACATAACAACAGCTGCTGTCCCTGGAATGACAGACTTGCCTTTTAAACCAAAGCTTCATATGACATTTATGAATGAGGCCAGTTCCATTCATTTGCGGTTTGAATTCACAGTAGTTATTTTTGCTGTTTTTTTTCCCTTCCCCGGCATATGGGTGAAATTCAACATTATTCAAGTAATTATATACACAGTTCATGAGGAGGAAAAAGCCTGCTTTGTTTGTGTCATCTCTTTTAAACTAGTTAGTAGGCTTTAGTTCTTTTTTCTTAAGAAGGCAAAATATAGAAGACGAATTGATGTTAACTTTAAACATGCTGATTACCTCAAAATAGTGAGAGAACACAAGAAGAGGCAATGTTGTCGCCGGGTTTTGTTGATTTTTTTTTTTTTTTTTGGATAAACAATAAAAAGCATCAATCCAAGCCGCTCACTGGGAAAGCAGCAGTGAAATTCTGGGCAGAACCCTCCTGCTAAAGTCTTTAAAATGACAGCTCTGCGTTCTTGTTTTGCCTGCCAAGTGACCAGGGCCCAGAAAGGTGAATAAGACTGCAGGGCATTGCCCAGGTGAAGATGCCTGATTCGGGACAAAAGACAAAATGGCAGGCCTTTCAGGATACGCTGCAGTTTTACAATATTGCGAGTACTTAAAAAATTGACGTTTAGTCACCACGTTAACCCATAGATGCAGTGCAGTGGGGACGCATGACTAACATCCCTATGAATGAGCAGCACCATTGATGCATTGATGGTGCTTTTCCTCCTGCTCCTGCTCCTCCCTCTCCTCCTCCTTGGTCATCGTCCTCCTCCTCCTCCTTACCATCATCTCCATCATCATCATCAGATTCCCCAAACTCTGGCAGAAGATACCCTTCTACACACTTTTTTATATCATATCTCTAAAAGCCTTCTATCCCAGCTTGAGAATTAGAGAAGTAACAGGAAATTAAACTATTTGCACCTAATTCTCAATTTGTAAATTTACTTCAGCTAACGTGAATTTCACCCTATGAATTCAATGTCCCTTCAACATACTCCCCTAGCCTGAAAATAAAAAGGACCTAAAAGGATGATTTTCATAATCTGTAAATTTCAATTTCTCTCAACATGTAAAAACATGCTTATAAAATTAAAACATTTGTCTTGAGTCACAAAGTTAGGACAAGTTATTCTAGCCTCCCTTCGTAGCCCCAGTTTGTAGAAAACAGGGTTGAAAAGCAGCATTAGTAGGGCCAATTGCGATGGAAATGATCTTTCTCTGGGATCCATGGCATTTGTTTTCTCACTCTTTTGAAGTTATCTATTTTATAGAAAAATGATGATAGCAACGCAAGCTATAATTTTAGGAAGGCAAATTTATGTTCCTAAATTCACATACTGGTTTCGATTTGTGTAAGAAATGGATAAGGTATATTATATAGCTAAGCAACAATGAATGATGAAGATTCCACTCATCAGAGAAAGTGTGTGTGTGTGTGTGTGTGTGTGTGTGTGAGTATATACACATACAATGTATCTAGACTACAGTAAGTCAGGGATAAAGTCTATAGTAGAAACTATTCTATATCTTTTTTTTTTTTTTTTGAGACGGAGTCTCACTCTGTCACCCAGGCTGGAGTGCAGCAGCACGATCTTGGCTCACTGCAAGCTCCGCCTCCTGGGTTCACGCCATCCTCTTGCCTCAGCCTCCCGAGTAGCTGGGACTACAGGCACCCGCCACCATGCCCAGCTAATTTTTTGTATTTTTAGTAGAGATGGGGTTTCACTTTGTTAGCCAGGATGGTCTCAATCTCCTGACCTCTGATCCGCCTGCCACAGCCTCCCAAAGTGCTGGGATTACAGACGTGAGCCACCGTGCCCGGCTGAAACTATTCTATATCTTAAGTGCTTAGAAATGAGTTTGGCACAAGGTAAGTATCATAAAGTGCCGAGTTATTTTGCATTATTCTGGTAATTTTATCTATTCATGTATTCAAAATTTATATGATGCCAAAATGGGATGGGTAACACTAATAAAAGTAAACTTTCCAACAACTTATTTGCTTAAGAACCAATGGGACTCTTAAATTAGTTTTTCACTATGCACACATAACAGCTATTACTTTATTCATTCATTCATTCATTCATTTATTCACTTATCCATTCACTTATCAGAAATATAAAGACTGTTTCAGTGTAGCACAGTGCTGGGCACTGAGGCCAAAAGATAAAAAATAGCCCAGAGATTCCCAGAGCAGGCACTGCCATGGGGAGACAACAAAATGAGACCTGCCCCAGCAACAGGGCACCAGCCGGAATAGAGTGTGGTCAAGATAGACAGAGTGCCTGAGTGAGGAGAGGAAGAACCTTACTCAGCTAAAACTGGAGGAGGATGCCATGTGGAATTTGGATCGTTGAAGAGGAAGAGAGGACAGGAATGAAAGAAGGAAGTACTCCAGGTGGATGAAAGCAAGTTGCACAAGCATGAAGCAAAGATTTGCTGCATTCCTATTATAAGCAAGTTACTTTGTTAATAGAATAAAAAAATTAATCGGTCTCTGCCCTTAAATGACTCCCAATCCACCATTATATGTCTAATAAGGAAAAAATTCCACTTCAAACCAAGTAGAAACCCTCTTTGGTTTTTCTACAGCCTGGCTTACCTGCACTCATTGACACGATTGAGGATGAACTATGATCAGTCCTAACTATGGCCTCTCTTTTGTTCTCTGCAATTTGAAAACATGCCATGGGCCCTCTGAGATGTCCAGTCTGTGTGGTGTGTGTGTCCTCTGTGGTATAAAGGCCTCGTTCTGATGAGGCCTTAGGGAAGAGCCTTGGGAAGGACTATACTTCTGACACACTTGGGAAGCCTCAGGAACGCATTGGGAATATTGCCAAGGCCGGCAGCCAGGCAAGAGGGAAGACCAGCTCACAGTGTGGAGCTGGAGTGTTTTTCTTTTTCCTGATGCAGACTTGCCTCTCAGTTAGTGCTGCCCTCTCTCATAGATCCTATCCTCCCATGCCCCCACCTTTCCACCCCCACCCACACCCTACATTTCTCTACTCAGAAGCTCCTCAGTAAGTATATAGCGGCCATAAGTAATATTATTCCCAACTTGTGAATGTGTTGTTTTGTTAGTTTAAGTTCACTTGGTTAGCCCAGCTATATCAGCCCTACTCTGCAGGACTCTAGCAGACGATATCACTTCTACACACTCTTCATATCGTGGCACCAAAAGCCCTCTATCCCAGCTTGAGCACTGGGGAAGCAATAAGGGATCCACCTATTTGAGCCTAATTCTCATTTGTAAATTCACTTCAACTAACAAGAATTTGACTCTGTGAATTCAATGCCACTTAACTAGTCCTATTCTGTGCTCAGGATGGGTTGAGATTATGGGATGGAGGGCTAGACAGGAGCTCGAAGAAGTGTAGAAATGGACTCTGTGATCAATTTTCACACTTCCTTTCATAGCGCTTATGGACATTGTAACTTAAATAACAGCTTGGGTCATTACTTGTGTAATCTCCATTTCTCTCACTAGAAGGTAAGCTTGGTGAGGGAACGCTGCCTGGCCTATTCTCTGCTGTGTAGCCAGGGCTGAGCAAATGACAAGAAGACAGTGGTCACTCAAAAACTAGTTGTTGAATGGATGGGTGTGTGCATCCGGCAACAACCACTGTTGCAAACTCGCTGGGATCCTTCCAGCAGCCACACGGCCACCTCTTATCCCCAGTGAGATTGTCTGTGGACATAACAGATGTGCACCCACGTATTTCTAGTGCCACCTGCTATAATAGAAAGGTATTGTCTAATATCTCTCCATTTCCTGCTGGAATCAGAAAAATACTTGGTTTTCCCTACTCTTCATACTTTCTCTAGTCCTTTGCTCTTCTGTTCCCAACTGTCCTATACTCTGACAGGTCAGTGGCTGTGACATATAAGATCAGAAGATTCTATACATTTTGAAAATTCTTACTCATCTACATTATCTTGAGAACAGTGATTTTCAACTCTGGAAGCACATAAACATCACCTGGCAGAGTCTCCACCAACTCCTGATACTCAGTTGCACTCTAGGCCAATGAAATCAGAAGCTCCAGAAGCTGGGCCCAGGACACAATATTTTTTAATCCTCTGCAGATGATTCCAACATATAGCAAATGTTGAGAACCCCGTCTAGCAGACAGTCATAACCTCTTCCTCCTGGAGGGCCATAAGGAGGGAAGTGCTCCAAATTCGTTTTCATATTCGTGGATGATTCTTAGATGTTCCTAGGTTCCTGTTCTGAGCTTGACCCACAGATCACAGCCTTTACACACTCGTGGGAACCTGGCGGTCACAGGTGGCAGGCAGGGACCAGAGATCCCAGAATAAAAAGGTGCTCAATCTCATAGCAATCAGAGAAATGCAAATTAAAGCAATAATAAGATTCTAGTTTTTGCCCATTTGCTTATCAAAAATGACTGATACCATAAAGGGCTGGTAGCGGTGAAGGAATGAGTATTCTCTACAGGATCAGACTATAAGTTACTATATCCTTTTTGAAAAGTAAGCTGCCAATATTTGTTAAATATTTATTAAAGTTTAAAATGGGTCTGACTTCTGAAACAGAAATCCCATTTCTAGAAATATGTGTGTCAGAAATAAACGTATAGAGTGCATCATGGCTTGTGATAGCCAAAAGGGAATCCAATGTGAGTCAGTTACCAATGGGATATTTACAGTTCATTCATATTATGTGATATTTTGCTGCTATTAAGAAGAATGAAGGAAACACTTGTATATGAATCGACCTTGAGGGATATTCATATTATACATTGTTTAAGTGAAAAACTGAAATTACAGAATTATAGATGATAGGATTCCATTCATCTAAGAATAATGAACAAGTCTATCTCCAGGTGTATGTGTTTGTATAGAAAAATATGGAAGAAAATGCTCCAAGTTGGTGATAGTGATTAAAAGGGGGTAGGGTAAGATTATTAATTCCACTTTAGCACTTCTATGCACTGTTTGAATCGTGACAGTGAGCATCTATCACTCATGTAATTTCAGATTGCTGAAATAAATGGACTGGGCGTGGTGGCTCATGTCTGTAATCCCAGCACTTTAGGAGGTTGAGGCAGGCAGATCACTTGAGGCCAGGAATTCAAGACCAGCCTGGACAACATAGCTAGACAAAAAATAAAAAATTAGCTGGGTGTGGTGGTGCATACCTGTAGTTCCGGTTACTCTGGGGCTGATACAGGAGAATGACTTGAGCCCAGGAGTTTGAGGCTACCATGAGCAATGAGTGCACTACTGCACTCCAGCCTGGGTGACAGTGAGACCCTGACTCTTTAAAAAAAAGAAAGAAGAAATGTTGAGAGACATTCAAGAAGATCCAAGTAAATAAATAGACAACGCCATGAAAACAATCATTCCCAAGCATGTACAACTGCCAAACCCAGAGCTAAGCACCAAGTGGGAAGAGGCACAGGGTAGAAAGAGAAGACGTAGCTCTTAAGAGTTTTAGAGTTTTATGTGGTTCTTAGCCTCCTCTTATGGAAAGTGGAGGTAATAATATCATGGACCCCAAGGAGGTGTTGTAAGGCTAAAAGGAGATGATGCATGCAAAGCAGAGATTCACAGCAGTCGCTTCATGAATGTGGACTGTGGTGGTAATAGTGAGGATGACCTTCTATATAGTCAAGCCAATTCAGAAGTACACATTGATTAGGCTTCCATTTTCATCTAGGAATAACAAACCACCCTGACTACAGGGTGTATTTGTTTACATGGTCAATATGGAAGAATATACTCAAAATTAGGAATAGTGGTTAAAAGGGGGAAGGATTTAGAGTTTTACTGGGTTTAGAGTTCTAAAATTCTGTGATTGGAAGCCTTCAGTGAGTTGGGAGGTCATTTGGTTTGTGCTTTCTCTCCCCACAATTTCCCAAAAGAGCTGTGAAATGGGCCTTTTCTCCCTGGTGTAGATTAGCTGTGGGAAGCAAATGATTATACCTTGTAAAGGCTAAAGCCATTTCTTTAGGAGCTAGACGTTTCCAGGAACATGGTGGGGGGAGAAGCAAATGAAAGAAGGTGATGGAAAAGTTATCTGTGGGGCTGGGGCTATAGCCAGAGAGGCAATAAGACAAGCAGCCCCAGGAGAAAGACCATCTCAAGACCGGGACACAGAGGCGCAGACCTGCTGGATCTCCACTGAGCAGAGGCAGCTGTGTTTGTAACCCAGCTCACCTGGACTTCCCAGGCTGTGGGTACTCATGAGGTCACTGTAAGAGGAAACAGTGTGCAAAAGGTCATTGCACTACCTGTAGACAAGGGGGCTGGGCATCAAGGGTGGGAGAGTCTCACCTGGGCTCACATTCAAGTCTGTTCTTTCTGGGGCCACCCTCACTCCCACGTCCCAGCTGTCTCTCCTGAAGAGCTCCTGGAATGGGCTGCAGGCTGCTCACCAGGTATGGCGAATCCCCACCATGCTGCATATGCCTTGGTATCCTCACCAATGCAATGAACTGTTAGGTAGCAGGGCTGCATGGTCATGGTCAAGGCAGGCAGGGCCTTAGCAGAGGGCAGGGATTTTCAACACAGGACTCCACAGACGGGCCTCAGGGCCCATCACAGTTTGAAGGACTCTTTGCTGAGGGAAGGGAGCAGGGAGAGCCCCAGTGTCTGATGCAACAGAAAAGCTCTGCTTTCACTCATGTTGGGTCAGGATCCATATTCGACTTCCTTCATGCAAAGGCTTCCTCTGCTAAGCATAAGTTTGCAATCCTGTGGTACCTACTTGACTTAACTGGAGGAAAGTCCAGACACTGACTTACTGTGGCTTTAGGGGAAGGCCCTGCAACTTCCCAGATCTTTTTCACGGAGGGCCGAAGGCCTAACCTGTTACCAACAGGAACAATTAATTCTTTTAGTGATCAATACTACAGGCATGCTTCTTTGTACGCTCTGCCTTCTCTTTAAACAATTATTTATTTTTTTAAAATTGGGGTAAAATAGACATAAAATTTACCATTTCACCATTTTTAAATGTACAGTTTTGTGGCACTGAGTGCATTCACATCATTTTACTACCATCACCACCATGCGTCTCTGGAACTCTTTTCAACTTGCAAAACTGAAACTCTGCACCCATTAAACAATAACTGCCCATTCTCCTCTGCTCCCAGCCCCTGGCAACCATCATTCTGTTTTCTGTCTCTATGAAGTTGACTGCTCTAGGTACCACATAAAAGTGGAATTATATGGTATTGGTCCTTTTGTGACTGGCTTATTTTACTGAACCTAATGTATTCAAAGTTCATCCACGTCATATCATCTGTTAGAATTTGTTTCCCTCTTGAGGCTAATATTCCATTGTATGCATATGCTGTGTTTTGTTATTCATTCCTCTGTTGATGGACACTTGGGTTTCTTCACCTCTTGGCTATTGTGATAGTGCTGCAAGGTACATGGGTATTCATCTGTTTACTTTTTTTTTTTTTTTTTTTGAGATGGAGTCTCGCTCTGTCTCCCAGGCTGGAGTGCAGTGGTGTGATCTTGGCTCACTGCAACCTACGCCTGCCGGGTTCAAGCGATTCCCCTGTCTCAGCCTCCCCAGTAGCTGGGATTACAGGCGTGCACCACCCTACCCAGCTGATTTTGGTATTTTTAGTAGAGACGGGGGTTTGCCATCTTGGCCAGGCTGGTCTCAAGCTCCTGACTTCAGGTGATCCACCAGCCTCGGCCTCCAAAAGTGCTGGGATTACAGGCATGACCACCGCGCCCGGCCCATCTGCTTACTTTTAAAGCAGATTTCTATAACCACTTGTGGCCCCATTCCCCACCCCTAGCATGTTACCAACAGGAACACTTAACTTCTTTTAGTGATCAATACTACAGGCAGTCTTTTTCTGCCAGTCTAATCTACCTTCCCGCAATGTGGACTTCCTCTTCCACATCTGACTTTCACAGCTCTCATGGTCTGAGCCATCCCCAGCCTGGCCCAGGAGGAGGACCTCAAGGGGCCTGTGAAGTTCCTCCGCAGGTTCTCTCCAGCGGGCCCCTTGCCACCTCCTCCTCCCCTGCCTTGGCTACCATATCGTCGGATCCCCTGGCCACCACATATCGTCCCTGTTCCCTGCCAGCCGGGGACTGCTCAGTGCAGAAAGGTAGCAGCATTTCCCCAGGCTAATTTACTAACCCAGATGAAAAGAACCCATAGAATTCACAGGCAGAAACAGATTATTTTTTAAAAATGTAACCCTAAAACTATCACAGCTAGATGAGGAGATGGGAGTGAGTCCACCCCCAACTCTTCTCCTTTTTTCTTTTCTTCCTTTTTTTTTTTTTGCTTCTGCAAAAGCCACAAAAGGGTTAAATACTTTGCCACGAGGTGGGATAAACTTCTCAAATCTGCGGTCCCTTGATTGTCTGACACCCGCACTGTGTGGGATGCCCCAGCTCCTTTGTTGGTTATAATGGCACATCTTCATTATTGTTCTAATACTCCTTTAAAAAAAACACCCTAATCTTTCTCTGGTGCCAATGACGGCCCCAATGCGGGGATGTTTTATTTCTTTCCCCTCTGTTCTTCCCTGAACCCCCTATTGTTGCCATAGTCACGATGGGGTGATAGTGCCGGGGCAGGGCGGTTTCTGTACTGTACCGCCCCGAGCTTATTGTTTAAATCTGTATTATTCCACTGTTCTGAAGATTTACATTTTTAATGGCTCATTTATGTAATCCCATAAATAAAGTAGCAAAAAAAGCATCCCACACAAATGATTGAATCGGAGTTTGAAAAAGGCCCCTGAAGCAGGTCACTCAGGGTCTCAGCTGCGGGGCCTTGATTGGTGTGGCCGGTGTTAGCCAGGGTGGCAGTGGGCTTAAGACCACCCAGTCAGCGCCCACATGGGGCATTACCAAGGAATAGCGGGATGGTGCTGGAGTTCAATCTCCCCTATTTATCAGAGAACACAGTTCTACTACAAAATCCATTTTAGTCTGAGACTCATTTACCTTATTGCTTTGACAGCTGCACCTCTCTCTGGCAGAGAAGTTTCTACGATTAGCTTTTTCCCTCCTAGCAGCTGATGTGTGTTTTCCCTGCCCCTCCTTTCTTCTTCTTCTCAACCAATATATTCCTGGGGCTGCTAAATTTTTCTCTAAAGAGCCTGTGAATTCAAGCACCTGCCTCAAGAATGTATTTGCCACACTGAACAGAGATATAGTTGGAACAATTCACTGCTAGGCTTCCCTCCACCAGTTTCTCCATCCTCCCTCCCCCAATGAAAAGCCTTAGTGAACCTTAGCTCCTCTGAGAAAGTTTGTGCTAATTAAGCACAGATGAAGAAAATGGCCAAAACATAACTGAGTCGGCGTGTCTAATACTCTTTCCCAGGTCTCTGCCCAGCTTCAGTGCAGACCTATAAATCCCTGTTCTCGACAGACTGCTTGGTTCTGGGTTGCTTGTTTAACAGTCACTGGAAACATTTTTGCTTTAGAATATTATAGCAAAGTGTGACCATGGGATTGGAGTCCTCTGTCTGTATCTGTCTTGCCTCTCTGTGTCTTTGCAGTGGCCCCTGTGTGTAATTGTCAGTCAGAAACACACAGTTGGTAGTTTGCAAGTGATCTGGGACCAAAGCCATAGGAAAACAGAGGAATTGTAAAGTGCTCTAAATGCACATAAATGTCATAGTGTATCCAAATACAGTCAAAATTAAATTGATTAAAACAGTAGTCTCAAAGCAAGAGAGTCATCAAATCTCAATTTTCTTATTTTCTCACCATGGAAAATGACTTTTAAACTTTGCAAGGATTTTAATCCGTAATCCCTACCTCAGGGGGCTTATTCTCATAAAGAGAAATGTGTTTTTTTCTCTTACATCTTCTTAGATGGGAAAGTACTGTGTAAGTCAAAGAAGCAATCATAGGATTGGTTGTCAATTTTTCCCAAGAAGGCCAGGGAGGCTGGGTGGCAGAAGCCCCATAATGGGAGTCAGATGCCAGGACTTGGGTCTGGTGAGGGCAGGCTTGCTGGGAAGCCTGAGGCAAGCCCCCTGTTCTCCAGAATGCAGGTGCTGAGAAGTCGGCAGGAATTTCTCTCTGTCCACTGCCATATTCCCACTACCTGGAACGATGCCTCACATGTGACAAATGACACACGACATATGACAGTGGTATTGACTGCCAGACTGAGGGAAGACTCTATCTGAGCCTCACCCTAGTCTTTTGTGAAGCCTGTCTCTGAGTGTGGTCATGAAAACCTAAGGAGGCCGGATGCGGTGGCTCACGCCTGTAATCCCAGCACTTTGGGAGGCTGAGGTGGGTGGATCACCTGAGGTCAGGAGTTTGAGACCAGCCTGACCAACATGGTGAAACTCCATCTGTACTAAAAATATAAAAAATTAGCTGGGCATGGTGGTGCACGCCTGTAGTCCCAGCTACTCGGGAGGTACAGGCAGGAGAATCACTTGAACTGGGGAGGCAGAGGTTGCAGTGAGCTGAGATCATGCCACTGCAGTCCATCCTGGGCGACAGAGCAAAACTCCGTCTCAGAAAACAAAAAAAGAAAAGAAAACCTAAGGAATTGCTCTATGTGAATGCCCCTTCGAGAGCATCAAGAGAATACCTAAATGTGAGTTATTATTCACAGTGATGAGCACCTCAGGAGAGGGGACAGAAGCTAATCTTTTCATTAGAATTCCCATCTTCTACAATATTTCCCTTGGGAGTCTTTAAGCCTCACTAATGGGGTTATGATCATTCCATAAAAGACAGAAGGAAATTCCACACTGTTCTGTCTTCCATATTCAAAGGTGATGCTATTTTTTTAAGCCTCATTATTGGAGACGAATTCACCCTGAACCATCTACAAGTTCTGATTGGTCCTCTTTGTGATCATGACCCAATAGGGAGCTGAGATCATTTGTGGCTTAAAGAAGAGTTTCAGGCAAAGACATGGAGGTGTGTCATTTAAAAATGTATTATTTATAGGGATTGAATTCATGGTCATGATCTTTTTACAGTGAGTTCTGATTAGTCAAGCTAAAATACCTAACTAGTTCATAAAAAATTAGCATTAATACACTTGAATTTAATAGATTGGAAAAATGGTTAGTCTGAGGAAAACCACACTTCATTTCTCTACACTCACACAGAACCCTGCTGACACCAGATGTGGGACATTTTCCCCATACCCCAAGCAATTCTCCAGCAGACACCAACTGGGCATACTATAATTCAATTCAATTCTGACTCTGCCTACCTGGAAGTAGCATTAGATCCCACAGGTTAAAGGGCTCAGTCCTACAAGACTGTCCTCCCTTCAGATGCCAACTGCAAGTCCCAGACTGGGCTTGTGCTGCTGACAGACTGGCTATAAGTTGGGGTGCCCAGGACACCTTCTGCAGGTTCAGTTAATTTGCTAGGAGGGCTCACAGAACTGAGGGAAACACATTAACTGATTGATTATAAAGGACATTATAAAGAATACAGGTGAAAAGCCACATGGAAGAGATGCTCAGGGAAAGGATGTGGGAAGGGCACAAAACTTCCAGGCCTTCTCCAGGTGCACGACCTTCCTGGCACCTCTAAGCATTCACGTATCTGGAAGTTCATTAAACCTTATTGTTCAAAAAATTTTATAGGACTTAAGCTCCAGCTGCCCTCCACCACTTTCCACCACTTTGGTGGGTGTGGCTGGAAGTTCCAGCCCTCTAATCACTTGATCTTTCCAGTGACCAGCTCAATTCTGAGGCTACCTAGGGACCCCAGCCTAACTCACCTCATTAGCATAAGCTCAGGTGTGATCCAAAGCAGGGTTATCATGAATAACAGAAGACATCCAAGTCACTCAGGAAATTCTTAGTTTTAGGAGCTCTGTGCCACGAACCAGGGACAAAACCCAAAATATATTGCTTATTGTATCAGGGATAAATTGCGAAGGCTGCCACATAAACCTGGACACAGACGAAAGACACCTCCTCACCAGGCCACCAGAGCCTGGGGCTTTATGACTCAGTTTCCCTTACTAGATCAATGGCATTAATCCCATCATGCCTCACTTTCCTTCCCATTTCCAAGCCACCCAGGCCATTCATCACCATAGGGATTCTTGTCCCCATAGGGTCCTATAATCACCTAATGCTGTGGCTTTCAAACTCTTCTCACTCCAACCCACAATAAGAAATGGATTTTATGTCTATATCCAGTACACACACACACACACACACACACACACACACTAAACAAAAAATAATTTTACAAAACAATTTTATCTAAACCTCATCCAATATTATGCTCTTATATTTTCTGTTCTTTTATATACATTCTCTTTTAGTTTTTTTAAAGCTCAGTCATGTCCCATGAAAGTGATTCATAACCTACTAAGTTGGCTTCTTACTGTAACTGAAGCCTTACCTTTCTCCTGTGGACACCAATTTCACCCTGTTTCTCTTGGATGCAGACTTTCTTCTCACACTCACAGTATATCTCACATTCCTTGTGACCTGCTTGACTCTTGCCTCCATCTTCCTTCCAACTCCCAGCTCCTTTGACATGCATACCAGCAGCTTTGTCATCAGCCACCCCTCCTTCTCCTTGTCATCTACTAATCTCCCCATTCCTGCCCCTTATTTCTTGAAGATTATGGCCTTTGAGACATGCTTTTCTCTCCATAGGTACTACTGCATCATGCTGAGAAACTCCAGCATCTATGTCGATGATACATACAACGCATTGACTTCTCCTTGTTGTCTTCACTTCCCAGGATCTCTCCTCATATTCACCAAGAACTGCACCACCTGCTAAATCATACTTCCCACTCACGGCTCCTCTCCCCTTCAGCAGGTCACTTACTCCAGTACCCTCCACCCCAACATTTTCAACCCAAGCAAGACCTCCAACTTATTGACTTTAATGCTCTCCATCAATCATTTTCACCGGGTCCTTCTCCAGGGTAGAGTCTATGCTTTATTTTATTTATTTACTTTCTTCTGAGACAGGGTCTTGCTCTGTCTCTTGGGCTGGAGTGCAATGGTGTGATCATGGCTTACTACAGCCTTGAACTCCCAGGCTCAAGTGATCCTCCTACCTCAGCCTCCCGAGTAGGTGTGACTACAGATGCATGCAACCATGCCTGGCTAATTTTTAAATTTTTTGCAGAAATGGGGTTTGGCCATGTTTCCCTGGGCTCAAGCCATTCTTCCACCTTGGCCTCCCAAAGTGCTGGGATTACAGGTGTGAGCCACTAAGCCCAGCTGAGTCTATGCTTTAGACCCTTGTCCTCCCTACCCCTCCATTATAACTGCCTGCAGGGAAAAGCAAACTGGTGAGATACAGCTTTCTGCCTTCTGTGGACTGGCGCCTGAGAAGCTGAATGTGACTTCAAGAGGGCACATGCCGTGCAGACAGTTCTCACTTTGGCAAGTGGCACTGCCCAGCCATCTCATCCCTTGTCTTTATCAACTTAGATTTCTGCTGCCTAAGGTGGCGGTTTCACACATTCTTTCTTCAGTCTCAGACTTCCGAGTCCTACACACACATCAACCCTGATATTGATCTAGCTCCATATTTCATTGAAGAATGAAAGCAGATGATACATACCTCATCTTCCTATCTTCAAATCTTTCAGCATGCCCTACCTGTGTCCACATATGTTGCCTTTCCTCTCTTTCCAAAGGCTGTCCCAGAATCCCACTCTCTCTCATCTTTTTAGGGACTTGGCTCTGAAACTCCCATCTTCTTCTCTTGCATTATCAATTTCTGCTTCTCTGAAGGTCTGTTTTAGCCCACATATATGCTGCTATAGTGCTCACCTGAAAAAATAAACTTTGAGTCATCTGACTCCACGCTTCCTTCAGCTATCACTCAGTATTTTGGTTTTCTTTTATAGCAAATCTCAGGTTTCCTGTTTTACTGTCCTTACACCTTATCTCCTACTTTCTCTTTCAACAACTCCAGCCAGGCTTTCGTCTTCACCTCGCCACAGATACCACTCTCATCAAGGTTATCAGTGCCCTCCATCTTGCCCAAATCAAAGGTCTATTCTCTATCCTCTACAAAACCAGTTTGGCACACAGTAGGCACTCAATCAATATTTGTTGGCTGGGCATAGTAGCTCACACTTGTAATCCCAGCACTTTGGGAGGCCAAGGTGGGTGGATCACTTGAGGTCAGGAGTTCGAGACCAGCCTGGTCAACATGGCGCAATCCCATCTCTACTAAAACTACAAAAATTAGCTGGGCATGGTGGCCCACACCCGTAATCTCAGTTACTCGGGAGGCTGAGGCAGGAGAATCAGTTAAATCCAGGAGGTGGAGGTTGCAGTGAGCCAAGATTGTGCCACTGTACTTCTGCCTGGGCGACAGAGTGAGACTCTGTCTCAAAAATAAATAAATAAATAAATAAACAAATACTTGTTGAATGAATAAATATAGCTCCATCTTATTTGTATACTGAATTCATGGTTGAGGCATTACAAAAATAGATGAAATTCAATGTCTGTGTCAGGCTAATAAATTTTCTTATACTGATCCACTTAGAAAGTTTTGTGTATATTTTAACCATATCAGCTTTTTTTTTTTTAAGACGAAGTCTCACTCTGTCGCCCAAGCTGGAGTGCAGTGGCGCGATCTCAGCTCACTGCAACCTCTGCCTCCCAGGTTCAAACGATTCTCCTATCTCAGCCTCCCGAGTAGCTGGGACTACAGGCGCGTGCCACCATGCCCAGCTAATTTTTGTATTTTTAGTAGAGACGTGGTTTCACCATGTCAGCCAGGCTGGTCTCAAACTCCTTAACTCGTGATCTGCCCACCTTGGCCTCCCAAAGTGCTGGGACTACAGGCATGAGCCACTGCGTTCGGCCCCCATATCAGCTTTTTACATGGAAATCCCTAGAGCTATGATTCCTAACTTTGCAAAATTTCAAAAGGATTTTTTCTTCTTAACATTTTAATTTAAATGTTAAACTTTGAGGACAAAAGAGTACTAGTTGGACACATGAGCATGTCTAATTTTTAAATTGGACCTCAATTACACAGAATTGACTAACCATAATCCAGAGGTCAAAATACTTTTTTTTTTTTAGGGATGGGGTCTTTCTCTGTTGGAGTTCAGTGGTGCAATCATAGCTCACTGCAGCCTCAAACTCCTGTGCTCAAGTGATTCTCCTGCTTCGGCCTCCCAATTAGCTGGGACTACAGGCACATGCCACCACGCCTGGCTAATTTTCTTTAGTTCTTGTAGAAATGAGGTCTTGCTATGTTGCCCACGCTGGTCTTGAACTCCTGGGCTCAAATGATCTTCACGTCTCGGCCTCCCAAAGTGCTTGGAATACAGACATCAAGATACTATCATTATTGTCCATGCTATGTTCTGCTTTAATTAATTAATTACTCAGGTCTTACTAATGCAACAATCATTCATAAATCCGCTGCCAAACAATAAAATTATCATGTGCTGATTTGACATATAAATTGTTCTAGTCATGGATTATAAGAAAAGAGGAAAAAAGGAAGGAACTGATACTATATTTGTACTTTGTATTAGACTCCATGCTGGATACTTTATTTGCATTATTTAATCCTCACAATAACTCTGAAAAATCAGCATTTTTATCTCCATATTCCAGATGAGAAAACTGGCTCAGGAAGATTATTCATCCAAGTTCTCCTAGGAAGTGCTAAAGCTGGAATTCAGATTTCATTTTGTTCCAATTCATAGCATAAACTCATTGGCCCTGGTGGGGGCGGTGACAATACACAGAAGATGGTTTGCCTGGCACGTCTGGGACTCAGCCTGGCTGTCCGATGTCAACTGCCTTGCTAGGATTGAGATATCTTAATGCCAACAGAACAGAAAGATTTAAAAACTATTTTTCTATAATATATGATATAAAATGTAATAAAGTAATGAGTTTACAAGTACAGGCATCTTAGAAACCTTTTGTTTAAACATATTGTAAAAATTATTTGAAGGCCAGGCATGGTGGCTCACACCCGTAATCCCAGTGCTTTGGGAGGTGGAGGCAGGAGGATCGCTCGAACCCAGGAGTTTGAGACCAGCAGGGGCAGCATAATGAGACCTCCACTGTGTTATTTCTCTAAAAAAAAAAACAACAACAAACAAATTAGCCAGGAGTGGCGGTGCATGCCTGTGGTCTCAGCTACTCAAGAGGCTGAGTAGGAGGATTGCTTGAGCCCAGGAGTTCAAGGCTGCAGAGAGCTATGATCTCACCATTGTACTCTACCCTTGGCAACAAAGTGAGACTCTGTCTCTCAAAAAAAAAAATTATTTGAAAAGGTGTCAGCAGTTTTGCATTTTTCAAAAATATTTGGGGATATCTGAAGGTTTAAAAATTATACAAACCTCATATTTTTAGTAATATAAAACCTGATGATACATTTTGAATATCAATTTTCATACCAAAAATATGAATTTGCAAGGCACACTCATTTCTGTTAAAATGTCCACTGAAAGAGTTTGGTGCAATTAGAAAACAAACAAAACAAAACAAAAACTAAAAAAACCTACATATGACATCTTTTATTTATGAGAGACTTTTTGTTGATTCATAAGTAGTGTGTTAACCTCACCCCACTCCACGAGTGATTGTCACAGCATCTGTGGGGCTGGCCAAGGAGAAGATGGGGAATTTCTTTGAAAAATTCTTCAGGTGTCTCTGCCTGTAGTCGTCTTTTCTTTTTACTCCTCTGCTTGGCCTGTATATTGGAAAATCTTTTGTTTAGCAGTCCATAACTACTGTGAAATTCACAGGTTTCACTACACACACTCCCTCCAAAAAAAAACTCCCTCCAACAAAAATCGTTTTTGTTCCATCCTCTTTAATCTGTACCTCTTTGTTTGAATCCCATAACCAATCCCCAGATTCCAGATCAGCTTTGTAGAATTCCACATATGAGTGAGACATGTGGTATTTGTCCTTCTGTGCCTAGCTTGCTTCACCTAACGTAATGTCCTCTGGGTTCATCCATGTCATCACAATTGACAGGATTTCATTCTTTTTTATGGCTGAATAGTATTTCATGTGTTTATACACCACATTTTCTTTATTGATTCTTCTGTTGATGGGCACTTAGGTTGATTCCATATCTTGGCCATTGTGAACAGTGCTGCAATAAACATGAGTGTGCAGAAGTTTCTTTGATACGCCGATTTCCTTTCTTTTGGATACATATGAAGTCATGGGATTGTTGGATTATCATTGATGATGATTCTTGACTGAAATAATTATTCCTGCTAAGTGATGATTTTCTATTCCCATCATTCTTTCTACATTCTGACATTTTCTAAACAAAATGGCATCAAAAATAAAATATTTTAAAATCCAAATTTTAAGTGACAAAGTTCATTAATTATTTTCAGTCTTCCTGAATCTATCTGAGTGTATTCAACTCCCACAGCCTCTCAGCACTTGTGAATCAATTCAGCAATTAAATGTGGCCCTCACTTCCTGAGCTCACCTCTTCCCAAGCCCAACTAGGAAGCACTTTCTCACCCAGTATCCCAATTGTTGTTTGATATTGTTGTCCTCATTTGGGGGTGGGAGGGATTGGAGTTGAACAAGAACAACCAGATTAAAGGAAGTGCCAAACTAACTTAGAGTGACTCAAGTTTTTTTCTTTCTGTAGTCTAAATATTAAACTCAGCCAAAGAATAAACTCATTATAGCCAAAGGATAAACTTAAAAGGGTCAAAGAACGTGTGAAAGGGATAGAACTCAGGGGGCAGAGTTTTTCCAAACTATATAACTGATTTTATATTTACATTGCAAAGTCACTGACTTAAAATTAATTAGTAAGTGATCAGGTAGAAGTCACTAATAATATTAAAATATGTTTTTATTTCTAAATTTGCCCTGCTCTTTTCCTCTTTATTTCATATAAAGAGACACAAATACAATCTAGAAGAAAGGTACAAACAAGGAACAAAATTTACATTTTCTTGCACAGAGTGTTTTAGAAAAAATGCAGTTGTACTTTGGGCACATTTTAATTCATATTCCAGGCATTTCTCATCCATTAAACAAATACCTTTTAAAAAGGTTTGTACTGAGAAGTGGATATTTAGTCTCTACTACTTAAAATAGCCAGATTCCTGAAGCCATCATTTAGCTGACCATGTAGTGAAGTCACTTCAATGATTACTGTAAAACAGGATTTAAGAAGAAAATAAATGAAAGGGGAAAAGTAATTTTGGGATCATTTCAAAGCTCTAAACACACAGGGCTGGGTGCCATGATACAATTATTCTCTTTTGCCTTTAGACACAGGAAGAGTGGATGGGTTTGCTTTGAAAAAAGTGTTCTTTCTAAATCAAGTCCATGGTCAAAATAAACACCCAGCTGAAGATTATGTTTGAGAAACTGCTTACAACTAGTGTGAAGGCATTAAGCAAAACAAGGAGCTGGGATGCAAATGCCGTGGAGGACATTAAGTCATGTATTGAAAACGT
This sequence comes from Pan paniscus, assembly GCF_029289425.2. Lineage (NCBI taxonomy): Eukaryota > Metazoa > Chordata > Mammalia > Primates > Hominidae > Pan > Pan paniscus. Next base: position 27,306,337 of record NC_073263.2, on the reverse strand, counting down.
CCAGTGTTTTAGGCCATCCATGGCCAGAATCCAGCCCCTTCTGCAAGGATGTCCTGCACCTCAATCTATTTTGTGGTTCTCCCAGAAAATAATTATTAGGAGCTACCCCAACAAAATAAACCAAATAATGTAATCAGCAACTAGCTTGCAGACAAACACACCACACAAAAAGATTCTGTTTGTTGGGAGAAACGCAACCCCCTCCTGCTACATTATTCCATTGATGGAAAAACATTTACATCTCCTTTGTTAGCTAGTTTTCTGTAGAAATTTTATAATCACTGGGCAACTCTATTACACTGCTCTCTGAGAAGTGACTCTGAGTAGCTAGACCCATGTTTTTATCCCACAGCCAAAGGGAAAAAAAAATCTTTTTCTGTTTTTTTTTTTAAACTTTAGTCTATCATACATCAAACCTGTCAAGCTTTTTCATTAAAGTTCATGGTATTTAAGTTCATTGTAAATAACTCAAATTGATTTTACAAAAGGGGGAAAAAAGTCTTGCCCTGATGTTGAGCAGTACAAACTGTAGTAATATCCCTTGTCAAATGGGATTTCTCAAGTGGCTTTTTAAAGAGGAGAAAAAGGATTTAGCTGAATAGAAATATTTTGAGACTAAAACCAATGTTATACTCTTATTGTAGGTTGACCTCTTTTATTTTCTTAGAAGTCTAGGATTTTTCTACGATATTAAAAAAAAGTCCAGTAGCTGTGTTTATCAAGAAATACATGTTAGATTTCACAGTTTGAGGTCCTTAAGAGTTATTTGGTTGGAGAAGATAGTTAGAGGCTTTTATCTGCATTTCAACAGTAAAAAACTCCATATATTTGCTGATAGCTCTGTAAATATTTTCAAAGCAAGCAATCTCTTGGATTTACCTTTTCTAAAGTAATGAAAAAGATACCTAACCCCTTTTCACCAGATAGGTTCATTGGATCAGGCTGCACTGCACAAGTCAGGGTTCAGTCAGGGAGGCAGAACCGGAATGAGTGATACAAAATAAGAGACTTGGGTAGAGATTGGACCTCTCACAGTTGTGGGAGCTTGTGAATATCTAGGGAAAGCCCTTGCCTTTGTTGTCTGGGGGTGGGTTTGAAGTTGCTGTAGGTCGGCCAGGCCAGAAACAGGACAAGCAAGACAAACTGGAACCTGCAAGGACAAACTACGACCCACAAAGACAAACTGGGACCTGTGTCTGTCTCCCATCACCTCTCGCCTCGACAGCATGGGTGACCTACAGAAGCTGGCATTCTCCTCCCTGAGCTGCACCTGTGCCTGTCCCAAAATTCAGAGGCGCTGAAGGAAGAGATCGGATGGGAGCTGGAGGGAGCCCAGCTGCTGTCCCATACTCAGCAGGAGGCCAGCACGTCAGCAACCACATGCATGAGCCACAGCTGTGCCTCTACCTGGCACCGATCTTCAGAGCTTAGTGGATGCCGCTGCACTTTTGCTTTTCACGTCATCCACATATTTTCCCTGTAGCCAACTCAAACCTGGATTCACACAGGAAAGGAATTCTGGGAAACAGTTCTGGCTAGCTGGGTGGATCCCTCACAAAACCACCCCTGCAATTTTCTTCCAATCTTGCTGATCCCCTATTAGCTTTCTTCTTTTTCCCCGAGAAGTTGCTGCTGTTCTTTCTGTTAGGTTGTCAAGAGGCAGCCCAATGTTAGTACAACTGAGGATCGTCTTCACATTCTTCCTGTGATGACATTATCATTACCCAAGGTTTAGGTACTTCTCAGATTGAAAGGATACATGGTCAACCTTCTGTTTATGCTTCCATAGTAAACATTTGAAAAAGTTTTTTGTTTCTTTGTTTGTTTGAGACGGAATCTCAGTCTGTCATCCAGGCAGTGCAATGATGTGATGTCAGCTCACTGCAACCTCTGCCTCCTGGGTTCAAGCGATTCTCCTGCCTCAGCTCCCGAATAGCTGGGATTACAGGCATCCGCCACCGCACCTGGCTAATTTTTGTATTTTTAGTAGAGACAAGGTTCTACCATGTTGGCCAGGCTGGTCTCGAACTCCTGATCTCAGGTGATCTGCCTGCCTCAGCCTCCCAAAGTGTTGGGATTACAGGGATAAGCCACCACTCCGGCCTTGAAAAAGTTTTAATCCAAGCCCCACGTCAAATACCGCTTTCTTTCATGAAAGGTTTCTCTTGAGAGCTGGCCGTGGTCCCTCCCTCTTTGATACCTGGAAACCTCTTTCCTAGCACTTAAGTTTTTCTGCTTTCCATTAGTCATTCCTCAACTCGTCTCCTCACCTGCAGGGCACTGAGAGCAGGGACCTTGTCTTATTCATCTTTTCATTTCCTTCTTCCCCTTCCTCTTGTTCATGCCTACCTCTAGACCTGATATCATGCCTTCCACATAGTAGATGCTCAACAAATGTTTGTTTAGCATAATAACTAAGTGTCGTGACTTACATTTCTTGTTTTATACTTTACTTTCATGTTGGATCCTACTAGATCAGGTGAGGATTGTCTTCAGCTTGAATGTGTAGTGTCCTTTCTTAGGATTTCTGTCTTCACACATCATCCTGAGGATCCATACCTTTATCTTCCACTGGGAATTTCCCTCCCTCCCTCCCTCCGTTCCTTCCTTCCTTCCTTCCTTCCTTCCTTCTTTCATTTTCTTCCCTTCCTGCCCTCTTGCCCTCCTCTCGCTCTTTCTCTTTTCTTTTTCTCTCTTTCTAAAATAAACCCTTTTGGCCAGGTGCAGTGGCTCACACCTGTAATCCCAGCACTTTGGGAGGCCGAGGTGAGTGGATCACCTGAGGTCAGGAGTTCGAAACTCCGTGTTTACTAAAAATGCAAAAATTAGCCGGGCGTGGTGGCGGCCACCTGTAATTTCAGTTACTCGGAGGGCTGAGGTGGGAGAACTGCTTGAACTCGAGAGGCGGAGGCTGCAGCAAGCCGAGATCATGCCACTACACTCCAGCCTGGGCAACAGCGAGACCCCATCTCAAATAAAAATAAAAATAAAAATAAAAAAATAAAAAACAAAATAAACCTTTTCTATCACCCCGAAGCCCATTCATGGTAAACAAATCAGTGCTAATAAACTATAGCAAGTGAAGAAAGCAAGATGCACAATTCTATATAGAATGTCATTGCAACTATTTAAAAGAGCTGTGGTGGAATAATTAATGACATGCAAATAATGACTGGAAACCTGTGAATTTTACTCTATATGGCAAAGGGACTTTGTAGATGTGATTAAAGATCGGGGGAGTGGTTTGTCTTGGATGATCCAGATGGACCCTAAATATAAGAGTCCTCATAAGAGGGAGGCAGAGCCAGGTGCAGTGGCTCATGCCTGTAGTTCTACCTACTTGGGAGGCTGAGACAGCAGGATTGCTTGTGTCCAGGAGTTTGAGACCAGTCTGGGAAATATAGTCAGACCTCGTTTCAAAAGAAATGAAAAAAGAGGGAGGCAGGAGAAAATCTGACTACAGAAAAGGAAAAGGCAATGTGATGATAGAAGCAGGGATTGGGGTGATGTGTTTTTTTAGAAGATCAATAAAATGGGTAACCTAGTAGCCCAGGTTGATCAGGAAAATAGAGAGAAGATATAAAGTGTCAATACCAGGAACAAGGGAAGTGCCACTACCACAGATTATACAAATAGTAAAAGCATAATCATATTATATTATAAATGACTTTATGCCAATAAATTGAAAAAAATGAGCAATCCTCACTCATGAAGAAATAGATAACCCAAATGTCTCTATATTTATTTTTAAAATTGAATGCTTAAAAATCTTCCCGCAAGAAAAATCCCCAGGTGAAGTGGCTTCATTGATACATTTAAAGAAGAGATAATACTAAATTCTATACAAATTCTTCCAGAAAATTGAAAAAGAGGAACTATTTTGCTCATTCTATGCCAGCATTACCCAATTACCAAAAACAGACAAAGATATTACAAGAAAAGAAAGCTACAGACTAATATCCTCAATGAACATATATGCAAAATTTTTAAACAAAATTTTAGTAAATCAAATCCAACAAGGATTGATATATAACAAAAATAAAATATGAACACTGAGTGAGGCATATTTCAGGAATGCATGGTTTGTTAAACATGCAACAATTAATCTATATAATTCATCATGTTAAGAAACCTCATAACCATCTCAATAAATGCAGAAAAAGCATTTGACAAAATTTAGTATCCATTCCAGATTTTTAAAAACTCCCAGCAAACTGTGAATAGAAGGGACCTTCCTCAAACTGAGAAGAGGCACCTACAAAAAATTACAGCTAACATCATACTTCCTGGTGAAATACTGCATATTTTCCTCCTAAGTTCAGAAACAAGATGATGTCTATTCTCACTCCTTCTGTTCAACATCATACTTGAAATTCTAGCCAGTGCAATGAGACAAGAAAAAGAAATAAAAGGCATCTAGATTGAAAAGAAATAATTAAAACTGTCTTTATTTTCAGATAACATGATCATCTATGTGGAAAATCCTATGGAATCGATGAAAAAACCCTAGTAGAACTAACAAGCAAGTTTCTCAAAATAGCAGGAATATAAGATCAATATACAAAAATCAGTTGTATTTCTATATTCTAGAAATGAACATTCAGAAAGTAGAATCTAAAAAGCTACCATTTACAAAATGACAAAAATATGAACTAGTAACAGAAAATCTGACAAAAAATGTAAAACTCCCTTTCACTGAAAACTATAAAACATATAAAGAGAATAAAGAAACCCTAAATAGGTGGAGATACACAATTATTTATGGAGATCAAGACTCAAAATGAAGATGTCAGTTCTTCCTCAATGAAAGACAAATATTCCAAACAGCCTCCATTAAAATCTTAGCATATTTTCCTTCTTTATTGTGGTAAAAATATATAACATAAAATTTACCATCTTAACAGTTTTTAAATGTACAGTATAGTAGTGTTAAGTATATGCACATTGTTGTGCAACAGATTGCTAGAACTTTTCCATCTTGCAACACTAAAACTCTATACCTACTAAACAGTAATTCCCTCTCTCACCTCCTCCTAGCCCCTGGAAAGCACCTTTCTTCTACTTTCGGTTTCTGTTTTGAGTACTTTAGATACGTCATATGAGTGGAATCACACAGTATTTGTCTTTTTGTGATTGGCTTATTTTATTTAGCGTAATGTCCTCAAAGTTTATCCATGTGACAAAATTTCCTTCTTTTTTTAAGGCTTCATAATATCATTGCATGTATATATCACATTTTCTTTACCCATTCATACCCAGACATTTGGGTTACTTCCACCTCTTGGCTATTGTGAATAATGCTGCAATAAACATGGATGTGCAAATATCTCTTTGAGATTCTGCTTTGGATTCTTTTAGATATACACCCAGAAGTGGGATTGCTGGATCACAGTGCAATTAAATTTAAACTATATTTGACATATCTCTAGAATTTCATTATGGACATATTTAAGACTTAAAAACACCAGTGTGCCCAGTCTTAGGGGGACCTACACACTGTTGAGTGTTTTACCACCACGTTCCTCCCCAGTTTCTCACAGTGAAGATCTGAGAAAAATCTGTGCTTCCAGAGGGGAAGGAGAAAAAGTAGCTATTTTAAAATACACCTTGGGCATTCTGTTCTTAACAAGACCTGCCTCAAAGGAAATTGACTTTACCAGAGACTAACCAACTGGAATTTTACCAGAGCCTTACCAACCTGGGGGAAAGGGAATACCCAACTCCACCCTGCTCTAGCTTTCTGTGTGGCAGAAAGAAAATGCCCACCTCCAGACCCTCTAGCTTTCCTGTCTGACAGGGGTGGGAAGATAAAACAAGTCAAAATAGAACTGCTCTCATCAATAGACTTATGAAGGTCACAGCCCAGAGACCAGGCTCACTAAAAGACAGACCTAATCATAAGACTATAGAATATTTCCCCTCAATACACACACACCTCTTACTACCACATCAATAGAGCTCCTATATAATAATGGGAACACAACTAAAAGGAATACTCATCTCAGATCTTATTTAAGATGTCTCTAGGGAAAAGCAAAGAAAACAGGGGAGACAAAAAACAGGGATACCAAAGGAAATTTTAGTATCCAATGCCTATAGCTACAACAAACACAAACACAATTTTACTCCTAGCCAGACAAACATAGCACCTCACTCTAAAGGCCTATTTGCCTCAGTTCCTTTTAGCCAATACATCAAGTCTGGTTTTTAACCAAAAATATAAGGCATACTAAAATATACAAAACACAGTTCGAAGAGACAGAGCAAGCATCAGAGCCAGACTCAGGTACGACAGAAATGCTGGAAATTTAAAACAACTATGATTAATACACTTAGGGTGCTAATGGAAAAAGATAGCAATATGCACAAATGGGTGGATAATGTAAGAAGAAAGATGAAAACTTTAAGCAAGAATAAAAAACATGCTAGCAATAAAAAAAATTCGTAACAGAATTGAAAAATGTCTTTGATGGGCCCATTAATTGACTGGACACAGCCAACAAAAGAACGAGGGAATCTGAAGAAAAGTAAACAGAAACTTCCAAAACTGAAAGACAAGGAGAAAAAAATGTAAAAGTGGAGCAGAATATTAATGAACTGTGGGACAATTATAAAAGGTGTTACATATGCATAATAAAAATTCAAAAAGGAAAAGAAAGAGAAAAAGGAACACAAAAAAATCTGAAGCAATAATGGCAGAATTTTCCAAAAGTAATGGTAGGTACTGAACCACAGATCCAGGAAGCTCAGAGGATACCAAGCAAAATGAATACCCAAAAAGTCTAGACCTAATCATCTCATACTCAAACTGCAGATAATCAAAGATAAACAGAAAATCTTGAAAAAAAAAACCAGAGAAAAATAAAATCTTAGAGGAGCAAGGATGAGAATTATATCAGACTTCTCTTCAGGAAACATGCAACCAAGGAGAGAGTGAAGTAAAGTATTTAAAGTGTTGAAAGAAAAAAACCTGCCAACCTAGAATTCTGTATTCAGCAAAGTTATTCTTCAAAAGTGAAGGAGAAGTAAAGACTTTCTCAAACAGACAAAAATTTAAAAAACTTATTTAGGTTGCCAGAAATGTTAAAATAAGTTCTCTCTGAAGAACTTTCAACAAGAAAAGTGTTAGAGGAAGAATAACTGAGGTAAAATTGTCTTTTGGTTTTCTTAATTTGAACTGAGCTAACATATAACATTTATTTAAAATAATAATAGCAACAATATATTTTGTGATTATAGCTATTAGATAAGCAAAACAAATGACAGCAATGTTATAAGGAATGAGAGTGAGGAATTGAGAATTTTGCTTTAAGCTATTTGTATGATGTGTGAAGTAGTATAGTGTTATTTAAAAGTGGACTTAGATTAGTTGTAAGTGTATATTGCAAACTCAAGGGCAACCATGAAAGAAGTATAATTGATATGCTAAGAGAGGAGAAAAATAGAATTATAAAAAATGCTCAATTAAAACCAAGAAGACAAGAAGAGTAGAAGACAAAAGAAAGGGAGACAATGAAGAGAAAACAGTGAAAAATATGGTAGATATTAATCCAGCCATATCAATAATCACTTTAACTATAAATGGCTTAAATACACCAATTAAAAACAGAGATTCTCATAGTAGATTAAAAAAACAAGCCCCAACTTTATGTTGTCTATAGAAAATCCACTTTAAACATAAAGACACATAGATTAAAAGTTAAAAGATGGTCTGAGCACAGTGGCTAATGCTTGTAATCCCAGCACTTTGGGAGGCTGAGGCAGGCGGATCACAAGGTCAGGAGATCAAGACCATCCTGGCTAACATGGTGAAACCCCGTCTCTACTAAAAATACAAAAAAATTAGCCAGACGTGGTGGTGGGCACCTGTAGTCCCAGTTACTTGGGAGGCTGAGGCAGTAGAGTGGCGTGAACCCAGGAGGCAGAGCTTGCAGTGAGCTGAGATCGTGGCATTGCACTCCAGCCTGGGCAACAGAGCAAGACTCTGTCTCCAAAAAAAAAAAAAAAGAAGTTAAAGGATGGAGAAAGAGTATGCTAATTCTAATAATTTTAATAAAACTCCAGTAACTATATTACTTTCAGAAAAAACAGACTTCAAATCAAGGAAAATTATCAAGAATAAAGAGGAACATTACCTAATAATAAATAAATAAGTAAATTCTTTAAAAGACATAACAATTTTTTTTTTTTTGATACGGAGTCTCGCTTTGTCGCCCACGCTGGATTGCAGTGGCACGATCTCAGCTCACTGCAAGCTCTGCCTCCCAGGTTCCAGCCATTCTCCTGCCTCAGACTCTCAAGTAGCTGGGACTACAGGTGCCCACCACCATGCCCAGCTATTTTGTATTTTTAGTAGAGACGGGGTTTCACCATGTTAGCCAGGATGGTCTTGATCTCCTGACCTCGTGATCCACCCACCTTGGCCTCCCAAAGTGCTGGGATTACAGGCGTGAGCCACCACACCCAACCAAGACATAACAATTCTTAATGGACTTGGACTGGGACATACACCACTGGACCCCCTGGCTCTTAGGCCTTTGAGCTTAGGCTGGATTACATCTCAGCTTTTCTTGTTTTCCAGCTTGCAGACAGCAGATCATAGAACTTCTCAGCCTCCATAACCATGTTAGTCAATTCCTATAATTGGTTGTAGAAATAATAACCAATTCCTATAAGTGGGTTATCTTATCTTATTGGTTGTGTTTCTCTGGAGAACTCTGACTAACTCAGGGCCATCACTGTTGATCCCACGGATATTAGAAAGATAATAAAAAAAATTGTGAATAGCTCTATGACTACAAACTTGATAATTGAAATAAAATGGACCAATTTCTTAAAAGACATAATCTATCAAAACTCACACAGGAGAACAGATAATTGGAATAGACCTATATCTATTAAATGTGTTGAATCAATAATTGATAACCTTCTAAAACAGAAAGCACCAGGCCAATGTGGGTTAACCGGTGAATTCTATTAAACATTTAAGGAAGAAATCATACCAATTCTCTACTATCTCTTTCAAAAAACAAAAGCAGAGAGAATACTTCCTAACTCATTCCATAAGGCCAGTATTACCCTAATACCAAACAGAAAAAGACATTACAGGAAAGGAAAACTACAGATCAATAACTCTCATGAACATAGATGTAAAAATCCTCAACAAAATATTAGTAAATCAAATTCAAAAGTGTATAAGAATTATGCAACATGATTGAAAGATATTTATTACAGATATGTAAGTCTGGTTTAACATTTGAAAATTAACTAATGCAATCCATCACATAAACAGCTAAAAAAATTATGTGATCATGTCAATAGATACAGAAAAGGCATTTGACAAAATCTAACACCATTCATGATAAAAACTGTAAGTTTACTAGAGAGGGGAACTTTGGTTTTTAAAAATCTACAAAAAAACCTACAGCAAACATCATACTTAAAGGTGAGAAACTAGATACAGTCAGCCCTCTGAATGTGTGGGTTCTGCATTTGCAGATTCAACCAACTGTGGATCAAAAATATTTTTAAAACAATGAAAAACAATAATACAATAAAAAACAATGCAAATTTTAAAATATAGTCATTTACATAGCATTAACATTGTATTAAGTATTATAAGTAATTTAGAGATGATTTAAAGTATACGGAAGGATGTACATATTTTATATGCAAATACTGTACATATTATGCAAGGAACTTGAGTATTTGTGGATTTGCGTATCCACAGTGAATCTTGGAGTCAATTCCTCATGGATACTGTGAGATGACTAGACTTTCCTGCTAAGATCAAGAAGGAGGTAAGAATATCCCCTATTACTCACTCTTATTTAACATTGTAGAAGAAGTTCTAGTTAATGCAATATGACAAGACAAGGAAACAAAAGGTAGACAGAGTCCAAGCGAGGTGGCTCATCTGAGGTCAGGTAATCCCAGCCTGCAATCCCAGTACTTTGGGAGACTGAGGTGGGTGGATCACCTGAGGTCGGGAGTTTGAGACCAGCCTGGCCAACATGGTGAAACCCCATCTCTACTAAAACTACAAAAATTAGCCAGGCATTGTGGTGGGCATCTGTAATCCCAGCTACTCGGGAGGCTGAGGCAGGAAAATCACTTGAACCCGGGAGGCAGAGGTTGCAGGGAGCAGAGATCACGCCACTGCATTCTGGGTGACAGAGCAAGACTCGGTCTCAAAAAAAAAAAAAAAAAAAAAAGGCAGACAAACAAACGACAAAAAAAAACCCCAAAAAGTATACAGGTCAGAAAGAGAGAAAACTGTCTTTGTTCATAGATTGTTTATGAAGAAAATCTGAAGAAACCAATTTTTTAAAAACCCTGAAAAAACCCTCAAAATGGATCATACGCCTAAATGTAAGACATAAAACTATAAAATTCTTAGAAGATAAAATAGGAGAAACTCTAGGTGACCTTGGGTTTGGTGATAAGTTTTTAGATAGAATACCAAAGGTAAGGCAGGGCACGGTGGCTCACGCCTGTAATCCCAGCACTTTGGAAGTCCTAGGCGGGTGGATCACGAAGTCAGGAGATTGAGACCATCCTGGGTAACACAGTGAAGCCCCATCTTTACTAAAAATACAAAAAATTAGCCGGGCGTAGTGGCGGGCGCCTACAGTCCCAGCTACTCAGGAGGCTGAGGCAGGAGAATGGCGTGAACCTGGGAGGCGGAGCTTGCCCGAGCCGAGATCGCACTGCTGCACTCCAGCCTGGGCGACAGTGCAAGACTCTGTTTCAAAAAAAAAAAAAAAAAAGAATACCAAAGGTATAATCTATGGAAGAAAAAGTATTAATTTGGACTTCATTACAATTAAAATCATTTAAAGAGTGCAATTCAACAAGAAGACTTAACTATCCTAAATAGATATGCACTCAACATTGGAGCACCCAGATTTATAAAACAAGTACAGATCTACAAAGACTTAGCCACAGAATAATAATGGGGGACTTCAACAACCCACTGACAGCATTAGACAGATCACTGAGGCAGAAAACTAACAAAAAAAGTTCTGGACTTAAATTCAACACTCGATCAATTGGAACAAATAGACATCTACAGAATACTCCACTCATCAACCACATTCTTCTCATCTACACATGGAACATACTCCAAGATCAGTCACATGCTTGGCCACAAGGGAAGTCTCAATAAATTAAAAAAATCAAAGTCATACCAATCATACTCTTGGACCATAGTGGAATAAAAATAGAAATCAATACTAAGATGATCTCTCAAAACTGCACGATTACATGGAAATTAAACTACTTGCTCTTGAATGATTTTTGGGACAACAAAGTTAAGGCAGAAGTCAAGAAATTCTTTAAGATAAATGAAAACAGAGTGATATGGTTTGGATGTATGTCCCCTCCAAATCTCATGTGAAATGAGGGGGGGCTAGTGGCAGGTATTTGGGTCATGGAGGTGGCTCCCTCATGGATGGCTTGGTGCTGTCCTAGCAATATTGAGTGAACTCTCACTCTATTAGTTCATGTGAGATCTGGTTGTTTAAGAAATTGTGGCACCTCCCCACTTTCTCTCTTCTCCCTCTCTCACCATGTGATATTTCAGCTCCCCCTTTGTCTTCTAACATGACTGTAAGCCCTCTGAGGCCTCAGCAGAAGCCAAGAAGATGCTGGTGCCATGCTTTCTGTACAGCTTGCAGAATCACGAGCCAATTAAACCTCTTTTCTTTATAAATTACCCAGCTTCAGGTATTTCTTTATAATGACACAAAAGCAGACTAACATATAGAGACACAACATACCAAAATCTCTGGGAGACAGCAAAAGCAATGCTAAGGGAAAAGCTTATAGCACTAAATGCCTACCACAAAACGTTAGAAAGATTTCAAATGAATGATCTAACATCACACTTACAGGAAGTAGAAAAACAAGAACAAAGTAACCCCAAACTAGCAGAAGAAGAGAAATAACTAAAATCAGAACAGACTGAAGGAAATTGAGACCCAAAGTCCATATAAAGAATCAATGAAACCAGAAGTTGATTTCTTTAAAGGATAAACAAGATAAAGAGACTACTAGCTATATTAACAAAGGAAAAAATAGAAGATCCAAATAAACACAATTGGAAACAAAAAAGGTGACATTACAACCAATCCCACAGAAATACAAAAGGTCCTCAGAGACTATTATGAACACCTCTATGCACAAAAGCTAGAAAATCTAGAGAAAATGAATAAATCCCTGGAAACACACAACCTCCCAATATTGAATCAGGAAGAAATTGAAACCCTGAACAGACCAATATCGAACACCAAAATTGAAGCAGTAAGAAAAATCCTACCAACCAAAAAAAGCCCTGGACCAGATGGATTCACAGCTGAATTCTACCAGATGTAAAAGAAGAGCTGGTACCAAACCTACTAAAACTATTCCAAAAAAGTCAAGGGGGAGGACACCTCCCTAACTCATTTTATGAAGCTACCATCATCCTGATACCAAAATCTGGCAAAGATACAACCAAAAAAGAAAACTACAGGCCCATATCCCTGATGAACATAAATGCAAAAATCCTCAACAAAATACTAGAAAACTGAATTCAACAGCACATCGAAAAAGTTAATTCAGTTCCGTGGTATGACTGCGTCCTCAGCAGCTGTTCTCTGGAGCAGTAGTCCTTTATCTCCATTTGTCTTCTCTTCCACCTTAGTGCATGCCACCAACCCATGGAAGATTTGGTGGACATGGAAATGAGCCCCCTGAGGCCCCAGAACTATCTTTTTGGTTGTGAACTAAAGGCTGACCAAAGATTATCTGGATAATGATGAAAATGAGCACCAGTTTAGGGGCTGGTTTGAGGGATAAATTGCACATTGTTGAAGCAGAGGCAATGAATTATGAAGGAAATCCAATTAAAGTAACACCGGCAACTTTGAAAATGTTTGCATAGCCAATGGTTTCCCTTGGGGGCTTTGAAATAACACCACCTGTGCTTTTATGATTGAAGTGTGGTTCAGGGCCAGTGCATAATAGTGGACAGCACGTAGTAGCTGTAGAGGAAGATGCAGAGTCCGAAGATGAAAAGGAGGAGGTTGTAAAACTCTTAAGTATATCTGGAAAGTGATCTGCCCCTGGAGGTGGTAGCAAGATTTCACAGAAAAAAGTTGCTGCTGATGAAGAAGAAGAAGATGATGATGATGATGATGATGAAGATGATGAGGAAACTGAAAAAAAAAGCACAAGTGAAGAAATCTATACCAGATACTCCAGCCAAAAAAGCACAGAAGTCAAACGAGAATGGAAAAGACTCAAAACCATCAACACCAAGACAAAAAAGACAAGAATCCTTCAAAAAGAGAAAAAAACTGAAACACCAAAAGGATCTAGTTCTGTAGAAGATATTAAAGCAAAAATGCAAGCAAGTGTAGAAAAAGGTGGTTCTCTTCCCAAAGTGGAAACCACGTTCATCATTTATGTGAAGAATTGCTTCTGGATGACTGACCAGGAGGCTATTCAAGATCTCTGGCAGTGAAGGAAGTCTCTTTAAGAAAATAATTTAAATTGTTTGTTACGAACGTTCCATCTTATTTCATTTCAGTAACAGTTGATATCTGGCTGTCCTTTTTATAATGCAGAATGAGAACTTTCCCTACCATATTTGGTAAATGTTGTCCAGGTACCATTGCCAAGAATATGTTGTCCAAAATGCCTGTTTAGTTTTTAAAGATGGAACTCCACCCTTTGCTTGGTTTTAAGTACGTACGGAATGTTATGATAGGACATAGTGGTAGCAGTGGTCAGAAATGGAAATGGTAGGGAGACAAAAATATACATGTGAAATAAACTCAATATTTTAATAAAATAAAAAAGTTAATTCACCATGATCAAGTAGGCTTTATTCCTTAGATGCAAATTTGGTTCAACATATGTGAATCAATAAATGTGATTCACTACATAAATAATTAAAGACAAAAACCATATATTATCTCAGTAGACACAGAAAAATCTTTCAATAAAATCCAACATCGCTTCATGATAAAAACCCCCAAGAGACTGGGTGTCAAAGGAACATACTTCAAAATAATAAGCCATCTATGACAAACACACCGGCATCATAAAGCCAGCATCATACTGAACAGGCAAAAACCAGAAGCCTTCTCCTTGGAAACTGGAACAAGACAAGGATGCCCACTCTCATCAATCCTATTCAACATAGTACTGGAAGTGCTAGCCAGAGCAATCAGGCGAGAGAAAGAAATAAAAGGTATCCGAATAGGAAGAGGAAAAGTCAAACTATCTTTCTTTGTGGATGAAATGATTCTATACCTAGAAACCCCTAAAGACTCTGCCAAAATGCTCCTGGAACTGTTTATCCTTTCAAGGGAGAGCTGCTTAGCCATATATACAGGAGAATGATACTGGACTCCTATCTTTCACCATAAATAAAAATTAACTCAAAAATTAATGACTTCAGTAAAATTTCAAGATACAAAATCAATGTACAAAAACCGGTAGCATTTCTTTTTTTTTTTTTCTTTCTTTTTTTTTTTTTTTTTGAGACAGAGTCTCGCTCTGTTGCCCAGGCTGGAGTGCAATGGTGCGATCTCGGCTCAGGTGTGAGCCACCGTGCCTGGCCCAGTAGCATTTCTATACATCAATAATGTTCAAGCTGAGAGCCAAATCAAGGACACAATCCCATTTACAATAGTCTTAAAAGACCTAGGAATACATCTAACCAAGGACGTGAAAGATCTCTGCAAAAAGAACTACAAAACACTGCTAAAAGAAATCATAGATGACATAAACACATGGAAAAACACTTCATACTACGGATCAGAAGAATCAATATTGTTGAAATGGCCATACTTTCCAAAGCAATCTACATATTCAACACTATTCCTATCAAACTACCAATATCATTTTTCACAGAACTAGAAAAAAACTATTATAAAATTCATATGGAACCAAAAAAGAGCCTGAATAGCCAAAGCAATCCCGAGCAAAAAGAACAAAGCCAGAGGCATTACATTACCTTACTTCAAGCTACAGCAACCATAGAAGCATGGTATTGGTACAAAAACACATAGAACAATGGAACAGAATAGAGAACCCAGAAAAAAAGCCACACACCTACAGCCATCCGATCTTCAGGTAAGTCAATAAAAATAAGCAATGGGGAAATGACTCCCTCTTCAATAAATGGTGCTGGGAAAGCTGGAGCACCATATGCAGAAGAATATAACTGGACCTCTATCTTTTTACCATAAACAAAAATTAACTCAAGATGGATTACAAATTTAAAGTAAGATCTCAAATCCTAGAAAAAATTCTAGGAAACACCATTCTGGACATTGACCTTGGGAAAGAATTTACGACAAATCCTCAAAAGCAATGTCCACAAAAGCAAAAATTGACAAGTGGGATCTAATTAAACTAAAGAGCTCCTGCACAGCAAAAGAAACTATCAACAGAGTAAACAGACAACATACAAAATGGAAGAAAATATTTTCAAACTATGCATCAAACAAAGGTCTAATATCGAGAATCTATAAGAAACAAGCAAAAAACAAACAACCCTATTAAAAATTGACAAAAGACATGAACAGATATTTATCAAAAGAAGACATATAAGCAGCCAACAAACATATGAAAAAATGCTTCATATCACTAATCATCAGAGAAATGCAAATCAAAACCACAGTGAGGTACCATCTCACACCAGTCAGAATGGCTATTATTAAAAAGTCAAAAAAACAACAGGTGCTGGTGAGGCTTTAGAGAAAAGAGAATGTTTATACATTGATGGTGGGAATGTAAATTAGTCCCGCTGTAATGGAAAGCAGTTTGGAGGTTTCTCAAAGAACTTAAAACAGAGCTACGATTTGACCCAGCAATCCCATTACTGGATATATATCCAAAAGAAAACAAATCATTCTACCAAAAAGACACAAACATGTTGAATGCAGCACTATCTGCAATAGCAAAGACATGGAATAAACCTAGGTGCCCATCACCAGTGGATTGGATAAAGAAAACGTGGTATATATATATACATCATGGAATACTACACAGCCATAAAAAAAGAATGAAATTATATCCTCTGCAGCAACATAGATGCAGCTGGAGGCCATTATCCTAAAGCATTGATGCAGGAACAGAAAACCAAATACTGTGTGTTCTCACTTATAAGTGGGAGCTAAACATGGGTACTCGTGGACATAAAGATGGCAACAATAGGCCTGGGGACTACCAGAGGGAGGAGGAAGGAAGTGCGGAGGGTTGAAAAATTAACTCTTTGGTATGATGCTCAGTACCTGGGTGACAGGATCACTTGTACCCTAAATCTCAGCATCATACAATATACCTAGGTAACAAACCTCCACATGTACCCCCTGAATCTAAAATAAAAGTTGAAAAATAATATTTTGCTCTGTGAAAGACATTGGTAATAGAATGAAAAGACAAACCATAGACTGGGAAAAAAATCTTTGCAAAACAACTATTTGATAAAGGACTGTTATCCAAAATACACAAAGAACTCTTAAAACTCAGCATTAAGAAAACAAACAGCCCAATTATAAAATAGGCAAAATACTTAGACACTCACCAAAGAAGATATACACATGGCTAGTAGGCATATTTAAAGATGTTCAACATCATATATCATCAGGGAACAGCAAATTAATACAATGAGATATCACTATACACCTATCAGAATGGCTAAAATCCAGAACACTGATAACATCAAATGCTGAGAGGGTGTGGAACACCAGGAACTGTCATTCATTGCTGGGGGGGATGCAAAATGGTATAGCCACTTAAGAGGCACCCCAGAGAGTCCCCTGGGTTCCACACATAGTCCTCCTTGCCTCCAATTTCAGTTTGGTAATTGGAATCAATCACTTCAACAAGTAGGGTAACAGCACCCCTCCCTCCTTTTATGCATGTTGCTTCAGTGGCATAAGATGCCCAAAATGGCCTGGTAGCAGTCTCATCTTCTAATTCTGTGGAACCATTCATGTGATCCCTGGTGGAAGCATTCTCCCACTTCCCAACTACCACCACCTTGGCGACTAAGAGCTCCAAACCAGCAGAGCTCAAAGTTGCTGGGATAGGAAGCAAAAATTCCATGAGAAGACTATTAGGTGCAATGGTGAGAGGATCCATTCTCACTTCTGCCTCACCCCTTGATTTGCAAAGCAGTGTGTGCTGGCTCTTGTGGAGATAGCACCATATAATGGTCTCCAATTCAAAACATAAATGCATTCTGTAAAATAGAACTCCATTCCTTCCGGGTATTTTCTCCCAAGTTACTGCCATCTCTGAAGCAACAATGCCTATTTATTTATTTATTTAGACCTTGTATGCACTTTAACCAAGTACCAGGGGCTTTTTCTAGGTTCTTAATATAGGGAAAAACTGACTTGAATTTAATCTGTAATTTAACATTTCTAAGATCAAGCAATAAATTGTCAACCTCTATCTCTTTTCTAGTCTTCCGGACCTCAGCATCAGCATTACCCATATGCTCCTGTCAAAATCTTAGAAATCATTCTAGATTCCTTTTTTTCTCTCTCACCTCATATCTAATATGTAAGAAAATTTAGTAAATTTTACTCCCAAACTGCATTCTGTCCATATCTACTGTTATCACAATATCCAGATCATTACACCTCTAACCTGTAATTACCTCCTAACTAGTCTTTCTGTTTTTTTCCTTGCTCCATGTGGGTTTTGGAACATTTTTTAAAATTCCATTTTTATTTATCTATAGTACTTTTGAGTGTACCTCTTTGCATAGCTTTTTTTAATGGTTGCTTTGGGTATTATGTAATTTATCACAATCTACTGATGTCATTATTTTACCACTTCTGGTGAGTCATTTAAATATTACTCCCTTTTATTTTCTCCTATTTATAACTTTTTTTTTTTTGAGAAGGGGTCTCACTCTGTCACCCAGGTTGGAGTGCAGTGGCATGATCTCGGCTCACTGCAATCTCTGCCTCTCAGGTTCTAGTGATCCTCCCACCTCAGCCTCCCAAGTAGCAGGGATCACAGGCACACACCACCATGCCCAACTAATTGTATGTATTTTTGGTAGAGATGGGGTTTCATCTTGTTGCCCAGGCTGGTCTTGAACTCCTGCACTCAGGTGATCCACCTGCCTTGGCCTCCCAAAGTGCTGGGATTACAGGCATGAGCCACCATGCCCAGCTCTTAATTGTTTTTAATATTTCCTCTATATACATTTAGAACCACATCAGATGTGTTATAATTTTTGCATCAACCGTAATTTAGAAAACTCAAGAGGAGAAAGAAAATGTAGTATATTTCCCATGATTTTACTTTTTCCACTGTTCTTTATTCTTATCTTGTGTTTCAAGATTCCTTCTTTTATTATTTTCTTACTGTTTTGAGAGTTTTCTTTAGTCATCCTAAAAGGCAGCAAATTCTCATTTCCTTTCATTTGAGACTATCTTGATTTTCCTTTCATTGTTGAATGACGTTTTTGCTGGATATAGAATTCTGAGTTGACAGCACTTGAAAAATGTACCACTTCCTTCTGGTATACCACAGTTTCTTTTTAATTTGTCTTTAGTTTTCAGAAGTTTGACTGTATTATGTGTCTGGTGTAATTTATTTGGGCATATCCGTTTTGTATTCATTCAGCTTCTTAAATACGTAGGCTTATGCCTTTTGCCAAACTTGAGGCTTTTTCAGCCTTTATTTCTTCAAGTATTTTTTCAAACCTGCCCTCTTTCTCCTCTCTTGAAATTCTGATGACGTAAATGTTCAATTTTTTTGTTACAGCCTCACAGGTCCCTGAGGCTCTGTTTATTTTTCTCAAGGTTTTCTCTCTGTTGTTTGGATTAAGTAATTTTTATTACTCTATCTTCCAGTCACTGCTTCTTTCATATGGCTCCTCCACTCTGCTGTTAAATCATCTATTAATTTTTACTTTTCAGTTATTGTATTTTTCATTTCAAAAATTTCTACTTGGTTCTTATTTATAACTTCTATTTCTTTACTGAGACATATTTTTCATTTGTTTCAAGGGTATTTGTAATTGTTGAAGCATTTTTATGGTGGCTACCTAAAATCTTTGTAAAATAATCCTAACATCTATATTACCATGGTGTTGGCATCTATTGATTGTGTTTTTTCATTTAGTTTGAGATCTTGCTGGTCCTTGGTGCAATTTTTTATTGAAACCTGGAAATCTAGGATATTATGTTATAAAAGTCTGGAACTTATTTAAACCTTCTGTTTTAGCTGGCTTCATATGACACCATTCCAGGAGTAGAAAGAGGGTGGATCCAGCCAGCTGCAGTGGCTCATGCCTGTAATCCCAGCACTTTTGGAGGCTGAGGTGGGAG
The DNA here is from genome assembly GCF_029289425.2 of Pan paniscus. Lineage (NCBI taxonomy): Eukaryota > Metazoa > Chordata > Mammalia > Primates > Hominidae > Pan > Pan paniscus. The sequence goes on along the minus strand of NC_073263.2, from coordinate 27,286,985 downwards.
GATCATTTGAGGTCAGGAGTTAAAGACCAGACTGACCAACATGGTGAAACCCCATCTCTACTAAAAATGCAAAAAAAAATTAGCCAGGCCAGGTGGCACATGCCTGTAGTCCCAGCTACTTGGGAGGCTGAGGCAGGAGAATGGCGGGAACCTGGGAGGCGGAGCTTGCAGTAAGCCGAGATCGTGCCACTGCACTCCAGCCTGAGCGACAGAGCGAGACTCCGTCTCAAAAAAAAAAAAAAAAAAAAGGACACTGCCAGGTAGGGGCTGGGGATCAGCTCTCATTACCACCCACTGGGGATGTAAGTCTTGGCTCCTGCCTTGGTCTTCTTTGACATTACCCTAGTGGGAATATTGTGATGCTCCATTACAGCCCGGCAAGAATGGAAGTCTAGGTTTTCCACTAAGCCTTTTCTGGCATCGGTTGGGATGGATCCACTGCTTTTTCTATGGTATTTGGCTAGATAGAGCATTTATTGTCTGAAAGTTTTCTGTCTTCCTAGGCTGTCCCTTTCCTAGTTCTTTGGCTAGAGAGAGCAGGCTTTTAAGATCTGTACCCTTTGGTGTTTCCTGACTGCTGGCTTCCTCAGCTCCAAGTCTGGGATATATGAGGCAAAAGAAAAGCTAGGGAACTCATCATCATGATGTTTCTTGGGTTCCAAGGTCCTTACCCAGTTTGTCTTCTTGACTTTTCAGAACGTCGTTATGCTTGTTTTATGTATAATGTCCAGGGTATGTAATTGTACTTAGCAAGAGGGGTAGAGAAAAATACATCGATTTCATCTTCTCAGAAGTATATACAGTAGTTTGTCTTTTAGCTTGGTTTATGATGTCCTTTGTTATGCATGAGTTTTAAATTTTAATGTATTCAGATGTATAAATACTCCACTTGATCTCTTTTTTAAAAAAACAAAAATCCTGTACTCTTACATCATATTTTCCTCCAAAGATTTTTAAGTTCGCTTTTCCCATTTAAGTTTTTAGTCTACCTGGAATATATTGTGGTATGTTGTGGGAGATGTAGGGATCAATTATTTTCCTATGTAGATAACCAGTTGTCCCAACACATGGATTGAAAATTTTATACTTTATCCCTTGATTTTTAATGCCACCTCTGTAATACATTACTTCTCTATAGGAATGAGTCTGTTTCTAGAATTTATTCTGTTTCATTAGTCTACTGATATCTGCATAATTTCACACTATATTTAATACTAAAGGTTAATCATTAAAGTCTTCATATCTGGTCAAAATTGTCATATTTTTTCTGATTCAGAATTTTCATGTTAATTTTTGGAGTCTTGCTCTGCTGTGCAAATTTTTGGATGAGCTTGTCAACTGACATTAAAACCCCTAATGAATCTCAATTATGATGGTGGTTACATGATTGTATTCATTTGTCAAAGCTTGTTGAACTGTACTATACACTTTTTAAAAGTAAATTTTATTGTATGTAAACTATTCTTCAATAACTTGACCTAAAATAAGAGGCCAGATACCCTTGTAAAAGGAATGTATACTCTGTTGCTTCTTCCTAGTATTTCCCCAAAGGAATATGCAGCCATGTATTAGAATAATTGTGTTCTAGAGAAAGGAAAATATCCAGACTTTCTAGGAATTCTGGACATGGTTAATTTGCTGGAACCCAGGACTCCACTGTGGCCCACCCATCAAAATGGGTGTTTATAGGGGTGCGATAACAAATGGAATTTTGTTGAGTCCTTCTCATAGCTGGTTCAACGTATCCATAAACCTGTCTTGTGGTTATTTATACTGTTCCTGAGTGAATGCTTCAATAAGCACACCTGACAACTGATGGAATTCCCACATTGGCTTTCTGACACATCGAATAACAGTTATTATGGTAGAAATAACCAAGTGGAAGGACCTGGGATTACCCTACAAAAAATAGAAGGCAATACTAAATCCCTGTGTGGAATCTCAAAGATGAATGTAACCAAGCAAGACTAAAAATGCAGGGTAATTATTCCTATCAATCTGCATTTGACTCACCTGTTTAGTATATGCTTCGAAGACTGGCAGTCTTAGAGGGTAAGAGTGTATCATCATAAACTTAATCAGGTGATGACTCCAACTGCAGCTACTGTCCCACATGTAGTTTCTTCACTGGAGTAAAACCTTTGGCCTCTTGTATTTACCTATCAATCTGAAGTATGTCTTTGTCTCATTACTTCCTCTAAGCAAAAAGCCCAGAAACTGTTTTTGTTTACCTGACTAGACCCTCTATCTCTTTATTATAGTCAAGCCCATAAAGACTGTACCCCTATCAGTCCATAGCACTTCAGGCTGGTCTACTACACTGATATAATAAAATCTTGCTGGCAGGTGTTGGAAATTCCTGGTAAGCAAGAAATTGCAGGTGCCTTGGGTGTCTTGGCAAGGTATATGCAAGCCAAGGATTGAAAATCTGCCCTTAAAAATTTTTTAAGACTGCCACCCCTGTAAATTTTCTAGGGATCCTCAGGACTGGGGTGCCAGGATTTTTTTTCAAATACAACTTTTACTCTTTATTAGAAAAATTTTTATGTGAATAACAATACCCATCAGCCAATAGCTGGATGATTATTTACTTCACTTTAGTTTTCTTCTTTCTCTGATAACATTTTTAAAACAACTATATTGAGGCATAATTGGTATAAAACAAAGTAATGTATTTAAAGTATAAAGCTTTATACATGTTGACCTATGCACACACCTGTGAAACCATCACCATAATCAAGATAATGAACATATTAATTACCCCTAGCATTTCCTCGTTCCCCTTTGTTCATGTCTGCCTGTTCCTCACTTCAACCCCACCGCAGACAACCACTGATCTGCTTTCTGTCACTATAGATGTTTGCACTTTTTAGAATTTTAGATAAAGGGAGGCAAAACTGTGTACTCTCTTCATCTGACTTCTTTCATTCAGCATAATTATTTTGAAGTTTATCAACATTTATCCATGTGATTCATGTTATTGTATAAATCAATACTAAATTATTTTTATTGCTGAGCAGTATTCTGTTGCATAAATATACCATAACTTGATAATGTATTCACCCCTTGATGGACATTTGGGTTGTTTTCAGTTTTTGACTATTACAAATAGTGCTGTTAGGAATGTTTATGAATAAGTATTTGTATGGGCATATGACTTCCTTTCTCTTGGGTAAGACACCTAAGAGAGGAATCGCTGGATTATATAATAAATATATGTGTAACCATTTAAAAACCTGTCAAACTGTTTTATAAAGTAGTTGTACAATTTTACATTTCTATCATCAGTGTATGAGAGCTGTAGTTGCTTCACATTGTTGCTAACATTTGGGATGGCCGCTATTTTTAATTTTAGATATTCTAATTGATGTGTCAGGTCATTGTGGTTTTTATATACAAATAAATCCTTTCTCTTCTGTTCCTCTGGTACTCTCATTACATTTATGTTGGCGTGCTTAATGATATCCCACATTTCTCTGAGACTCTGTTCATTTTTCTTCATTCTTTTTCTCTGTGTTCTTTGGATTATATAATCTGAATCAGTCTATCTTCAAGTCTGCTAATTCTTTCACAAGAAGTTGAGCCCCTCTAATAAACTTTTCATTTCAATTATTGTACCTTTCAACCCCAGAATTTCTATCTTTTTAAATAATTTGTATCTTTATTAATACTGTCTATCTGATGCAATATTGTCATCACACCTTCATTTACTTCTTTAATCATGGTTTCCTTTAGTTCTTTGAACATATTTATAATGGCTACTTTGAAGTCTTTGTTAAATCCAAAATCTGGTCACTTTCACAGGTAATTTCTGTTGCCTGCTTTTTTCCCTCAGTATATGAGCCATATTTTCCTGTTTCTTTGCATGTCTCATAGTTTTTTTGTTGGAAACAAGACATTTTAGATAATATATAATAGAAAGTCTCGGTTATGGTTCCCCTCTCCAGGGCTTATTATTTGTGTGCTATTTGCTTAGTGACTAGCTTTTATCTTAGTGAAATCTATTCACCACCACCACCACCACCACCACCATACCACCACCACCATCTCTATCTATTTCTCTCCTCTCATCCCTTCTCTCTCTCTCTCTCTCTGTCTCACACACATATGCGTGCACACACACACACACACACACACAAACACAGTGTTAAACCCCTGGTGTTACTCCTAGGGTGGGCAGCCTTGGGTATTTCCACAGTCATTCTGGGATGACAGTGGTTTTGACAGAGCTCTCTTTAGCTGTCTCTACCCTAGACTGCACCCAGCTGCTAAACTCTACAAACTGGGGGCTAATTGCATTATTGTTTTCAACAATGCCCTGGGGCATAAATCGATCTACAGACTTAGCCAATCAAATTTCATCTCCTTCGAAGGAATAGTTCCTGTGGTCAGTGTTTGATATTTGTTTTGACCCTAGGAGGGCTACTTCTATCTATCTCTTTCTCCAGCTCTCTTATGCACAAATCTTCAACAAATCTACCAATATCTTTCCAAATGCCTTTCACCACAACCTTCATTGTTCTTGAGTGCATCCTTAGGTTTAAACTTCTTCATGCTCTATTGCAAATAAAATCAATTGCTTTGGGATGAGATTAGGTGCCATTTATTTTTAGATTTGCTTCTTCCAGGCGAAATATTGGATCCAGGGCTCTAGAGCTGGGGTTTGTGATAATGGTGTGCTTCTCTTTGAGTGATATCCCTACTTAAGGAGCTGATCATGAGGTGGAGGGGGGACAGTGGTTTTGGGTCTTCTCATCTTGCCTCTCCTGGCATTGAACCATCACCTTATGAACTAGGGCAGGGAAAATGAGAGACACAGAATTCTCAGTGGTGCCATGCCCAAGGCCAAGCCTCTGTTCCACCAGTGGGGACTGGATGGGAGAAGGAAGTCCATCCCTTGGGCATACTTGCCTAGAACTCAGTCTCAGCAACAGGTAGCTGGGAACTGGATGAGAATGCTGATGTCCTGCCCCTCCAAGGAGGATGGCCCACTGACTGGTTGCTGGGGGCAGAGGGAGCCCTGTGTTCTTGGCTGCACCTGTCTGGGGTGGAATTTCTGTCTTGCTGAACTGGTGGTCAATGAGGAGAGAGAAGTGGTCTTGGTTTAAATATCAAAACTCTCATTGTTCTTACCAAATTTTAGTAGCCTTAAAAAGATAGATGTTTCTTCATTGGCTATACACTCTTAAAATCATTTCTAGGGATATTTAAATAGTTGTTTTTAAAATAATTTTCATGGCCAGATGCAGTGGCTCATACTGTAATCCCAGCACTATTTGGGAGGCTGAGGTGGAAGGACCGCTTGAGCTCAGGAGTTTGAGACCATCTCAGGTAACATTGTGAGACTGACTACAAAGAAAAAATAAAAAAATTAGTGGAACATGGTAGCATGTGTCTGAGGTGGGAAGATTGCTTAGGCCCAAGAGGTCAAGGCTGTAGTGAGTCATGATTGCACCACTGCACTCCAGTCTGGACAATAGAGTGCAACATTGTCTCAAAAAATTAAATTAAAAAATGAAATAATAAAATAATTTCACCATTTTACTGGGGAACATGTCTGCAGAGCTCCCCATACTATTATGCATGAAATCCATATCCCACTAAATTGCTTTTGCACTTTTGCCAAAAGTCAATTGAGCATATATGTGTGGTCTACTTCTGGAATCTTTATCTGTTCCAGTAATCTAATTGTCTTTCTTGATGCCAATATCACACTCTCCTAATTACATAAGTTATAATAAGCCTTGAAGGCAGGTAGAATAAGTCCTCTAACATTTTTTTTCAAAGTTTTTTGGCTGCTCTAGGTCCTTTGCATTTTCATCTGAATTTTTGAAGGCATTTGAAAAAAAAACACTATTGGAATTGCATTGGATTTATATATCTATTTTGGAAGAATGAGATATTAAAAATATTGAATCTCTCAATTCATGAACATGGTATAGCTTCCCATTTATTTAGATCTTTAAGATTTTAGAAGTCTTTTTATTTATTTATAATATACATATTTTTGAGACAGGGTCTCAGTCTGTCAACCCAGGCTGGAGTGCAGTGGTGTAATCATGGCTCACTACAGCCTCAACCTCCTAGGCTCAGGAGATCCTCCTGCCTCAGCCACCCAAGTAGCTAGGAGTACAGGCATGTGCCACTATGCCTGGCTAATTTTTGTATTTTGTTGTAGAGATAGGGTTTTGTCATGTTGCCCAGGTTGGACTTGAACTCTTGGGCTCAAGTGATCTGCCTTCCTCAGCTTCCCAAAGTACTGGAATGAAAGGTGTGAGCCACCATGCCTGGCCAGATTTCAGAAATCTCGGCCATGTTTTGTAGTTTTGGTGTACAGGCCTTTCATATCTTTATCAGGTTCATCCCCATGTATTTCATATTTTTAATAATACTTATTTTTTTCTAAATTTTATTTCTGACTGTTCGTTAGAACAATGATGTTAGTATTAGAAATATAATTCATTTTTGTATTCTCTTCTTGTATTCTGCAGCCTTGCTAAACTTGCTCAGTAGTTCTGGTAGCTATTTAAAGTTTCTACAGGATATTCTAATAGAAAACTATGTCAATTGCAAATCAAGAAAGTTTTGATTCTTCTCTTCTGGTATGAACAACATTTATCCCTTTTTCTTGAGCTATTATACTTGGCTAGACACTCCAGGATAATGTTGGAGAGAAATAGTGACCCTTGCTTTATTCCTGATCTTACAGGGAAGAACATTCATTCAGACTTTCACCATTAGGTAAGAGTAAGGGAAGAGTATAATTTGTACATTTCTTTTCTTTTTGACATTCTTTTAAAAATAAAAAATGCATAAATTTTGTAACAGAGAACAGTACCTTAAAAAAATCCAAAGCACTATGTAAAAAACCTCAAAACAACAGTACCTCATCATCACCCTACTCAGTTATTTTCCCTCAAGTGTTCACAAGGGGCTCAAGCTGGTGGCAGCTACAGAAGGGGACTCTAATTCCATGGCTGGAAAACTCTCTCCAAAGAGGACTTTTTGTGCAAGGAAGGGCATGGCTGATGAGGCTGACGAGAGAGTGAAGATGAGGACATTGGAAATAATATTTCATTTTCAAAAGGTATTTTAACTATTCTACATTGGCAATTGTTTTTTTCTTTCTGTACTTTAAAGATGTTGTTTCCCTGTCTTCTGGCTTCTATTGTTTGTGATCATATCTGCTTTCAACCTTACTATTGTTTCTCTGAATGTACTGTATCTTTTTCCTTTGGTTACTTTTAATATTTATTGTCTCTTCATCATTGGTTTTAAGCAATTTGATTTTTATGCACCTTGGTGTGGTTTTCTTCATGTTTTCTATTCTTGGAGTTCATTGAGTTTTTTTGTGTCCATGTGTTTATAGTTTTCATTATATATGGAAATTTTTTGGTCATTATTTCTTCAAATATATTTTTTTACTCATCCTAATCTTTAGGGATTCCAATTGCAAACATATTTAGTCACTTGAATTTGTTCCAGGGCTCTGTTCCTTTTCATTTCAGTCATTTTTCTTTCCATAGTTCATTTTGAATAGTTTCTTTTGCTGTCTTAAAGTTAACTAATTTTTTTTGCAATGCCTAATCTGTCATTAATCCCATCCAAAATATTTTTCATCTCAGAACATTGAGTTTCCATCTCTATCTATTTGATTTGGGTCTTTTTTATATATTCCATGTCTCCACTTAAGATGTTTAATCTTGATCTATTTATATGGACATATATGAAATAACAATTATTGTCCTTAGCTACTAATTCTATCATCTTTAACATCTCTATGTCTTTTTTGTCTTTCTCCTCCTAATGGCTTGTGTTTTTCTGCTTCCTTTCATGCCTTCTAATTTTTGATTGAGTGCCAGGCACTGTGATTTTATCTGGTGATGCTGTATATCTTTGGATTCATGTGATCATTCTATAACTTTGTTCTGGAATGCAATTAGGTTACTTGGAAACAATTTGTTTATTTTAGGTCTTGCTTTTAATCTTTGCTTGGTGGATTCAGAAAGCTATTTAGTCTAGGGCTAAATTTTCCCTACTACTAAGGCAAAATTCATGTAAGTACTCTGATGTTTTGTGAATTGTTAGGTTTTCCACTGTGGCTAGCAAAACCAGAAACTGTTCCTAACCCTATGTGAGCTCTGAGGATTGTTTCATTTAATGCCTTCATGATTGTTGTTTTTATTCCTAGCCTCAGATAGTTTTTTTTTTACACACATTCAGTATTTATCTGAATATCTTATAGTGACCCTTTGGTGATCTTGGCTTCTTTCTTTGTGATCTCTCCTCTTCAATATGTTCCCCTGTAAACTCTAGCTGCTGTGGCCCCCTTTAGACTCCCAGAAAGTTCTGTCTTCTCAACTCAGGAGAACCTTGTGGCTCTACCTGGATTCCTGTTTCCTGCACCATAGCCTAGGAACTTTCTCCACACAAGGACAATCATAGGGTCCACCTCATTTGTTTTCTTCTACTCAAGGATCATTATTCTTTGTTGCCTGCTGCCCATATCTTGAGATCTGTTTTTCACATCTTTCATCTTTTTGGTTTTTTTTCGTTATTTCATGTGGGAGGGTAAATCTGGTCCTCTCAGAGAGTAAATCTGGTGTACCACTTTGGCCAGAAGCAGAAGTTCACTTCAGTTCTTAGTACATTAATTTCACAGGTTCTTTTTTACACAAGTACAACCCAAGATCTTCACCCTACCTTTCTACATATAAACTAGCTAATATATAAATAAGCATATAGTATAAATTTGAAAAGTGATTCAGGTGTATATTTTTGAAAACAGATGGAGTGGTAGTAAACCAGAAAAAATTTACACTTGCAAAGAAAGGTAATGACAATATTCTTTTAGAGTTTTCAGAATATCTGCCATAAAAGGTGTTTTCCCTTATCATTCTCCTCTCTCTATGGATATATAAATCCATTCATTATATGTATATATTCATTATCTGTAATTATACCTTTCCAAGGGCTGTAGTTGTTCATCCTCAGTGTAAGAGAAACCTCTGGGAGGTGGACAAGGTGAATAGAAGGAAAACAAGACTTAAAGCGACAACAAACTTAAATTGTAGGCAAGAGAAGGACTTAGGTATCATACAGTTTATATTAGCTGACTGGTTTTCCAGCTCATACAGGTAGTCCTGAGGTTATTTTTCCTGTATCTTCATGCAGTTTTTCAAGACTTCAAGGTAGTCTTTACTCAGTCATAGATGCCAATGGGTAATCCCTTTACCTTTCTCACACTGAGACTGCATTTGTTTTCCTGCAGGAAAAACCCTTGAACCACAGAGAGAATAGAAAGACTATAATTAAAATTTGAACATAGCTCAGTGACTGGGTAACACAACAGTTTGCATCCTCTTCCACTTAAAGAAAATCAAAATCCTTGCTGGGCTTCTTTGAATCTTGGAGGCAATATATGTCTAGAGTGACTTATTTGCCTGGAACAGTTCAAGTCTATGCCTGTTGTCTTGACGTATTTTAAGTAATTTTTTTGTTTTAATGTGCTTGGACTGGGACAACAAATTCCATAGTGCCCTACTCTGCCATATTTGAGTGTGATTCTCTATCCATTTACCAAGAAATATGTAAAGCTAGCAGGTCTGAGTGGCATCAAGAGCAAGAGAATGCTTCTTAGCTGGGTCATGCACAATGTGACTATCATCCTCAGGCTTTATGATCTAGCAAATCTAGTGATACTCAATATGTCTGAAGTAGAAGATACTCTATTGAGCCCTGGGCAAACTCATGGAAGAATTGTAGTTACAGTTACAGTGTTTGAAAGAAGCTATACACTCCTGAGCAAATAGCTAATCTCCTCTTGAGAAACAGTTCCTAGATGTCTATTGGGTCTGAGTGGGGACTAAACACTTGATTATAGGGCATTAACTGAACATATGACTCAAACTGCTCATTATGAACTGCCCATTATGATGTCATCCAAACATCATACATTTGGGCATATGAAGCAGCACTTTACCTTCAAACAAAGTGTTCATATGGGATCAGGCAAAAGCAGGTCCTGAAGGCAGGATCCTGAAGATCAGGCACCACCTGACAGGTAGGATTCAGAAGAAGTGGCTCAGACTTCCTGATGTCCTGCTCATCTCCTTCATCCCTCTGGTCTCATTTACAGCTTTCTTCTGCTGGTTGTAGGGATGGCTATAGCATTACAGCCCCACTCATGGGTGGCCCTGAAGGACACTGGGGAAAGGAATCTTCCCAGTGGGCAGAACATCTAGCAGGACATTGGTTGTCTAACTTAAATGGAAGAAGAAGTCAGAGGTGCATACCTATACTGATTCATAGTCACTGGACAATGATTTGGCCAGATGGTCAGAGACATGCTAGAAACAAGATCAGAGAATTAGAGACAAGGAAGTTTGCGCAAGAGATATATGGCCAAACCTCTTAGAATGCACAGCGTGAGATAAATTGATATCTTACATGAATGTTTGCCAGAGGGAGCCCATGGTAGAAGAGGATCTCACTAACCAAATGGACAACATGACTCACTGTGTAGATCTCAGTGAACTACATCTGAGGAGTTTGTGTACAATGTGGTCATGGTGGCAGGGCTGGAGATTAGGCATCCATGGATATTGCCACTGTGCTGATCTGACTACCACTACCACTGCAGAGTATCCAACTTGCTAACTACCATTTAGCACCATGCCCTGAAGGGAACAGCCAATCTTCTAGTGGCTCATTGATTGCACTCGACTCCTTACATCATGGAGAGGGCAGTAATTTATCCTCTTTGAAGTAGACATTCTGAATATAGATTTGCCTTTCCTGTCCACCATGCATCTAGCATCTCCATCCATGGATATTTTTTGTGTCTTATTCACCATCACGTTATTCCTTACAATGTTGCATCTGGCAGAAATTTATTTGACAGCAAAAAGGTGACTCAATATGCTCAAAGGATTCACTGTTCTTAGAATAAACACCATCAGCTAGAAGTCACTCATCCTATAGAATGGTAGAATGGCCTTTTGATGACTCATTCATAATATCAACTTGGAGATTTACAAGTGAAGTTAGGGTTTTGTTCTATACAACAGCCAATATATGGTGCAGTTTCTCTTCTTATGGTGCATAAGCAGAAAAAATGGGTCCAAGAATCAAGGGGTGAAAGTAGGAGTGGTACCTACCACTGTGACACATAAGGACTCACTTGTAAAATGTTGCTTCCTATTCTGGGTTTAGGTCCTGCTTCTTTAGAGGCCTGACAAAGAAGGCAGGCTTCTAGAGGGGACTCAACAATGGGTCCAGTGAGACAACCACACGGCCATTGTGGCTTTTGATGCTAGTGAATCAACTGGCATAAAGTGGAGGTGCTGTGTTTGCTGAGGTGATTGCTCCTAATTAACAAGTAGAAATAGGGTTATTGCTGCACTTTATGGGCAGAGAGGGGCTCTACCCCCGAATACCTGGAACTTGAGTTCTTTCCTAATACAGCTATGACTAGAGGTAAAAGTTCATGAAAGACCAGCTATTTGATAATGACATTTCAGTTTCACTCAGCAGGGGCCATTGCTTTTTCCATGCTTCCCAAGTCATTTTAGCACCAGACAATAGCCATAGAATCCCCTTATCCTTGTATCTACTATTTCTTCCAGAATTCTCAAGCACCTGACTCATCACCTCTGCAGTGCATCCCTTTCCAGAAGTCCACTCTCCTGATTCACCACCAGTGGAAGTTTTAACAATGGAAACACCATCTGTGCAAGGTGTCCACATTGCTAGCTGGGCGGTGAATGATTCAGCTCCAAAATCCCATTTGATTGCCTGCTCTTTCCAGACACAACTGCAGCAAACTGGATTGTCTAGACACAGATGATGAGACAGAGTTTAGGGTGCAAGAAGCTAACTAGGGATCAACACCTGTGTAAGGAAGCAGGCAGAAGTACAATTGAAGTTGAGAAAGATGAAGAGGTTGAACTGCCCTGCAGGCCAGATAGAGCCTTGCCAAACCAGTGGGGAACTCGGAGGAAGTCCTGCCTGCCAGTTTTCCATGTGGAGCCGAAACAGTCGTGCTTTTATCTCTCCACCTTGCTCAGTCACCAGATGCAGGCCACGCCCAGAAGGGTATGTTTTTCTCTGCAGCTCAGACTGATGTTGAGGAGCTGGGAGCTGGAAGCCACCTGCTGACTGCACTCCCTGCAGCTGGTCAGCCCATCCTTCTCGAGGGGCATCTGAATGGCATCTTCATCAGGTCTACAATTTTATGTACATGCCACATTCTGGGCTTTCCCACTTTGAAGCAATTATCAGTTATGAACGTTAGGAACACTTTGTACAAGTTTTACCATGACCAAATGCTTTCATTTATCTTGGGTAAATATCTAGGAATGGAATTGCTGGGTCATGAGGTAGGTGTATGTTTAGTTTTATAAGAAACTACTAAGGCTGGGCCAGATGGCTCACGCCTATAATCCCAGCACTTTGGGAGGCCGAGGTGGGCGGATCACTTGATCACTTGAGGTAAGGAGTTCAAGACCAGCCTGGCCAACATTGTGAAATCCCGTCTCTACTAAAAATACAAAAATTAGCTGGGTGTGGTGGCACATGCCTGTAATCCCAGCTACTTGGGAGGCTGAGGCAGGAGAATCGCTTGAACCCAGGAGATGGAGGTTGCAGTGAGCCGAGATCGCACCATTGAACTCCAGCCTAGGTGACAGAGTGAGATTCTGTCTCAAAAAACAAACAAACAGACAAATAAAAAAATACTACTAAAGTGATTATGCCATTTTACTCTCCCACCAGCAATATATGTTAATTCTGGTTGCTCTAGCTCCTCACTGAGATTTGGAGTTGTCAGTCTCCTTAATTTTAGCTCTTCTGTTGGGTGTGTACTATCCCATTTTGGTTTTAATTTGCAACTTCTTGATTACTGACGATGTTGAGCACTTTGTCAAATACAGTCATGTGTCACTTAACGATGTGGATATATCCTGAGAACTGCATTGTTAGATGATTTTTTTTTTTTTTTTTTGAGATGGAGTTTCGCTCTTGTTGCCCAGGCTGGAGTGCAATGGTGCGATCCAGCTCCAGGGTTCAAGCAATTCTCCTGCCTCAGCCTCCCAAGTAGCTCAGATTACAGGCATGCACCACCACACCCGGCTAATTTTGTATTTTTAGTAGAGATGGAGTTTCACCATGTTGGTCAGGCTGGTCTTGAACTCCTGACTTCAGGTGATCCGCCCACTTCGGCCTCCCAGAGTGCTGGGATTACAGGCGTGAGCCACCGCCCCCAGCCCAGATGATTTCACCACTGTGTGTACATCATACAGTGTACACTTACATACAGCTAGATGGTGTAGCTTACTACACACCTAGGCTATATGGTGTAGCCTATTGTTCCTAGGCTACAAACATGTACAGCATGTTACTCTACTGAATACTGTAGGCAATTGTAATACAATGGCAAGCATTCGTGTATCTAAATATAGGAAAAAACGGGAAAAGTACAACATAAAAGATAAAAAACTGTATACCTGTATAGCACACTTAACATGAATAGAGCTTGTAGGACTGGAAGTTCCTCTGGGTGAGTCAGTGAGTGAGTGGTGAGTGAATGTGAGGGCTTAGCACATGACTGTACACTACTGGAGACTTTCGAAACACTTTATACTTAGGCCACAGTAAATTTATTAAATAAGATTTTTTTTCTTCAATAATAACCTTAGCTTACTGTAACTTTTTTGTGTTATAAACTTTTAATTTTTAAAAACGTTTTGGCTTTGTAATAACACAGCTTAAAACATGAACACATTGTACAGTCATACAAAAATATTTTCTTTATATCCTTATTTTATATTCTATAAGCTTTTAACTATATATATATATATTTTTTTACATTTTAAACATTTTTGTTAAAAACTAAGACACAAACACAACATGTAAGCCTAGGCCTATATGGGAGCAGGATCATCCACATCACTGTCTTTCACCTCCACATCCTGTCCTACTAAAAAGTCTGCAGGGGTAATAACACGCACGGAGCCGTCATCTCCTATGATACCAACACCTTGTTCTGGGGTACTCCCTTCAGGGACCTGCTTGGCTGTTCCACAATTAACTGTTTTTTTTTTAATAAGTAGAGAGTACACTCTAAAATAACAATAAAAATATAGTAAATACATGCACCACTAACATAGTTATTGATTATCATTATTGAGTATTATTCACTGTACATAATTGCATGTGCTGTACTCTGATATGACCGGCAGTGCAATAGGTTTGCTAGCCCCAGCACCACCACAAACATGTGAGTGATGTCACCACTTTGAGCCCTTGTGAACATGTGTGAGGGAAAAGAACTGAACAGGGTGGGGATAAGTCACTGGGTTTGCTCCCTACACATTTCTTTTTCTTTCTTTTTTTCTTTACAGATTTTTTTTGTTACAAATTTATATACATCTACATTTTAAGAGTATGCATAAAAAGAAAAGAAATGTATTAATAATACGCTCAGCTGGGCGCGGTGGCTTATGCCTGTAATCCCAGCACTTTGGGAGGCCAAGGCGGGTGGATCACTTGAGGTCAGGAGTTCGAGACCAGCCTGGCCAACATGGTGAAACCCCGTATCTACTAAAATAAAAAAAATTAGCTAGGTGTGGTGGTGTGCGCCTATAATCCCAGCTACTTGAGAGGATGAGGCAGGAGGAGAATCGCTTGAACCCAGAAGGCAGAGGTTGCAGTGAGCAGAGATCACACCATTACACTCCAGCCTGGGCAACAGAGCAAGACTCTATCTCAAAATAATAATAATAATAATGATAATAATCATACTATCCCCTCTCACTCCAGAGCGAGCCACTGCTATTATTTTGATACATATAGTTCTATGTATTATATGTACATAGTTGTATGTACATAAGACATCAGTTTGATCCATATAGTTTTGAACCATGGGCACATTATTTTAAAAATAAAGTTATTTTATTTTAAATAAATGAATTAAGTAGATGTATATGCTGCTATCATTTGGATATTTGACCCTCCAAACCTCACATTGAAATGTGATCCCCAGCGTTGGAGGTGGGGCCTAGTAGAAGGTATTCCATGTACATACAACTAGGCCATGCCCTCCCACACATGTGAATGCACACACAAAGACTTAAGAAATCACACACAAATGGGGTCATATTTTGCTTAAAGTTCTGCAGCTTGCTTTTTTCACATAACAATACATCATTTCCATCACAATGCATATATCTTAGTCCATTGTGTGTTGCTATAAAGGAATGCCTGAGTAATTTATTTAAAAAAGAGATTTATTTAGCTCATAGTTCTGCAGGCTGTACAAGAAGCATGGTGCCGGCATTTGCTTCTGGTGAAGGCTTCAAGCTGCTTCCACTCATGGCAGAAGGTGAAGAGGAGCCACATGTGCAGAGATCACATGGTAGGAGAGGGAGCAAGGAGTGGGAGGTGCCAGGCTCTTTGTAACAACCAGCTCTCATGGGAACTAACAGAATGAGAACTCACTCACCACCCCCACCTCCTAGGGATGGCATAAATCTACTCATGAAGAATCCACCCCCATGACCCAAACACCCAACCAGTAGGCCCCACATCCAACATTAGGGATCAAACTTCAGCATGAGGTTTGGAGGGTCAAATATCCAAATGATAGCAGTATAATATACTTAATTCATTTATTTAAAATAAAATAACTATTTTCAAAATAATGCTCATGGTTCAAAACTATATGGATCAAATGGAAACAGCAAAACTGGAGGTATGCCTTCCACTCTCCATTTCCCACTCTGTTTACAGTCTCTTAAGTATTGGTCCAGAGGTATTCTATGCAAAGAATGGTATGTGTATGTCTGTATACAGATATATTACCATATCTATACAAAGATGTTCCATTTTATTTTCTTATACAAATGGTAATGTTATACATACCATTCTGTATATTGCTATTTTTCTTAAAATATCTAGGAGCTTTTTTTTTTTTAATCCTTGCATAGTGATTATAGTAGCGAAGGTCCTTTGGCTACAAGCAATAGAAATCTACATAATAAATTTAAGCACAAAGGGACGTTACTGGAAGGATGCTGGTGAACAGCTTCCCAACCAAGCTTTGGAAAGGACAAGAACAGGATTCTCTGGGGAGCTTAGCAGCAGGAACACAAGGACCATCTCTTTTAGACACTCACATCCAATGACTTCAGCTCCAACTGCCTTCTCTCTCTGTATGTTTCTGTTCAGATTCCAAACTCCTGAGAGAATAGGCCTAATCTGAGCCTCCTTTGGTCATATCCCCATCCTTGGATAAACCCTTTTTGGCTTCAGGTGTGAAGCAGTCTGTCTGATTGGCCCAGCCTGGTTCACGTACCCACCTCTATGGCTGGGGCAGGCTCCATTACAAAATGAAGGCTAGGAGGAGGTACTGGGTGGATAAGGTCATTTCAGTCCACCCCTACACTGTCCATAAACAGAGAGACACACAGAGTTCCAAAAATATCCCAGTCTAATCCAAGTAACTGTCCTACATACAAACTCACTTCATCATTGGCAGAGCCAGCATCACACCCAACTACTGCTTCTAGAAGTGATGTCATGGGACTACTGAGCTCCAGCACCTCAGCTGATTTACTTTACTTTTAGTTTGTCTCAAGTCTCCACTCACTTCTGTGGACTCAAGTATAAACCAAACCACAGGCAACACATTGAATATACAATAGTAAGGGAAAGGAGAAAGAAAGATCAAGAAAAATAATTTAAATCATGAAAAGTTATAGTCTTCGTTTCTTTAGCTGGTTATAACAGCGTAGCTGGTGTTTCTGAGTCCTCTCCCATTCCATGAAACAGTTGCCTTCCGCCAGCACCTTAGCTCACTGGGACTCTTTGTTTAGTGGGGTAACCTAAACTTTCATTCATGAAGTAAAGTCTGTAAAGTCCATGTCAGGGCTGCCACTTGGAACTCCAAGTGATGGAACCTGCACAAGGGCGCCCAGATGTAAGTGCGAATGGAGGCAAAATCCAGCTTGCCAATGCATATAGCTTCCAGAATTTAGCCACCCAAAGCAGGCACCTTGCTCCCATTCACATAAAGGTGTTATATGGGCAAAGCATGCCCCTGGTCTACATGGCATGGCTACTTGATGCTTGGTCTTCCACTAACCTTTACCCCTGAGCATGATCCCACATGGAGGTGCACCAGGATTTCTCTTAAGCTTTCTCCAGCTCCCAAGATAGAGTGCCAACCCGATTTTCTTTTAATATTCAGGGTCAAATTCCCCATTCAAGAGTGTGATCCTAAAGAGGAGGCGGAAATTGCCACGTGGCAGATGTGGCAGTCTTTTTTTTTCCCCACGTTACTGGTTGAACAGGTGGTGTTTGGTTACATGAGTAAGTTCTATAGTAGTGATTTGTGAGTTTTTGGTGCATCCATCACCCGAGCAGTACACACTGCACCCTGTTTGTAGTCTTTTATCCCTCACCCCTTTCCCACCCTTTCCCCCTGAGTTCCCAAAGTCCACTGTGTCATTCTTAAGCCTTTGCAGCCTCATAACTTAGCTCCCACTTATGAGTGAGAACATACGATGTTTGGTTTTCCATTCCTGAGTTACTTCACTTAAAATGATAGTCTCCAATCTCATCCAGGTCACTGCAAATGCCATTAATTCATTCCTGTTTATGGCTGAGAAGTATGCCATCGTGTGTGTGTGTGTGTGTGTGTGTGTGTGTATCACAGTTTCTTAATCCACTTGTTAATTGACGGGCATTTGGGTTGATTGCCACGTGGCAGTCTTAACTTCCAATTCAGTGTCATTGCTTTTATGATCCCTGGTAGTACCCTTTCTCCACTGGATCCTAAAACAGATCTGCAGAGCTCAGAGATTTAGGGAGACTGAGCACAAGCTTTTGAAAGTAAATCATTAATTTTAATTTTGAGTTTTGCCACATCCTCCTCTTGGTTTCCAGACTAGTCATGTCCTGGCTTTGGGAGAAAAAACAATTTGTTGGTCACTAATTCAGAGTACATACTGCATCCTGTTAAACAGCATCCCAATCTCATAATGCATTGGGAACATGGGGAAATGAACATAGTTAACATGTAAGAAAAGACATTTGTGATTTATTTTCATTTTTACATTGAAATAATTATTACTATGTTTGTTCATATAGTTCCAAAGCAGAATAATTAAAACAAGAACAAAAGCCCAGTGATTAAATCAGAAGAAAGTTTTAGCAACCATCTAGATAAGGATACTATATTGTCTCTTAGGCTGCCATTGCAAAGTACCACAGCCTGAGTGGCTTCAACAACAGAGATTTATTTTCTCACAGTTCTGGAGGCTGGAAGTCCAAGATCAAGGTGTCTGCAGAGTTGGTTTCTCCTGAGGCCTCTCTCCTAGACTTGCAGATGGAAGCCTTCTCCCCACATCCTCACATGGCCTTTCCTCTGCATGCAGGAGCCCCTGGTGTCTCTTTGTGTATCCAAATCTTTTTCTTTTTTTCTTTTTTTTTTTGAGGTGGAGTTTCACTCTTGATGCCCAGGCTGGAGTGCAATGGCACAATCTCAGCTCACTGCAACCTCTGCCTCCTGGGTTCAAGCAATTCTCCTGCCTCAGCCTCCTGAGTAGCTAGGATTACAGGCATGTGCCACCACGCATGGCTAATTTTGTATTTTTAGTAGAAACGGGGTTTCTCCAGGTTGGTCAGGCTGGTCTTGAACTCCTGACCTCGGCCTCCCAAAGTGCTGGGATTACAGGTGTAAGCCACCTCGCCTGGCTTTCTTTTTTTTTTTTTTTTTAAATAAGGACACCAGTCAGATTGGATCGAGGCCACCCTGACAGTCTTTTACCTTAGCTACTTCTTTACAGTCCCAATCTTCAAATACAGTCCCATTCTGAAGTACTGGAGGTGAGGGCTTCGGCATATAAATTTGAGGAAGACACAGTTCAACCCATAATAGATAAATACTGAAGCCAAACACAAAACCAACTGTGAAACTCTTAGAAGAAGTACTTTGTCAACAAAAGAGAACATTTTAAATATTTCTGGAAATACTGAGCCATTGTGCCCTCTTACAAATTTTTTGAGTATCTGCATTACCACACCTTTGTCAGAAGAATTACTTAAAATGACAACAGCAAAAACAAAAACAAAAACCTCACAGTCTTTGCTAAATTGAAAGGTAAAAAAAAGTTGTTTTAATTTGCATCTTTTTTTGTTTACTGCTGATTTGAACATTTTTTCATATGCTTATTGGACCGTTGTATTTTCTCTTCCATGAGCATTTCATCTTTACCAATTTTTTTTTACTGTGCTCTTAGTTTATTTCTAGTAGTTTTACATGAGCTGGTTATATATTATACATTGCCTGCTATGTCTGCTGTTAATACTTTAGAGATTCACATACATATTTTTAAGATTCATCAGATGTATGTTTTTAGAATTCATCAAAATGAAAATTTGGACTCTTTAACAAAATGAAAATGAAGGAATCTGCACTGTTTTTGTGCTGATGAACAACTACCAACTGCTTCACCAGTATGGAAGATCAGAATAACTGCAGGCAGGGCCAAAAAAATTTCAGGAAGCAAGTATTGTACTGAACAAATACTCTGTAGCTTTAAATATGGAAGACACAAGCATGGCCTAGATTTTGGGAACGGGGTTAAATTGTCCAGGTCTGGGCCCAGCATGTGCTTGTCATAATCTCCTGACTCTCTAAGTGTTCACTGAGTGAGAGAATGAATGAGTACACCAATGGTCTGTTCTTCATGCAGGATATGGGATTAAAAATAAGTCTTGTGGAGTTTTCTTTGTAAATTGGTACTGAGCTTTGAAAGGAGTATTTAGCAGACTGATAAGTGTAATTTGGAGTAGATAGGGGCTTGTAATTGGACAGTATATACTAGTTCAACTTGAGGGAGCTACCACTGAGGAATTAATAAGAAAAAACAATCCAGGAAGGACAAGGGACCACCACTTAGGGCAGGCTATACATTTATGTGGAGGAGAAATGTCTCCCTCAGGTGTTTCATATGATGTGTTATATCTGGTATTTGTTTCACATAGAGAGTATTTATAAGTTATCGAAACCAAAGGTGAATATTACAGGACTATATGGATGGGAGAAATAGTTCATCTTTCATCTTACTATTAATGATGCTCCAAAATCCATGTTTATTATTGGCCTTTTCATGGTAATGTTCATTGAGATTTATAACATGGGTTACCAAATAAAAATTTATAAGTTGCCTTTGAATTCTGCCTTCAGTGTTGTCTTGCCAGTTTAATGGGGATTAATTTACTTTCCTCTTTATGTGTTCCTGTGTGTAAAAGGGCATGCTTCCTGGGCATCTTTTCCATGTTGAGAACAAGAGTTTCCACTTGGCAAACTAACCTTCTCAGTATCTAGACTCAGAAGAGCCATGGGTGAGGCTCAATTTATGATCTGCTGACATGGCTTTCCAAGAGATAGTTTCTCAGATTCCTTGGATTATAGAATGTTTTCTATGGTATCAAAGAGGCCCCGTCCCAAGGATTTCTTCACTCCCAAATCTCACTATTCTTATGGATGGAGAAAAAAAAATTCAAACATGGAAGATCTAAAATACTGGCTTCACCTGAGGTTTTAGTTTTCCATAGCTATATTCCATTAGCTGCCATTTAACCATTTCACAAGAGTTGTGAGAGTTTTTCTCTTGGATTCAGATCGCTGTCTACACTGGCCCTTGGGAAACAGTTCCCCATACAAATGTTCTTTGCTGGGGCTTCCATGTTCCGATCTATGGGAGTAGATTTTGGCTTGCAAAATGCAGTGATTATAAAAGTTCTTTAGGTTCTTAAATTGGGAAGACATGGAGCATATACACCTTGAGACGACCCTCCAGTCCTGTGTTTTGAGGGAGCCGAGTTTGGATTAAGTTTGGCATAGGGTACAGGAAAGAGTATGGGTTTTTGATTCAGAGAGTCTTGGCTTCAGCTAGCATTTCTGCCACTTCCTAGTTCTGTGATTTTGGGCAAAGTTTTTAATCTATCCTCAGTTTCCCTTATTTGTAAAATGAAGGTGAATAGCATCTTCTTCATAGGGTTGTGGGATAACTACCTGGACACAGGTAAAGATATAACAGTGTTTGGCCACAGGTGATAGACAATCACTGTTACTGTCCACACAGTTCCAATACAACCTACAAACACCTCATAGGGAGAATATTTATAGGTTTCCTAGATTCAGCTCCTCTGGGGGAGGGGAGTCCTCTATACTGGATCCCAGGACACAGAACACTCCTTAGGAAAGTGATGAGGCTTCATTTCATCAGGAACCCACCTCATATAATGTCTATTAAATAGGCACTGCTTATCCACCAGATACTCTTTATGATTCTAAGGTGATGGCATGACCTCTACGAATGACGAATATGTAATTAATTGTAAAAATATGGGCTGGGTGTTGTGGCTCACGCCTGTAATCCCAGCACTTTGGGAGGCCGAGGTGGGCAGATCACCTGAGGTCAGGAGTTCAAGACCAGCCTGGCCAACATGGTGAAACCCCGTCTCTACTAAAAATACAAAATTAGCCAGGTGGCACATGCCTGTAGTCCCAGCTACCCGGGAGGCTGAGGTAGGAGAGTTGCTTGATCCTGGGAGGCAGAGGTTGCAGTGAGCTGAGATCGTGCCTTTGCACTCCAGCCTGGGCAACAGAGCGAGACTCCATCTCAAAAAATAAATAAATACATAAGTGCCATGCTAAGTCACTTGAATAATCAGTGAAAGAATAAATGCTACCCCAAAGCATTTTTTATGCTTTGAAGCAGATGTGCCAATGTGCCCCCCGCCCCCCTGCCAACCTCTCAGCAAAAAAGTCCACAGGGAAATTCAAAACTCCACAGCCATCTTCCAGAATCAGCTCTGAGGAAATGTCCTTTAGTGCTTAGCCTGCTGAGCCCTAAAGTAAAGCCCACTGAGATTTATAACATGTGTTTCCAAATAAAAATTTATAAACTGCCTACTCAGAGGGACCTACCCTAAGTCCCTCCCCCTTCATACATGGGCGATTCAGAAAGACTAGCCACCAGTAGGTGACCAGATATGGCTAGGAACCATAGCTTTTTGCTTTTATTTCTTACAGGCTATGTTTTCTAATATGAGATAAAACAAAAAATTATGTCAAGTTGCATTTGTGTTTAAGTCTTAAAGGTTTCTAGTGGAAGCATGGAACGCTGTTCCTAAAATTTAGGGCTATTTGCACTTCTTTCTTTACCTATTGAAAGTTAAAGACTCACTCCAAACATCTTAGTTTGCAGATGAAAAAATGCAGTCCAGAAAAGTGACCCAGATAAGGCCTGAAGCTAGCCAGAAGCAGAGGCAGGACTAAGATTCAATTTCTCTAACCTCTATCCCAGGCTTTGTGATCTCTAAATATAGTTACAATGGAGATCAGATAGTAACACAGGCGGATGGGAGCTCTTGGCAGCGCCAGTATGTTAACCACAGAAACAGGAGGTGGCTGGTGCATGTATCTCAAGACCAATCCCTCCCCTAACATCTACTGTATACATAGGGAATAAAAATAGATAATTTTCTCTTGACATTTTTAGACTGGAAATTATGGCTGCTCTTGATAGAAGCCTAAAGATTCCAATAAACTTTTCTGAAATAGAACAGTGCTTTTAAAAGGGAAAATGGTTTTGTAGGCCACTTGTCGTTTAACACAACTTAAGAAAGGTAAGTATAGTTAGGCTAAAAAGCTTCCCTTAATTTTGAGTACAAAAATGTGTTCATTTCAGTCATTCCCTTTTAAAGGATAATGAACTTGTCTGTGTGTTATAAATACAGAATGCAAGGCTGGGTGCAGTGGCCCATGCCTGTAATCCCAGCACTTTGGCAGGCCGAGGCGGGCAGATCACCGGAGCTCAGGAGTTCGAAACCACCCTGGGCAACATGGCGAAACCCTCTCTCTACTAAAAATACAAAAATGAGCTGCACATGTTGGCGCACACCTGCAATCCCAGCTACTCAGGAGGCTGAGGCAGGAGAATCGCTTGAACCCAGGAGGCGGAGGTTGCAGTGGGCCGAGATACGTGCCATCACACTACAGCCTGGGGGAAAAGAGCGAGACTCCGTCTCAAACAAAATAAATAAATAAATAATGAATAAATACGGAATGCATACACAAATGACACAATTCAGCTTTATTTTTACTTAATTATAACAATTTTTAAAAACTCCATGACTTTGTGCTATTTCTAATATTTAAATAAAAAACATTTCAAATTTTGCAGAAATAATTTAGGCTAATACATAACTAGATTTGAATAAAGTCAGATGAAGCAATAATTCCTCCTCTGTGTTTGAAAGGAATGAGTGTGGTTACAAAGTCACAGGATGAGTCCCTGGGATCTGGGGTGGCAGAAGGGGTGGATCAAGAATGATTTGGGTTTGTCACTCCCTAGCAGGCTGAGGGTGTGACACAGCAGCTCGGTGGCAGAGAGGTCTATTCTAGTTTCTAACACTCCAATGCTAACTTTTTGGATGTATTTCCTTCTAGCATGTAGAAAGGGCTTTTCTTGGCTGCCAGGAAGTGGGGAGCAGGGATGTGGCATGGTGATGATCTGAGGACAGCCAGGCATATGCTCAGACACTTTGGAAAACTGGGGAGGGGGAACAGGGAGACAGAATCCTCATCTTCTTCCTTTTGTGGACTGGGGAGGAGGGTGCTTGGTGACATTTTCCTGAGTATAAAGAAGGAATACAGGTTTGAAAGGTTTGTAATTGTATATGAAAACAGGTATTGAAGACCAATACTGGGGGAAAAAAGGCATTGTAAACACTTCTATTTAAAATGAAGATTTCTGGAACAACTATACTATACAGTGGTATCACAAGTCTTTAGCTGGTAAGATCTAGCACTGAAACAACTGTTAATTTTTAACTTGTGAGGGTTCTTTTTAAAGCACCACTTAAGACCTATATATTAAAAAAATTAAATATAGAAAGATTGTTCTATCTAATAAATGAGTTTGAGAATGCACAGGAAACAACAAAACCCATTTTTAACCTCTGGTAACTGAAGTGGAGCATTAAATTCAAAGCCACTTTGAGGATTTCCTACATTGTTCACCTAAGGGAAAACAAAAGCAGAGCTATCAAAGAGCTTCTCAATAAATTCCCAGACCTTGGAGGGCTACAGCTTTTCATAAATATGGTCACTGGACTGATGATTTCTAAATTTTAAATGTGATA
Organism: Pan paniscus; assembly: GCF_029289425.2. NCBI lineage: Eukaryota > Metazoa > Chordata > Mammalia > Primates > Hominidae > Pan > Pan paniscus. The sequence continues at coordinate 27,262,766 of NC_073263.2, read as the reverse complement.
CCCCCAAAAAGTAAAATATAGAATTTTTAAGTATTTTATTTTTCTGAGAAATGACCAGAAAATTGGAACCAGTTTTAACAATCTCTGAAAACTTTAAATTCTAGACATGTTTATTTTGAAACACACTTCCAAACAAGATAAACAACAATATTTAAGTCTACTACACTGCGGAAGTAGCTTAAACTTGCCAAGACATCCTCCTTTGTACTTGTTTCCTCAAGAGTTACTAGGTCATTTTTTTGCCTGTGGCCAGCAGCCTCTTTAAAAACAACAAAGGACCTATCTTTAAAAACAACAAAGGACCTACTGTCAAAGTCACTCTCAGGTGTTTGCCCTGCCAGCTCACGCCTTCTCCGCACACCGCACCCCGAGGGAGCACGGAGGCCCGCAGGGCTGGCTGGCCCTGGTTCCAGCCTCACCGCCGGTTGGACCGCTTTTCGTACTTGTCCTGGCTGCTCCGCTTTCGTGGCGGGGAGTAACTGGCGGAACCTCGAGCGCGGAAGCTGTGCTTGTAAGGATGGCTTCTGTGTTTCTTCGGGTTTTCTTCTTTCTGGGCCTGGCTCTTCGCTGGTTCCTTATCGCCCTCTTTTTGTTCATGGTCTTGCTCTTTATGAGAGGGCAATGTGTTTTTAATTGTGTTAATTAGAAATCTTTTATTGGTGCTAGCAAGAGGACACTTCATCCTGGGGTGGGGAGGAGAAAAGAAAAACCATCACAAATCAAATGGTTAACTCCAAAGCTGGACCCACTATCGTGATTAGTACCAAAGAATCCTGCTCCCACAGAATCGAGTTTCTGAATTTGTTAGCTTTCCTTGCATGCCACCTAGTGTAAACTCTGAGTACCAGGGGGAAAAAAAAAAGACGATTGGAATTCTTGAGACAAGACTGGCTGGAACACTTTAAACCTTTCTTCCTTCCTGGGACTAAATTTCCTACTGAAGTTCATATGTACAGGTATTGACCACACTGTGAACTAACAGAATCATTTAATATTTTCTTTCAAACTAGTAAGTGCCCTATTTTACTGTAACTTATTTTGGATTAAATTTATTGCATCTTGCGTTTTATTACCAGACAGTGAAAACTGTTCCTTTCCAAGGAAACTAAAAAGTATATTCTGCTGTATATTAAATACAGGAGCTAAAGGATCTACTATAGAATAAAAAAAATTGTGTAAAGAATCCATAAATATGCAATAATCTTTTACTTAAAAAAATTCTTACACTTCCGTTTCAGGATGCCAGGCTATGCTCTGTGGAGGAGCCCTTTACTCAATCTCCTGCCCTGGTGAATTTCTGTGCAGGATATATTTCAGTACCTTCATGATTCAAGTTTACGTAGGAGAGGCTGCAACCAATCAAATTGCTAATTAATGTGCTTAGATCTACTTATATACTATGTATTATCTTTTTCAGGTGTTAATAAATCTTTCATTTTCAAAAACATGACCCTATACAAATGAGAACATTCATATTTCTCTTAGCCTTGAGGTGTCTGCCATATGATGGGCTACTTTAGGAGTATGCTGATTCTCAAAATCATGTTATTCAGGGTGGCTGGTATTAAACAAAAACGAATGTAGAATAGCCACATTTCTCTAAAACTTTGATTTACAGAGAACCCCAAACAATACTTCAAAATCAAGCCAACAACACTCCACATAGGAATTGTGTGGACTAGTACTGTACAGGTGAAGTATAAGCAGTCAGGCATTATCATAGCCTCACTCACAGAGGTCAGACCACCTCAGAAAACCAAAATGGCACTGAATCTGGAAGTAAAAGGAAGAAAAACAAGAAAATACCTCCTGCTGCAAATAGGTAGCTCTTGAGCCTACAAGGACAGAGAAAATATCTGAGAAAAATGGTCAGGCCAGAAAAGTGACAAAGGAATGAACTAGAACGAGGAGAAATTTAGAAAAGGACAGTGGAAAATTAGAAAATTTAAGAAAAGGACAATGGAGTGCAATAGAAATAGTGGGAACATTCAGGGGTGGTGACAGCTCTGGAGTTTAGAAGCCACAGTGAATGAGACGAAGGGCAAAGAAGAAAGGCAAAAACAAAGAAAAAACAGTTCTGCAAGTACGAACTATAGAGCTTCACAGAGCTTCCAGAAAAGGTACACTGGCATTACGCTCCCTTAGTAGTCTCAAGGTAAAGACATTTCTACCTCTTGGGGGCACGCTGGCATTAGGACATTCCTGTGCAGGAGGGCAGGCACGTGATGAGAGGCAAGCCGAGTTCTCCTGCAGGGTCTGACAGGGTACTACTGAATGCAGGCGTTGCTTTGGTGAAGACACTTGACCCACTGCAGTTGCAAACTCAGCAATGATTCAGAACAGTATTAAACACTGGCATGTTCCAAAACAGCGTAACACAGACAGCCTACAGGAAAAACTACCCTCCATCACAGAGAGTAAAAAGCTTAGAGGGCCTATCTTTGGCAATGGTGGCCTGGTGCTTACTACAAGAGCAAAATCTTTTTTATAGACAAATGAACTACATATGTCTCTTGGATATATAGGGCTAGGAGTAGCTGGTGAAACATGTCCAGCAACAGAAGAATTCTGGGGTCTTTTCACTGAAGTGGGCCATCTCAGTGGTGGTAAACTGGCCAGTTCTTCTCTGCATTAAACAACAAGGAAAGGTACTTTTCCCAGACGTGATGGTAATCCAGGATCTCAGAACAAAACCTTTGGTAACTACTGGTGAATTCCACTCTATTTTGCTGTTTTCAATGTCAGATCATCTTTAAAACCAAATGCTTCCTCGAGGTGAGCAAAGCCCTGCTACTAACTGCAGCATTCATGCCAAGAGGCAGAGGGGACTGCACCTATCTTCCAACTGCTAGTGTAACCCACTGACTCAACATAGTGACCCAAAGAGTTAGCCAGAGAATGAGATGGTTTTATAGAATAATTCCACAAGAAAACTGGCATTTACATCTCTTTTAACATCAGAGATGCAGTTTTTTAATGTTGGTTATGCCTGGGATTCTATTCTAGGTAAATAGCCAAGGGTGGCCTGAGGAGATCTTGGTTTACTGGGGTGGGGTGGAGGTGGGGTTTGAAAGTCAGACATCTCCCAGGCATGCCAGTACACATTTTAGAAGTGATGACAAGTGCTCATTCACACTCTACTAATAAATAGGGCAGGGCAATGAGATACAGTAGTTGCAAGCAGATGTGAAGGTACATATAGTAAATCATTTTATATAAAGAAATTCCAAAATCTGCACAGAATAGATCCAAGTCTAAGGACGGCAACATCAAAACCAATGTCTGAGGGAATCAGTGGGGAGAGCTTCTCTGGCCTTTAAGATAGAAATTAATTTTGCTGAATCTCACGGTTGTTTCATTGCTAAGAAATCACACTACATGAGACAGTGGCTGGGCACACATGCTTTGGAATCACACTAACAGACTGGACTTTGGGCATGTTATGTAATCTCCCTGCTGCCTCTTAGCTGTTAAGTGGGGATAATAATGGCGACTATCTTAAAGGGTTGCATGCAGATCAAATGAATGAGAACATGTAAAGTACTCAGAACAATGCCTGACACATAAAGGCATTTGGTTAATTTCAGTTTTGGTTCACAGCCTACTATTTAATTAGCTGTGTGATCACAAGCAAGTTACTTAACTCCTCTTTGCATTCGTTTCCCCCACTTGCAAAATGGGAATAACAGACGTATCTACCTTATAAAGTTATTGTGAGGATTTAATGAGATAATGCATAAGGCATTTAGCATGGTATCTGGCATACAGCAAACTGCAACAAATGTTACCTACAGGTCCACAATTTCTTATCCCTAATTCCAAAATTTAAAAACCTATTAAAACCAAGTTATTTTTATGACACCAAAGTTTGTTTGGCAGCAAAACTTGATCTGACCTGACTTTGGGCTATTTATATAGTCTTTATCCCATTGAATATAAACATTCATGTTTTGCTGAAGAAATGATACCATGTTGAACAAGTACAGAGTAGTGGTGGGGGGGTGTCTAGTACATGCTATCTGTGCTGTAATACCTTTCTAAAATGTAAAAATATCTAAAATTAGAGACTTATTTGGATACAAAGGTTTTAGAAAAAGGATGGTGGACATATATTATTTTACTCTCTCTTCATGAGAAAGAGTACACGTAGCTCTCAAATAGGCTAATACATCCGGAATTTTTGCAAGATGGCAACTCAAGATATCCCAAAGCCTCAAATCACCTGTGATAATAAGTTAATCAAGAACAGAGTAGAATCTCTATGAAAGAAAAGATTAAGAAAAAAGTAAGCCATCATTAAAAGTTAATGAGACATTTTACATAAGTTTCCAAAAAAAGGGTTAAAATTTAAAAGTTTTGGTACTTTTAACATGGTTAGATTTGTATTTGTAGAAGTTTCAGATTCCAGGCTATCTCAATTCTCCATTGCCACCGGGATCAAGAGGCTACTACATACTACCTTTGAGCTTATCATTTGTATTTCCAACTGTTCCACAAACCCTCTAGGCCTCTGTCCTCAGATGTAAAACTAACGGTTGAAGTAGGTAGGTGATCTCTAGAGTCCCTTCCAGTTTTAGGATCCTCTGCTCATGCTCTGTACATTAACTCTTTAGAAAAGTTCACTCTTCTCATTTATCACATTAGGAAATTATTTCTTACTGCCATTTCCCGCCTCCCCCGATCTTCCACAGTATTTGAGATGACATGATAAGCTGGCATTAGACACTCCACCATTCCTGGCTTTTCTCGTATCAGCTTTAGGGTAACCATCTGAGCCCTGAAATTGAGCATAAGATCATAGGCCACGGCTGCCTGCTGTGTGTGCACTGTCTGTCACTGTCTATGCCCAAAAGGTGTGCTGGGGGAAGGACTGGAGGAGGCCACAGGACAGGGCAGCTGATTTCCTGTCTTAGCTCTGACCTGGGGGGCGACTTTCTCACCCTGGCTAGTTATTTTTATATTTAGTTTATTTTTGTTTCTAGAAAATTATGCTAGCTCACATGGTAAGAGCCAGATTTAAGGTGCTAACAACATAAATGGATATAAACCCTAAATATCATGAGACTGGTTAAATCTGCTTTGGAAAGTACCCATGACACAATGTCAGATTTGAGATCTGGCATTCTATCCAGGTTAAACTTTAAAAGGAAAGCAATTTCCTTCACTTTCAAACCTGTGGGCTCAGAGGCTGTGATGGAAGGGTTCCACATGCCATGGGAAAGGCTGACTGCTCAAGAATCTGCCACTGGAGAGATGAAGACTCACTGGGGCTAGAATTACAAGCTTTTCATCTTTTTTGTCTCTCTTGCTGAAGGATAGAGGTAGTAGTATCTAACTTTCCACAGATTTAGACCTGCTACCTTTTGCTTCTAAAATATTTCCTGAATAGGACCTATCTGAGAGTGACACAGGATCACCAGCCAACAGGGTACACTGAAGACACAATTACCTTGTGCTATTCCATTACCAATGTTGCCTCATTTCATCTCCACAGCCACCATCCGAAAGGAAAGAAAAGAAGAAAGGTACAGCGCCTATCCACATCCCAAGCTAGTAAGATGTGGAGCCAGACTGGAAGCAGGGAGTCTGGAATGGGGCAGAGAGAGTGGAGCAGAGAAAGACTCACTGCAGTCCAACCAGATGGCCAATTAACAGAGCAGTCAAGAAAGAAACCGCAGGTGAAAAGCTTGTCAGCACGCTGTGGCTAAGGCTCCTCATCCAGGACAGGCATGAAGCAGCAGATGCACACACAGTGACAGGTCTGCTGAGAACAGCTGGCCACTCAGGAGCCCAGGAGAGTCACCAACACGGCCAAGGACAAAGGTGGAGAGTCCCTTAAACATGCCTGACTCTGAGATGTGTGAAGTCGAACAGGTAGTGGGAAATAAGAATTATTTTTATGGTTAGGGAATAGACACCTTGGAGTCATGGAAGCAAGTTTCCATGCAGTGCACTTCAATGCGTTCTTTTATTCTATGGACAAATCCATTCCCATACTAGCAAATAGCGTATCTTCCATTCTGTACATGTCTTTGCACTCTCATGGATGTAGGTCTGGAATAATGCATCTAGAAAGACTGAAGCAGAGGCCTAACTCTCCCAACTCTGCATGAAACAAGGGGAATATTTTTTATCTTGATGCTGTGGTTGATTACAACTCATTTTGTTGTTTAATGCTGCCACAACTACCAAAACCACCCATGGTGCTACAGTTTATAATTTGGCAATCAAATGCCTCAGCATGTGGCCACCTGAAAAATGCTTTTTATGGTGTTATAATCCCTATTAGTAAACTGTTAACCCTTAATTACTATGTACAACAGTCCTGAGGCTCACAGTGGGTGTTCAATGACTGTCTCCAACATTGTACCTAAAAGTAATAAAAAATCATTGACATGTGTTTGTCTGTATATGTATGTGTGTGTGTGTATGTGTGTGTGTGTGTATATATATATATATATATATATATATATATATATACACCTGAGATATGCAAAGCATTATGCTAAGCGCTGTAGCAAAGATACATACCAAGCTCTCTGTTTATGTGTCTCTGTCTTTGGAGACTACCAAGAGGAACAGAAGGTAGGGGAAGTCAAAGTTCAGAAGCATATACGTGAATAGTAACACACTGAGACAGTTTGCAAGGCTATAATCCTCGGCCTCCAGCTCCCTCAGCAACGCAAATCATTTACATAGATATGTGCTCTAACAGTAACACATTCAGGGCTCTCTCATTCACTTTCATAACTGGATATGAAAGGAATGTGGGAAGCAGGGGCAGTAAGCATTGGCATTTCAGCATGTTATCAGACAATAATCCACAGAGAGAAGTGATGCCATACAAGGAGTGTTAAGTGACAGATAGGAAAGCCAAGTTATAGTCCCATCAGCAATTCCCTAGCCAGGGCTTTAGGAAAACTCTTTGGGTTTCATGTTCTATACGTATAAAGGCTTTGGATCTCTGTGGCCTGAAAATATTGCCAAGAGCCTCCTCCACGAATCGTCTGAGATGTGAGCCCTTGCTCCCCTCCTCATTGGTTCTAACACAGTCAGTGTGGCATGCCACACTGTGATCACTTGATGCTTGTTTCTGTATCCACCAGGGGATTAAAAACTTTAAGGCCAGGAAAGTGAGTCTTCTTTACTGCTGTCCATGATCAGCCTCTTAACATACCTGCTGGTGCCCTGTGAATATTTATATAAATAAATAAACACATGTCTGGATAAAGACTGGAGAAATCATTTAGTTTCCAATAATCAACAGTTGATGACATAAACTGGAAGAACAAGATGGGTGACTTCCTTCCATATCTCTAGATTGACTCTCAATCCAAACAGAAAAGCATAAAAAAAAGTCATTCCCCTTAAAACAATTGGGTTAAGAGAACTCAAGAATCATTTTCTCTCAATTCAACCTTTAGGATTTATTTTGCCAAAATATAAGCTTTTCCAAGTATAAGGCTGAAGTTCCACAGGCACTAGACTCAGAAATTATATTGGGCAGTAGATAAGCTAAAGTGAATGTGACCAGAATAAAAACAGCTTTGTAGACAATGAAGCTGGGCAAATTTCTGAAATTTATGCTTATAAATTCCTTTATGTTGACTAAAAGGAAGTCATATGAGCCAATATTTCAGTTTCTCCTAAAGCATCTGTCAACAACAGCTTCTAAAGAGATTCTTTTGCTGAAATACATCCAAGGAAGAATATAGCACCAAATGGTCTCTTTCTTTATAAAATAAAAAATGGCATCCCACTTGCATTTTCTTTAGATCAGCAATCTCTCTCTGGCAACTGCTCAACCATCTATTTCTTATGGAATATCCAAAATGAAAAAAATAATACCACTCACTCTAGTTCTATTTTAAATTTTAAAGCAAATAAAAGGTCTTCCAGATACTTAGAAAAAACCAGGCCATGGCCACTAGTGAACAACAGATTGCTACTCTTTTAAGAACTGTCCAAGAAGTCCACTCCACAGCGATGGGTCTTGGGACTCTTGTGGCTGAACACCTGGCCAGGCTACCTAAGTGCTATTTCAGTGCAGAGGAGCTGTCTGCCTCTGGCCGAGGTGTAGGATTGTTCTGGATTCTGCAGAGCAGGCTGGTATCATTCTTTTTAATAAAACAAAAGGGACTAGTAAAATGTTTTTCAAATTTGTGTTCACTTTAGAATCACCCGGGTATCTCTTTAAAACTCCAAAGCCCAGGCCACACCCCAAGTTCATAATCACTGATAGTGGGGCACAGGCGTCAGTATTTTTTGAAGCTTTCCAGGTGATTCCAAATGTGCAGATAAATTTGAGAACTAATGACTAGTGGTTAAAAGTTTCTCACATACACTTATTTAAATAAATGGAAACCAGGTGATCTTCCAGGATGAGCAGATGAAGGGCAGGTGCCCTTTGTCCCAGCACTAGTGAGTAGAAGCAAGCCACGGTTGTCATGGGTCCAGACCTCCTTTCATAGCCCATATCTGTTTGGGTGTGCTGAACTGCTGGACTGAACTCTGGCTAGGAAAAAACAGTTGCCCCTGGAATAAGCAAGTACCCAGAGAGTCCTGCTTCCAGAGCAACACAGATCAAGAATCAAAACGTAAACATTACGAGAGAGATAGAGAAAAAAGCAGATAAACTTTTTATTTTTAATGAAGTGAAGTCTTCTATGGGATTGACTTGCTCAATTGTTCAGAGCAGTGCTTCCCAAACTTGATTGATGAGATCTTCTGGTAAGCTTAAAAAACTAACAAACAAACAAAAAACCTGTAGGACCGATCTTAGACTTCTCTATCAGAATGCCCTAGAGTGAAGCAGGGAAGGAGATGTGTATTTTTATTTTTTATTTTTTTGAGATGGAGTCTTGCTCCGTCACCCAGGCTGGAGTGCAGTGGTGCAATCTTGGCTCACTGCAACCTCCGCCTCCTGGGTTCAAGTGATTCTCCTGCCTCAGCCTCCTGAGTAACTGGGAACACAGGCGCCACCATGCCCAGCTGATTTTTTGTATTTTAGTAGAGATGGGGTTTCACTGTGTTGCCCAGGCTGCTCTTGAACTCCTGAGCTCGGGCAATCCACCTGCCTCGGCCTCCCAAAGTGCTAGGATTACTGGTGTGAGCCACCACGCCTGGCTGGAGATCTGTATTTTTAAAAACCTCTCCAGATTATTTTCTAATTAAAAAAACTCTATTAAAAAGTGATAAATAGAACACATATTTGTTATATATTACTGTAACAGAGCCCCTGGTAGAGGGTTACAATGGATAGCATTCCCCGCTTCTCATGCTCCCCTTAGTGCTCACTGTTAGGAGGCCTAACTTCTCACAGACCTTTATGTGTTACGGGGTCCCATGGCCTTCCCTGACCTGGCCAATAGAGGATTACATGCATTGATCCACAACTCGGGTTTTCACATACATAGTAGATATTTTCTCACAAGGATTCATATAGTGCTGACCAATTCTTTTTAGTGACTGTAAAATATTCAACAGTAGGATGTACCACAGTTTAAGCATTTTCCTATCTATGGACATTTGGACTGCTTCCATTTTTTTTACTATCAAAATGTGCTACAATAATTTTGTACTTAGGTCTGCACACATTTATTAAGTTCTATGAAAGAGCGATTACTGGGAGCAGAGATCCTGGGTAAAGGGGCACAGAGAACTGTGACTCAACATTTTGCCCATGGCCCTGCACAGAGCAAACCACACCACTGCCTGAAGCACCACACTGCACCCCTTTCCACATCCCTTCATCTCCACTGGATTACTGCCTCTTTCATTTCTGCCAATCTAATGGGTGAAATTTAAGTGCTATTTAAGAGGAATATAAATACCTATGCATGCACTCCCATCCCCATTAGATTATAAATTCCAAGAGAGCAGGAATCTTTGTCATTCTGTTTACAGATACATGAGTGTCAAAATAGCAGAGCCTAGCTCTGCTAAGTACTCAATAAACGTGTTAGTATGTTTACTTACTGGCCATTTGTAGTTTTGATATATACACATACACAGACACAGACACACACAGATATGGTTTTCTTTTTATAAACTGATTTGTAGAAGCTTTTTCAATACTTAGAGTATTAGTCCTTTGTCTGTTATATATGGCAAATAATTTCAACCAGTCTACCACTTGTCTTTTCACAAGTTAACTTTTTGTATGGTATCTTTTTCTATGTAGAAGTTTACTATTATTATGACATGGTTGAATCTGCCATTGTCTCATTCATAGCTTCTAGGTTTTGTGCCTGGCTGAGGGAGGTTTCTACCTTATCCTTGCCAATATTATAAAAATATTATCCTGTATTTTCTTCTATAAGATTCATATTTTGTATGTTTAGTTTTTAATTTTCAGTATTACAGATGAATAGTCAACTGTATCAGCATCACTTACTAAATAATCCACCCTTTCTCCACTAGTATGAACAATGACCTTTTTCCACACAGTTAGTTCATATACATACGTCGGTCTCCATTCTTTTTTTTGTTTTCTTTCCTTCTCCACTCCCTTCCTTCCTCCTGCCTCTTTCTTCCCCCAGTCTCTATTCTTGATTCTCTATTCTCTCACTAATGTCTTTAGTCTTACACGAATCTCATACTAATTACTATAAATTTACATACTATTATTATATTGAGCATGCAATATTCTCATCTCATTCCTCCCAAAAATATCTTAGCTGAAAAATTGCACCTTTATAATGGAGAGATCTGGTAGTCACCAGCTTTATCAAGGGCAACCTGACATTAAGTCCTCCTGATCTGTTGTAATTAAGACGTATAAAAACATCACCTGTGTAATATTCCTTCCCGTCAAACAAGTTTGACCTGAATCTAATCAAGAAAACATAATAAGGCAAATCCAGTATGTGGAACATTTTTGCCTGGATCCTGAATCTGCATCCCAAACAAAAGGCGACCACTATAAAAGACATTTTTGGGATGTTAGATGACAATATGAAATTATACATTAATTTCATTGATATGGTAATTACAATGTGATTATGTATGAGAATGTCTTTGAGATCTGCATGCTGAAGAATTTAGGGCTGAAGTATCAAGATGCCTACAATTAATTTTCACATGGTTCAGCCAAAAATTATATGTTTGTGTATTACATGTAAATATATCACACAATCATAGATAATCAAACAATGTCCTTTTTTCTCATTATATTTTCTAGTGGGCTATTGACTGTATAAGGAATTGATTTTGAATGTTTATCTTGTGCTAAACCACTATGGGTAGACATCGTATCTTCAACAAATGACCCTTTGTCTCCTTTTTTCTCCTCCTAGTTATTTTCCTTGTTTTGCTGTATTTGCTTGCTGGCACCTATCTAAAGCAGCAGTTCTCACCATGTGACCCGTGAACCCTGAGAGTCCTCCAGACTCATGAGGCAATCTACAAAGTCAAAGCTATTTCCATAGTTTTGATATAATTTGCTCTTCTCCAGAAGGTTGACATTTGCACTGATGGTGCAAAAGCAACAAGTAAAACAGTGGCAAGAAACAAGGCAGTGATGAAAAACTGTACCAGTGGTCATTGTACTCTTTACCACCATGCACTTCCAGTTAAAAATGGCCAGTTTTACTTGAGAATGTCCTTGATGAAGCAGTGCAAATTATTAATTTTGTTAAATTTTTACCCTTGAGCATCAGTCTTTTTAATAATGTATATGTATAAACGGGACATACATAACAAAGCACTCTGCTACTTGAGATTATGATGGAGGCCTCAAGGAAAAGTACTTGTGTGACTGAATGGCAAAGTGAACTAGCTGGTTATTCAGATGTGGGTGAGCCTGTCACTTCTAGGAAAACAACTCACAGTATTCATTGCCAATATACAACTGGAGCTTCCAGATGAAAGAAAATTAGAATTTTGGCAAACGGTGAACTTGACAGGTTCCCTTGACACTTAAAAGACTGATCTGATGAGATTGGTGATGATATTTACAAATGTGATTTAAAAAATATTATATAATGACACGTGTCAACATTTGGAAGCTTCATAACTCAGTGAACCAATATTTTCCAGATGACCAATGATGATGTTACAAAATCAAGAATAAGTAGAAGATCCAGCCAAGGTACAAGGATATTATATAAAGGGCTTTTACTGTAATAGGATAGGAAAAGTACACATTATTAAAAAGAATATTATGAAATTACTACTTGTTGAAGTTACTTGCAAAGTTCTGATGTAGTATCAAAGAAGAATATCTACAGTCTTCTGAAAAAGTTATTGAAATAGAGCTAAAATCACGCAATTTACAAGTGAGTAAGAAAATATCAATCATAGTTCTTGCTCTGTAAGGAGCGTTCAAGGGGATTGGTTGTTTCTTGCCAGCTCTCCAGATAGACATCATTTATCCTGACAACTTTAGTATCACCTACTGGCTTCGTTAAACTTTCTGATATGTATTTCCTTTTGAAAATACATATCTTTGTAAGGTAGTATTTTCTTCACATACTTCAGCCAAAATAACACATTACAATAGATTGAATTCAGAAGCAGATATAAGAACCCAGGTGTCTTCTATAAGCCAGACATCAAAGAGGTTTCCAAAATTACTGTACTCAATGCATTTTGTTTTGCAAATATAGTTATTTTTCTTATAAATGTTATTTATCTTAATGTATTTATTATTTAAAAATGAATAAATACTTAAAAATTGCCCAGCTTTAATTTTAAACATTGGTATTGATAGATATAACCCACATAAACAAAAGCTCTTTGGGGTTCTCAATAACGTAAGAGTGCAAGTATCCTAAGATGTTTGAGAACCACTGTTCCAAGACAATTGAGATAACCAAGTAACAATCCCAGCAGGAATTCGTGTCTTTCAGACTCATGGGAAAGTGTAATTTCACATCCTAGTCTCCCACGGGATCCACCTCTTACAATCTGGAGTATCTTACTTTGCCTGCCATCTTTTATTTACTCCCTTTTCAACATGCTTTTTCCCTATACCTGGGAAGAAGCTGCTAGTTGTCCCTCAATATCTGCTCTTTCTTTTTTCTGTAGTCAAAGAACCCCAGATACTTATCTGCCACGCAACTGCCTATGAAAAAAAAGATGAAATTTCTGTCCTTGCAGCTAGATGTAGACATCAGACTAAATTCTGGCCAATGGGGTACATGAAGAAATGGTACATTCAGGCCGGGCACGGTGGCTCACGCCTGCAATCCTAGCACTTTGGGAGGCCAAGGCAGGCGATCACTAGGTCAGGAGTTCCAGACCAGTCTGGCCAAGATGGTGAAACCCTATCTCTACTAAAAAAAAATACAAACATTAGTCAGGCATGGTGGTGGGCACCTGTAATCCCAGCTACTCGGGAGGCTGAGGCAGAGAATTGCTTGCACCCGGGAGGCAGAGGTTGCAGTGAGCTGAGATCCAGCGACAGAGCAAGACTCCGTCTCAAAAAAATGAAATGGTAAATGCAACTTCTGGCAAGTTTTCTTTTTTTTTTTTTTTGAGATGGAGTCTCACTGTGTCCCCCAGGCTGGAGTGCAGTGGTGTGATCTCGGCTTACTGTAACCTCCCTCTCGCAGGTTCAAGTGATTCTCCTGCCTCAGCCTGAGTAGCTGGGATTACAGACGTGTGCCAGCACAGCTGGCTAATTTTTGTATTTTTAGTAGAGATGGGATTTCACCATGTTGGCCAGGCTGGTCTCAAACTCCTGACCTCAAGTGATCCGCCCACCTCGGCCTCCCAAAGTGCTGGGATTATAGGCGTGAGCCACAGCGCCCAGTCATGGAAAGTTTTCTTAAAGGAAAGGGGTGTGCCTTCTTTCTCTTCTTCCTTTCTGCTAATTGAAATGTGGACTCAATGTCTGTTACTATATTAGACTATGTAGAAAAGAGTCATACCCTATGATTGGGAGATTTGGAAAACTGGAAGGAGCCTGGGTCCCCAGTAACTCTGTGTAACTACCAACCTAACCAGTGTTATTCCTAAAGAGTACATCAACGCCCACACAAATCTCAAGACAGTCTGGTGCACATGGTAACTTTCCCCAGGGAGAGCAGAACTAGCATTGATACACTAGTTCTTTTACCATCAGAAAGTTTTATGAAGCCAGAAGGTGGTACTAAAGTTGTCAGGATAAATGATGTCTATCTGGAGAGCTGGCAAGAAACAACCAATCCCCTTGAACGCTCCTTACAGAGCAAGAACTATAATTGATATTTTCTTACTCACTTGTAAATTGCATGATTTTAGCTCTATGCTGAGTCTTTCTAATAGGTATTAGATTGGACCAATGATTACTGACAGCCTGATGAAGGTTCAGCCTTATATCCAAAACCAAAGCACCCTGTGCCTAAAAAGTTTATACTAATCTGACTCATAATAGTAGAGGCACCTTATTTCTGTAAAGCACAGAGGAGGGCTGGAAAGAAGAGCAGATTTAACTAATATTTACTAACTAACTGCTACATGCCAGGAACCATGCTGGGTGTTTTCATACACATTATCTCACCAGATTTTCACTACCATCCTCCCAATTTTCCCATGAGTCTATAAGACAAGAATTCCTGCTGGCATTCTTATTTTTTTCAATTGTCTTATAATAGTGGTTCTCAAACTTTGTGGTCTTAGGGTACTTTACACTCACACTCCTAAAAATGATTGCGGACACCCCAAAGAGATTTTGTTTATGTGGGTTATATCTATTAATATAAATATTCAAAATTAAAGCTGAGCATTTTTTTCAGTATTCACTCTAAAATAATATATCTATTATTTACTAGGTATTTTACTGAAGCTAAGATGATTACACTTGATAGATACAGGTTGACTCACATTGGATTATTTCATTATATAATTTCATCCATAAATATATCAGAATACATTTCTAAAAGATAATGGCTTTTAAAAATTAAAATAACAGCAATACTATCACACCTAAAAAATCAACATCAGTTCCTTAATATCATCAAATACCCTCAATTGTTGAATAACTTTTTACAGTTAGTTTGGATAAAGACCCAAACAAGGTACCCATTTTATTTGATGTTCCTCAAATCTATTAATTCACAGGATACTTTTCTTTCTTTTCTCCTTGCAATTCATTTGTTAAAGAAACTGGGTTCTTTGTCCTGTAGCATTTCTCACATTTTGGATTTTTGTGATTGCAGCCTTATGGTGTCATTTAACATGTTTCTCTGCCCTCTGTATTTCTTGCAAACTAGTAGTTCTAACTAGAGACTTGATCAGATTCAGGTTCAATTTTTTGACAAGGATGCCCCAGAGGTGGTGGTTTGCTCTTCTTGCATCTTTCTGTGGTATGAGGGTTAATGAATGTGTTGAAACTCAAATGATGATAATATTATTCTATAATCCTTCTAATATATTAGTTACAATTCTTCTGTAAAGTTTTCTTTCATCAATTAATTGGTGACTTTGAAGTATAATTTGTACAGGGAACAGGGTAAATGCTTACTTCTTCCTATTTATCAGTTTTGTGAATAGTGATTTGGTGCTCTAGCATCCTATAAAAGGGACTACCAGGTTTATTATTATGATTATCATTATGACCTTACAGATTTTAACATATTTTAGGTGTTTTAATCATTTATTTGTTTTTTAAATCAAATTATATCATCTTTGACTAATGGGAGATCTTTCAAGTGGGTCCTCAGTCTTTCTGAAATGAGTACATTGGTCTTTGACAGTTTCTTTGCTTTCTGGTGTGACAAGATTTTCCAGCTTCTCTTATACATTTCCTGCCCATGTAGTCAAGAGTTTGGTTTGGCCCAAAGAGAGGGCTGGCCTTTGCCTTAGCTTCCAGAAAGTAATGTCATAGAAATGTCTTTGTTTAGGGTGGAGCTGGTCACACCTAAGAGTCTTAGAGTGGGAGCTGGCCATGCCAGAGAGACTAACATGTGACTTAGGGTGAGAGCTTTGGGTTATGTGGTATCAGTCAACCTGGAAACTGAGATCAGTCATGTAATCCATCCATCCATCAATCAAACCTATGTAATGAAACCTCAATAAAAACTTTGAACACTGAGGCTCAGGTGAGCTTCCTTGCTTGGCAATATTCCATGCCTATTATCACACACTGATGCTGGGAGGGTAGCATGTCATGACTTCAAACCTATTTAATGAAACCGCAATAAAAACTTTGAATGCTGAGCCTCAGATGAGCTTCCTTGCTTGGCAATATTCCATGCTTATTATCACACACTGATGCTGGGAGGGTAGCATGTCCTCTTCACGGAGCAGAGGATAACAGTGGCTTTAATCTTTGTGTCTTATTTTGGCTGATTTTAGTTTGTATCTTGTCCCTGTAATAAGCTGTAACCACAAGTATAACAGATTTCAGTTAATTGTGTGAGTTCTTCCAGTGAATTATTGAAGCTAAGCGTGGTAGTTTGGGGGAACCCTCTGAACTTGTGGTTGGTATAAGAAGTAAGGATAGTCGTGGGGACTGTGACCTCTAATTTTGCAGTTTGGCTAACTCTGGGCACTGCTTCAGGTCTGCAATCAGTTCTTACTCTAAGGATTCCGCTCTCCTTTCAGTGAGAAATGGTATTTACATAACACAGTTTTGGCACCAGGGGTGCTCACTGCTACTGGGTGGGTGGTCATTGTTTCTAGGCCTTTTCTGTGAAGAGAACTAGAAAAAGCTTTTCTCTCTCCCTCTCTTTTTTAAGAGAAAATCTAGCACAACCTCATACTGATGTTTCCAATTCAAATTTAGGATTATAGGTAGGTTTTTATTTCTTTGATTTTATATTTGTAGCTCTTTAAAATTTTCATGTTAAATCTTGGTATTTATATATAGAAAGTATTGCTTGTTTTATCCTACTATATAATATTTTCAGAATAGCAATACCAATATTATTACTAACAATATGATGACTGAAAACAATTTCTTTGTAGTTATTTTTTATCTTTTGGAAATATAGTCAAATTCCAGATCACCTGAAATAGTTTCTTTCCATGTAGCTAAGCCATCCACTCAATGGTTTATCAGGTCCATGTTTTATTTTGCTTGATTTTTAGGTATTATCTTTTCCATTTTAATTTTTGTCTTGGATTTTAGGTAAACTATGTGCATGGTTCTAAATGTCAAAATTACAAAACAAGCTATGTTCAGAAGTTTAGCTTCTACTCTTATCACATTTTTACATTTTACTCTTTTTAATGACCCTCCTTATTCCATTGCAGTACATTTTTAACTGTAGATATAAATTCCAGAATCAGCAAATTCATCAAATGCAAATGGCATCACTAAAGTAGTGCCTACAAGGGTGTTTTTTTTGGTTTGTTTTGTAGAGATGAAGTCTCACTATGTTTCCCAAGCTATTCTCAAACTCTTGGGCTCAAACAATACTCCCACCTTGGCCTCCCAAAGTGCTGGGATGACAGGCATAAGCCATTGTGCCCAGCCCATATTATTAAGTTTTAACAAGCTCTATTTTGTACATAATCTGCAAAGGTAATCTTTAATTCTACATGGCTGAATTGTCACATAATCAAAATGCTTACAGTTAAAATTAATTTCCTAAAATAAATTTTAATTTACTAAGGACTATAAGTAAACTAGAAATTCTTAAACAATGAACACCAACATAATATTACTCTTGCACAGGTGACTTTGGGCACAGTAGTATCTAAATACCTCTTGGAGACTTGTGAACTAAAGGGACAATGAACCTATACTGCGTATCCTCCATAGGCGCCCGCTGCCCATTTCTTCATGTTATTAGAATTTCTCAACATTCAGTTCTCAGCAGTGTCTTACTCTACACTTGTCTCTGAGCGATTTCCTCTGCTTCCATGGTTTCCCATTTCCTCTATATGCTAAAGATTTACATATTTATATCTCCAGCTAAGAATTTTTTCTTAAGTTTTAAGGAAGATTACTCAAAGAACTTACCAACCCATGGGTCCCATTGTTTCAGCTCTAGTTTTCCCACGTTTTGCCTCCTTAAGCAGTTCTTCTATTGCTTTCCTGATAAGAAAAAGGAAAAGATTTGAGAGGCAGTCACCCTACTAAGTTCTGAAAATCAATTCATTCCAGGTCCATGATCTTGGGAAAGGAACTAACTTTTGAAGCATGATTGCTGGGGCAAATTTTTTTTTAAATGGTTGACAATTTTGAACACATAAATTAAAAAGAAACTATTAATATAAAGAGAAGCAACATTGAAGAGAAAAAAATTACAAACTGGAAAAAATATTTTTGATATGAGACAGTTAAATCATATATCCTTAATATAAGAATTATCTTTTCTTATTAATTTGAATAACCAAAAGACATGAACAGCCAAATATGTATATATCTATATTTTTTCAAATTCACTGTTATTCAAAGAAATACCAGTGAACTCAACAAGGATAAATGTTTCTGCCCATTAGTTAGTGAGGGGGTAGAGAAATGGATAACTTCTTCTCTACTAATGGGGACTGAAGCTGATATTACATTTCTGGAGGACAATCCAGCAACACAATAAAGAACCTTAAGAATAGTATATACCAGTTGATCTAAAAATTTTTTACTTTGTCCTATGAAAATATTCAAATAAGTACGGAAAAGTATATGTACAAGGATATTCAAACTACTTGTTAACAATTAAAGAAAAAACAGAAAACTTAAATATTTACTGATAAAGGATTGGTTAAATAAATCATAACATATCCACATATGTGGAAGATTAGGCAGTCATTAAAAATGAAGACAAATGAATTTTTGGCACAGGACACTCATAACATATTCAGTATATAAAGCTGGTACAAAAGAATATGTGTAGAATAACCTTAATTTCAAATTTATTTACATATATATTACATAGAAAAACATTTGGAGACGGCTAGGTGTGGTGGCTTATGCCTGTAATCCCAGTACTTTGGGAGGGTGAGGTGAGAGGATCACCTGAAGCCAGGAGTTTGAGACCAGCCTGGGCAACATAGCAAGACCTGGTCTCTAAAAAAAATAAAAATAATAATAATAAAAAAATTTGGAGGGATGTTATCAAAACAGTAAGATGAGTTTTAAGGTGATTTTTTCTGTTTGCATTGCTGTATTTTCTATTTTTTCTACAATGAACATGTATTATTTGTGTAATTTTTGAAGAGGTTAAAAAAACAAAACATATTTATCAACCATATTCTGAGACTTTACTATGTGTAAGATACTGTGCAAGGTGCTATGGGTAGCAACATAGGAAGATGATCGTCCCTGACTTGAATATGATGTATCAATAACAAAGTTAAGAAAAAACAAAGTTAAGAAAAAGAGAGGTATAAACAAATATAGTCCAAAACAAATATAGTCCAAAGACAGAACTATAAATCTAATCATGAATTTTTGAAGCTGGATAATTACATACAGTCTATATTAAAATATTATGACACTATTATAATACTACCATACACTACATAATCTTCAAATGATATTAACATTGTTTATAAGAATGTTTTATTTCATGTTGATTTTTGTTTTATCAAAGTAAAGCATGCACATAGTTTAAAAAGACAAATATTATTTAAAAGATTTTAGATACAACAGTCTTCTAAATTATCCTGCCCTACCCACCAAAGAAAACAATTTCAACTTTTTTCATCTGTTTCTCGTTATTTACCTCCATATTCCTAACACTATGCTTTCAAACTATTTCACCACCTCTTAATCTTCAAAAATACATCTGCTTATTTTTGTGTAACTCATTTTAAAATAAACTCTTATTGAGATCTTTAAAAGATGTCTTTTCAGTTAACTCAGCAGCTTGACATTTTCTGATCCTTCTTGGGAAGGCCCACTGCTACAGATCAATGAAAAACTAAAGCGCTTGCCTATCTACTGACATGTTGACTCCCTCAATCACAAGTTTCGCAGCCCAACCTCTTATGGAATCACAAAGAGGTAAGTTCATCTGATGACCACATATGCTGCTTCTTCTAGCTCTTTAGAATAATGATATGGCCTGCTGAAATGATCTGGGGACTTTGTCTCTTACAGTTCAAGCAAAATTTATCCTAATTCCAAAACAGAGATTGTTTTTCACCCTTATAGATTTAAGTAAAAAAATTAAAGGGTATAAATATTCCAAATATGCCTCTTCCTTTCCCATAAATTAGTGTGGTAGTTTTAAAATAAAAAGATAAATCATACCTAGATCCACCTATGTGCTCTCCTTCTGTCAAAAGAAATGGTTAAAAACAATCAGGAAAACAACTTTTTGGGGCAGTTCCCCAATTATGAACAAAATATGTATCAGTTACAAATAAACTAGAATGTGTTTTCCCATAAAAACTATGTTAAAATGTTTGCCTAGCTTTCTGGACCAGACTATAGAAGCTTATTTGAGTCAGAAACCAGCTGAAATGCTATACATCTGCAGAAGATACTCAGTAAAGATTCTTGCAGAGACCCTGAAGGCATATTCTAGGTGCTTTCAAGAGCTTGAAGTTTGACAGTGACTCTTCTTTAGTGTCGATTCTACTTAAAACTGTCTCTAGCACTGTTATTAATTTTACCTGGCACGCTTAAGGATGCCTTCTGGTTTACAAGTACAATCAAAGAGAAAAGAAGATATATGTATGAGAAAGACTGCCTGCAGTGAAACAAATTCACCAAGGATGGAGGACCATAAAAGGAGGAGTAGATACTGGGTGGGAGGGCACTCAGTCAGCTGGTCTACCGTGTTCCCACTGGTAAAGGGGGCTTAGCTGCTGTTCACAGCCAAAGTGGTGCAGTGTGACCCATTCCCATGGTTCGGATCTACCCAAGTTAGGTATCTGCAATTGGTTTAACAACAACTAATGTCGATATAGAGCTTTAAGTATACCAAGTACTATTCTATATAACCATGATAACATAGTTATTACCACCAATACAGATGTGGAAAGTGATATTCAGAGACATCGACTAACTTGCCCAAAGTAACACTGCTAACGATCAAGGAGAAGGGCAATGAGGAAGAGGAACAAAGCAAACAAAACCCAACTTCTGTTTTTAAGGCTAGGCATCATCTGATCCTTCTATTAGGCTATCTCCTCCACAAATATCTGCGCAGCAAATCCTGGAGAAATTGTTTATCATTAAAAGGCAAAATATAAACTAAATGGGGAAAAAAAAGGCCTAACAGAGTGCCACTACTGCATTCATTCAAAGAGAACTGGGGGATAGGCTGATACTGGAGAGGCGGAAGGAATGAAGGAGGACTGATCACTATTTTGTCCTAAGAATGTTGAGCATTCGCTACTTCCCACCCAAAAGTCTCCTGCATAAGCTCCCTCTACAGAGCTTTACTTCCAAAGAAGAAAACAATTTCTAGCAATCAAGTATCCCAACCTTAAAACACTATAACTACCTTCAAAATTAAGGGGAGAAAGTCAGCAACTTCCCCATTACTGTAGCCTCTGTTGTTTCCTCTAGAAATCTCATTAATGAATTATTGGGTAAGGAAATTATAAATCCAGTTTCTATTCTGCACGATCACAGGGGCAAAATAACTTAAATTATCAAAGATTATGAAACATCAACATGCATGAAACAAGATAGTTTTTAATGAGGTGATGAAAGAAGTGTAAACTGTAATTAAAATACAGGAAAAGCAAATAGGAGAATATATAAGAACTAAGTATATACAGAACTTGAACAATTAAAAAATTATTCAGACATAAACTTAGTTCTTGGTATGCTAGTTTTTATACTTGGTTCTTTTCAATATCTTGAAGGTTTCTTTGTACAACTAATTAATTATATTAGAATACTAAGTTCCATGGAGACCCAAGAGAGCTGAGTCATTAAGCAGACGGTTTTCTGGGCACAGGAACAAACCACAATCAATTTTCAATGATCCATGTGTGTATTATCTCCAGCCAATTTTCCATCCTAACACAGCTTCCTCAGGCCTGCCTGTTCACTCCATTAGCCAGCTGGTACATGCTTAAGGAATGTCAACTGATCATAATAGCAGCTTAAATAAAACCCAAGTAGGAATGCAAATCTGGTACAAAATCATCTTAAAATCCAAAGTCAAACAAACTAGTTTTGAGTTATCTGGGTCTGCTTCTTTTTAATCACTTTAATCAACTGAGGGTTAACTGTTCCAGTGTACAGAAGGATAGCAAGAAATTGAAGGCAACTGAAATAAAGCACCAGAAATTGAGAGGAAAATTAAATAATAGAGTAGGAAAACAGGAATTTTAAAGGAATAAAATCAGAGAAGCTAAATCTCAAATAACTGCTCAAAAATGATGGAGTCAGTCAGAGGGAACTATAGGCCTCTTCCTGTGATGGTGAAGGAAAGCTAGGAACACAAGGCTGAACGTTAGAAGCTTTCCTCATTTGTGTCTCTCTCAGTCTTTAAAAGTCACCTTTGATCAGCTAGCTGTATAGTACAGTATCTGTCACATGATGGACAGAAAAACAGGTTCAAAAAAGGCAATACATTGCTTAATAAGACTACTCTCTTCTTGATGTGTTCAAACAAGCATGACTTGGTGACAAGAATACAGACTTCTTAGAAAATTGGCAGAAATGAGTACAACATCATTTGCTGCTGTTGACTGGGAAGTTATCTAAAAGGCCCAACACATTATCAGTGCTGAAGGCAAACATGTTTATACTTGTGGAGTCGTCCACATACGTGTAAAAGAAACCTTACTATGGCAATCTAAATTTCTTCCCATAATGGAATGATAAAGCTTAGAGAGAAAAATGGAACTATCTACTCGATCTTCAGTAAAGTTTTGATGTCAGGTCATTGATTAAAAAAATATAGACAGATGATCAGATCACTCTGAACATCTGCAAACAACTGCTTATAGGTTCATACTGCCAGTAGTAACTAGTGGTTTAGTAGTCATAGGGATCTGTAGAAACCACAGGACAAAGTTTGGGTTCTTTATGACTTAGTATTTTGACTACAGACACAGGCAAAAATTCAGAAATATCCTTATTTAATTTCAGTAAAATATCAGATTGTCTGGGGTCATGTATCAGCTCTAAAGAAAGGTACAAAAATTCAAATTGTGAAAAGGGTTTTTAAAGACAAGGTAAAACTCAATAGGAACACTGAGGTTATTTGGGAAATGAAAAGAGTTATTCACAGACATAAACTAAAGGCACAATAAATTAATCTGCACATTTTGTTAAATTCAGCTAATCTATATTACGCACTTGCTAAATACAAGGTACTGTGATTTATACGGTGAATTAGGCTCTTCCCTGAAGAGGCTATTAGGGCCTGCATATAAAATAAAGAGCCATATATGTACTTTAAAAACAAATACTGGATTATCTAGGAGAATGTGAGGAGGGAGCTCCAATATTTATTTATAAAATAACAAACAGAAAAGGTGCTGAATTTTTAAGAAGAACTTATGCTGGTAAAAGACTGGAAGGTGATGGAGGAACATGAGTTTGAAAGGAAAATTAATGAGCTCCTTTGTTGATTTCATGCCCAACATGAACTAAAGAGATAGATGAAAGTGGTATTTTAAGCAGTGGAGGAAAAATAAGACAAAGATACTGCAGATTGCTTTTTGCAATGATGATAATAATTACTTCACAGGGTTGTTATGAGGATAAAATAAAATATTTGATTTGGATCCAAGTGTTCTGTATTTTATAAGAAGCAGAAGAAATATGATAGCTATTTTCTTTACACTCCTAAAGGTCTCGGAACTTGTCTTTTTCAACCTAGTTTTCTCTATGCCTGGCACATACATGGTTAAGTTAAGATCTGGGGAATAAATGGGTTCTGGGTATGTGTGGGACATGATACAAATGCAAGGTTTTAAAAATAAAAATACTGCATCTGTAGACAGAATAGATGATGATGGGTGAGATGGAAGAAGAGGAAAGACAAAGGAGGTGAGAAGAAGATAAAAGAAAAAAATATAGTATGTCACTGGGTAAATAAATTTAATGAAAAAAATGAAGAGCTACAGGTTCCTGAGGGAGCAATCCCCTGTAGTGGCCAAACGAACAGGGGCACAACAGCAACACGTATCCTTAGTGTCATCAAACATTAGGGCAGACTGGGAAACCACAGACACTGACCAAGGACACAGAATGAGGCAGAGCTGGAATATTTCCTGTCAGGATTGAGGACTTTGATCTACTAGGGCTGCCTGAAAATCTCAGCAAGGTTTCAGATCTGGAAAACACTTTTCCCTTCAGTGAGCTACTGATCAGAGATAAATGGCCTTTGTTTAGCTTCCAATATTATTCTTTTGCTTCATTATATATATATATATATACACGTTAACATCCTCTGAACTCCATTTCTTAGTGGAGATGCTAATTGTGTTTTGAGATGACAGCGCCTAGTGTTGGAGTGGAGGGTGCCACTACAGAGAGGGTGAGATGTCACAGTGGGGCCACTGGCCTGTCTCTGCAAGGCCTTGCCACACAGATGCTCTGTGGGATAACCACATCTAGGGCCTTGGCTCTGACAGTCCAGAGACATAACACGGCTTAGACACTCCCACCAACTGCAACACTACATTTGCTGTTACATGCACGGGGGAGCTTTGCCCAGGTTATGCCCTCTGTCCAAATCACTCTCCACTCACAACCTTTACACCAGACGCTCAGCTCTCACATTACCTCTCCACCAAGCCTTTCCCGATCTCCCTGTTTGCTCCACATCAATAGAAGTAACTGCTCCTTTCTTATAGGCCCACTGAGGGGCACATGAAGTCCCCATACAATATTTCCGAACATGTAAAAGTTATAAAATAAGCTAAAAATATTTAAATATATTTCTTCTTCCTATCTTGACAAATATGCTTTCATCATAACAAAATAAAAAATATTTTCAGCCATTTTTTGAAATGGCTGAATATTTGGATTAATATTAATATTTGGATTAATGGTAATATTTGGATTAATGTGGAAAGACAGAAATATTTCGTTTATATTCCATGAAACTTATTTTCTTGCACTGATTTTAATAAAGTCCCTAATTATATTGTTATAATCAAGATTTTCATATAAATTAAAAGTGGTTTCATTCCTTGCAAATTATAGGAAAAAGAGCCTTGTAAATACTTTGACTTGGGGCTTATCTAGAAACACCGGATGTGTAGGAATTAATATGGAAGTTTAGCATATGGCCCAATTGCTGTCAAGCAAACGCTAAGAGAGAATTGTGAATTTAGGCATTTGATATTTCACATGAGATGTGAAAGTATGGTTCCAGGCATTTGTATTGAAAATGCAGTGCCCCTTTTTTTGTAAGCACAACAGTCGGCCCTCTGTATCTGTGGATTCAACCAAACATGGATTGAAAATTTTTTTTAAAGAAGCAAAAAAATAACAATACAATGAAAATAACACAAATAAAAACCAATACGGAATAAGAGCTATTTACATAGAATTTACATTGTACTAGGTAAGACTAGATTATACCTAGTACAATGTAATATTAGTAATAATAGATTACTTAGGTTACAGGCAATCTAGACATGATTTAAAGTATACAGGAAGAGGCATGTAGGTTATATGCAAATACTATGCCATTTTATATCAGGTTTTGGTATCCATGGGGGTCCTGGAAGCAATCCCCCAGGGATACTGAGGGAAGGTTATATGTTCTATAAACCATAATAGTCTAAAAGTATTAAAAAACAAAATGTAAAATAATAAAATGATCTATGAATCAGTGTCAAATTTCTTGTATGTTCCACATAGACCTACACATATACAAACATAAGAGTAATATGATTTAAGATTGCAAAATGTTACTCAGTTTCCAGGTGCAGCTGCTTCAAGTACAGTATTAAATCATGAGTATCTTCAGAGTCATGAACTGAAATAATATGACAAGCAAGAAAATGGAAGCTTAGCACTAGTGGGAAACAATATTTTCTTAGTGAAGGATCTATTGCATTCATGCCAAGATGAAGGATTTGACAAGTTAATGTCTTTTTTAACTTTTCTGCAGTTCAAAACCTTTCCATACTCTAAATTAGTGTCCACTGGAAAGTCAACATTGGTACAATCTTCACATATTTAAACAGTTTCCTTTCATTCAAGGGTGCAGGTCAAAACATGAGTAGGGTGTTTCCTGGGTTATGAATTGCACTGAGCACTGGATCTCCACTGACAGAGGCATCTATATATTTGTGATATATAGGGCTGCTCTCCTCATCCAGGGTCCAGGCAATTCTCCTTTGAATACAGTTATAATATGCATTTAATATGCACCACTGGGACATGATGAAAAATTATAATGGTAACAGTACTTATGTACCATGTACCTTACAGCTAATCCTCACAACTCTATGTAGCTACCGTTTCATAGATAAGGAAATAAGGAGAATATAAGGAAAAGTCAAGAAACTTACCTAAGGCCACAACAGCCGATAAATGATAGGGCCTGGAATGTGAACCCAGGCAACCTGACTCTAGGCCCCAGGATCTTAATCCTTACACTACGGCTCTATTACAAAACATGATCCTAGTCCTCAAGAAGCTCAGTCTAGTGAGAGGGGCAAGGAGAGCAGCAATATTTAATGGTACTTATCATGACAAGAACTGCTCTGGCAAAGACAAAACTCAAGTCCCCTCACCTGGACTTCGACATTCTCAAATCTGCAACTACCCATTTATAGATGGCCTCTGAGAGTGGATTACTATTACAGAGAGATCACTTCTTCAGTTAAAATGTGGGTTAATTCTTAACGTTTAGCTCCCAGGGAAAACTTATTTCTCAGTTCATAAGACACCTACTTCACTGTCGGGTCTACTGACCTCATTTTCAAAGCAGCAAGTATTTTTACAAATATTTATTCTTAAATCCTGATACAGAAAATACAGTGATTGTTTTTCAATTCATATTATAAAACCTGAGTAAATGTGCTATGGTAAATTTTTATATAAGCTATGAAGAAAGGCAGCTCTTACTGAAAATAACTTTGTGGGGTGGTGGTGATAGGGTTACTTAGGAAATAGTAAACTCTGAATAGAAAAGCCCATGGACAATACAATAACAGGAAGAGCAGATCTGTTGATAGGTCAAATGTTAGGTTTAAAAATATTACAGTCTATGCTCTTCTGAAATATTAGTTAGGGGAAAAATCCACACAGAGAATATAAGGTCAAATAATTATTGAGTTCTTTTACTCAATAAAATGTATTTTGTTATCTCTTTAAGAGAACAGATGCTTTGGAGAACAAAACTGATGAAAACAAAACTGCAAAAGAAAAAGGGATTTAAAGTCTAGAAAGATGGGTGTGGAAGGGAGCCAATATCCAAGCAAAGAAAAGCTAATATGGCAGCTGCTTGAATTTAGTAAAGGATAGGAAAAATGGCAGAAGACCAAAAAGCAGAAATAAAAAATAAAATTCAGACTCTCACCAAATAGCTGTTCAAAATGTAGACAGGAAAAAAATATTGCAGAATTTGTACAAAAGAAAACATTACAACATAAGCCTCTAAAGTTTGCCTCTACAGCTTTTTTTTAATGAGGGAGAAGTTTGGTAGGTGTACTGTTCTTTGATAAACACACCACATACCAGAAAAATCACCTCACCAAAAGCGTTGTCTGTAAATCACTCTCTTAATCCTAAAAGAGCTTTATTTTATACAAATCATCTGCAGTTCTCTGTAGACTGTCCTAAACAATACCTCAGAGCTCTTGGATCTCAGCCCCGAGGATGGCCTATTCAGCAGAAAGTCTGGTCAGCCTGCTGAAGCTATTTTCTTCAGCGTGTCAAGGCTACAGTAATCTGCTAGAAAACAAGCTGTCCACCCCTTGTAGATTTCAGTCTCTGATTCAGCAAATGATTATAAATTATACTCAAAGCTAAAAGCCAAAGAATAGGAAAAAAAAACATAAAAGAAAGTTCTAGAATGTGTAGGATTTTGGCATCTCATCATTTCATGCTCTTTAAAAAGAGTTTTCATTTAAAAATACACGTAGAAATTAGTCTCTTGAAAATGCTATTTCAAGATAAATAATTTCCCTGTCATCATCTGAATAAAGCCATTTTTAACCCCAGGAAGAAAACATGTGTATACTTCTAATTCTTAGAAATCTAGCAATACACAATGAGATGGGAAGAAGAGAAAGCCTGCACTCCACAGACAACATCACAGGTTCAGTGACAGTCCTGTGACCGTTAAGTGCAAGGCACAGTCCTGCCTTAGAGGCAAGAGATGATGAAGGGCCAGTGAAATAGAGGATGTAGCCCACTCTAGAGCAACCGTGCTTCCCTCCTGCTGTGGGGACTGCCAGACCAGGCCTCATCTTGATCACCAGGCATTTTCTGTCTTTCACACTCTAGGCATCAAACATGGCTCTGAGGCATATGGTAGTTTCCTCTACACACTGGCAGGGAGAGATTTTGAAAAAATAGTACATATATACGTAGACAATATTTTCTACATCAATAATTAACTACAAAAATATACTATACAAAAAAAAAATTTATGCCAGTGTGGTGGCACATGCTTGTAGTCCCAGCTACTCAGGAGGCTGATGGGGGAGGGTCGCTTGATCTCAAAAGTTTGAGGCCAGCCTGGGCAACACAGCAAGACCCTATCTCTAAAAAAAAAAAACTTTTTTTAATGTATTAAAACCCATCAGTAAATTCTTAACTCTTTAAACCCTACACCCTCAAGTTTCAAGTTGTTTTTCTGGTGCCAATTTATACGGCAATGAAATTAAGTAGGACAAGGTAATTTTAAATCCCATTTTACAATTTTAAAAACTTAGTTAATATATGTACAAGTGTTTTGGGAAAATTCTATATTTATATAAAGGAGTAGTTAATAGAGTTAAGCGGCTAAACATACACATAAACCTAACTTTGAGAGCAGCATCCCTTTAAGGAAAATGTTTACAAAAGTTCAAAGTGATGAACTTAGATGGTCCACTGAACAAGTCAGCCAAAAGTGCACAACTGTGCAAATAAGGTTTTATATTGACATTCAAAGCTCCCAGAGATGCTTCCTTCTTATCTGGCCAAAGTTGTAGAGCTCTGGTACAATGCAAACACATTCTTACAGATGCTGAATTCAACAGCACAGG
This sequence comes from Pan paniscus, assembly GCF_029289425.2. Lineage (NCBI taxonomy): Eukaryota > Metazoa > Chordata > Mammalia > Primates > Hominidae > Pan > Pan paniscus. Next base: position 27,233,759 of record NC_073263.2, on the reverse strand, counting down.
AGGAACCACTAGAAAGGCTGCAGAGATTAACTGAAAGGAAGGAAGGAAGCAGCTCATGGAGACTAATCTCTATAGCATGGAGAAAAACCCAAGGCATGGAAAATTCTATTACAATTAATCCAACCTTTACCTTTATATCATAACACATATCATACCAACAACACATCAGCTGCCAAAAGAAAGAAACCACAGAGAGTAATACAATCGATGATTCTGGCATCAGAAACCAGCTGCAAGACAACCAAAACCCAGCAAACCACACTTTATCATTCAGAGACTTATAAATTATATGTGATGATATAACTAAGAAGGGAAATGTGAAAGCATGTTCTAGAGCCAATGTTTAACTATGCATTGTTTTAAAAAATATCACAAACTTAAACACAATCTTTTCTTGTCCCTGAATTAAAACTATACTTTAAGTAGCCGTACATATTAGGACCATCTCATCCACTGAAACATAAACAATCCTTAGGGATGGAACAGCAGCTGCAGCTTAATTGGATGGAGCAATGCTAACAAAGAGTTTAGAACTAAGTTAAAAATAGAATAGGTACCCAATTGAGACCGCAGGGGAAAATTCTGAGAGATAGATCATGCTGATTATCCAAACAGCATAATTTGGCTTCCTCCCAAAGTCTAATACACTCTTACGCTTACCAAAAAAGGGGCACTGCATTTTCAGTACAAATGCTTGGGACCATACTTTCACATCTCATTTGAAATATTAGACCCCTAAATTTACAATTCTCTCTTAGCGTTTGCTTGATAGAAATCGGGACATACACTATATTAATTCCTGAACGCCCAGTGTTTTTAGAAAAGTTTCAAGGATCTTTTCACTATAACTTTCATTTTAATTACCTGAACCAAAATGTTCGGGTAAAGATCCATTAAATACAATCTATATTATTAAAAAATGTAAGGGAAAAGTTTCTCAAATGTTAGAGTTAGAGGCCATCTGGTTTAACTTTGTCATATAAAACCGAGGAAATTATGGTTTAGAGAAGTTAACAACTTGCCTAACACTAAATAATATCTGGTTTTTGAAAATTTAACTCAAAATTACCAATATTTAAGCCTAGATGGCATGTATGGTCACCCTAGGGAGAAACGATGAGGAGACAGATTATAATTATAATATTTCAGCCCAGGATCATTACCTTTAGAGGACAACACTTTAAGTACCAACACTAACACTATCCCAATGCTATGTGATGTGTCTATGATTACTGTGATCTGCAATACACAAGCTTCAGAGCAGAATTTCTTACCCAAAAAATCCAGACTGAATAGACTTACTCAGTAACTGTTCTATCTTTATATAGTCCCTAAAACACCTCTCAGTGCTTTTAGAAGACAAATTATGCAGTTCTTCCTTTACAGTTTTAAATCTAGGACACCATCAAGTAACCTTAAGAGAATAAGAAAGCAGCCACAATATAGTGGTGAGAAAATAAGTCCCAGTTCCGCACCTACTAGCTCTGTGATCCTGTGATATCCAAGGTCACAAAGCTATGCGATTAAAATGAAGATATTTCTACTATCCTTTCAGAATTCTTAGGGGGATTAAATACAATTTATATATATATATGTGTGTATGTATATATATATAGTTACTTTGTAACTATAGAGCACTGAACAAATCTATTAAGAATTTTTTAAAAAATAATCATTTTATAGTTATAATTTTAATAGTAATCATAGATAGACTATTGATAGTTATGTATGTTAACTAAAATATCATGTGCACAGCAATTTACTGAATAATATATATTACCTCACCAAGTCTGAGATGAACCCTTGAAGTTCCTGTTTCCCTTTTATTGTTTAGGCAACCAAGGCTTAGGGAGGCTGCCTTGTCTGAGGTCAACCAGTAAGGGGAACAGCTGACTCTACCCCAGAGCTTTCTGACTTCATATCCAGAGTCCTGTCAAATAACACATACCCTTATTTCATTCAATCCGTGAATAAAAGTTTCTATATTTTGAGGATGATCAAGTACTGCTTTAGCACAATATAGATGAAAAAGTTAAAATGAACATATTTAAAGATAATACTAATAAGGTTTAATAATATGAAAAATGGTGTTTTCAGAAACCAAGTATTATCAGTAAACCTTTATTTGGGTTCTTAACAAGTTACTCTCTCATTCGTTTGATTCTTTTCATGTTTAAGATTTACAAAGAACAGCCCTATTGCCAGCATGTTTCAGCTAGGCCAACAATTTTGTCTCTTAAACTGAACTCCTTGGAGGATATGCTCTGGCAAAGCTGTTATCTTTATGAGTCCAAGGCAGGTAACATCGACAACATCACGCCCATTAAAAGCTAAGTTTGGCCAGGCATAGTGGCTCATGACTAATCCCAGCACTTTGAGAGGCCAAGGCAGGTGGATAGGTTGAGCTCAGGAGTTCGAGACCAGGCTGGGCAACATGCAAAACCCCATCTCTACAAAAAATACAAAAATTAGCCAGGCTTGGTGGCTTGCACCTATGGTCCCAGCTACTCGGGAGGCTGAGGTGGGAGGACTGCTTGAGCCCAGGAGGTCAAGGCTGCAGTGAGTCAAGATCACCCCACTGCACTCCAGCCTGGGTGACAGAGTGAGACCATGTGTCAAAAAAAAAAAAAAAAAAAAGCAGAGTCTATGGAGTCAGGCCATCTTTCAGTTCCTATCTAATTACTAGTCATATAACCTTAGGCTGGTTACCTAACTTCCCCAGGTCTCAGTTGCCTTTTCTATAAAGGGGAAAAGACACTATCTACCTTGAAGGAGGATTAAACTGGTTTTCCTACCTGGTGAGGCAAATCAGTCTTCTTACTTTACAGTCACAGTTACGTGTCTGTTAGGCTGTCTGCTTTTGGCCAGGAGTAAGTCTAGTTGGCTTCCTCATGTTCTGGCTTGTTCTGATCTTTCATTGCTCTCCGATGGGGACCAACTTATTAGAACAAGGAAATAGGAAGGGAATCCTCTGCTTGCTTGCTACAAGTCTGGGCAGCAGACAGTGACACACCTGTAAGCTAACACTTCTAAAGACAGACATTTTCAGCACAACAGTTCCTAATCATAAACCCCTAGAATCCTTTATGTTTTCCAACCATTTAAGGACAAAGTACAATCTCTGCCATATAAACAAACTAATCATAAGTTTCTAATCATAAGCCCCTGGAATCCCTAATATTTTCCATCCATTTAAGGACAAACTGCAATCTTTGCCATGTAAACAAACCAATAAACAAAAAGCAGAAATAAAACTGTAGAATCAAGTCTAGAAGGCTTCAATTACAAGGTCTGATAAAGAATATAACTCCAACTCATTTACTTTGACAAGAATATGATGATGGTACTCTCTTACTCCTCATCTTCAGGGAATGAAGAGATAAATGAAGCTTATATTAATTTTATATTACCAATTTTAATCACTTTTGGAAACAACAACAGCAACACAAACCCCTTGTTAAGTATTCCAAGTACCGGGACTTATGTTTAAGTATGCAGAACGAAGCAGCAACTCAGGATCTGAAATAATGTTAGATGAGGGATCGCAATGTTGGGTGATCCTTCACTTGAAATCTGAATTCCAATGAAAATTTATTCTTAGATCCCATGTAACTTATTAACAGTTGTAGACAAATGCTCATGAGGACCCAAGGGAAAAGTGCAATAGTCTGTTCAATTTATTATGGAGCTAACATGATAAAAATGGCACAACAGACATCAAATTATTGAATGCTTTAAGTCTTTGTTTTGTCCTTCAAGTGCTTCAGGTCACCTAAATAAAGACTAGGATTTCTGGCAATTTTCCACCAAAGTGAAGGAAAGTCCATTTCACAAAGTAAGGGCAAAATAAAACTTAAGCAATCCTACATCCTTTCACCCCATTAGATTTTTTTGAAATATTATCGGTCTGGGAATTCCCCAAATCCAAAATCACACAGTAGGTATATGGGTAGAACAGGTGCTCATAAAACCAACATTGTCGGCCTTGGCGGGGGTCAGTTCTCATTAATGTGAGATGCGTTGCAGTCAAATTTGGCCTTGCAGATACAAAGCCCTGCCTTCTTATGTGTGTATAAACAACATGCCCAATTCTTCTTAGCTCACGTGACCCCTCTGGAATCATCTACCTGGCAATATCTATCAGATCTGCTTGGTTCCTACTGCATAGGCTACTCCTCTGGCACTCTATCTTTGCCTGCTCTGGTCACCCTTTGCCTAAATGAACCTCTAGGTCTGACTCCTCCTGGACAGGCCCAGTCTCTTGCCAACTACATGTGACAGACTATAGAGTTGAAGACACACAACCACAAATTTGTGGTTCTCAATTCGAAGCTTATAGAATAGTTATTTCCCTTTTTAAATTCAAGTTCAGCTCTTGGGGTATTTAATGTAAAAACCAATGCAGAGTCAATCTGCTATTCATTCATTTGATAAACATTTTTTGAACACCTGCTAAGAGCCAGGCATTGTTCCAGGGGTTGTGGATACATCAGTGAACATTCAAACAAAAATCTCTGCTCTCACAGAGCTTATGTTACAGTGTGTGTGTTTGAGGGGTAGAGGGAAAGGCAATATATAATGAATACAATAAAAAGGTAAATTATATATCTCATATGTTAGAAGATAAGTGCTATAGAAAAAATACTACAAGGTAGGAGTGCTGGGGGGTGGGGAGGGGGTGCTGCAATTTTAATGAGGTAAAAGAGTTACAAGAAATGACACCTATCCTTCAGTTCTTTAATACTACACAGCTCTTTGGTCTAGTCGAATTGCAAACTCTGTGAAGGTAGGCATGAAATGAGATTCGTCTTTGCTTTCTTGGTACCTGGAAAACAAATGGACCTTAAATAGCTGCTGGAAAAACAAATGCATGCATTCTGTTATTTTTCCAAAGCAATGCTATTTGTAGTAAATGGCACAGATTTACGAGACAGCTGGTTAGGAAATGAGTGTACTATTCGGCATTGAAAAAACAGCATACCTTGGAATCAAATCCTTTCAATTCCACTTCATGGTACTCAAAACAACAATCCTACCGCTTTTTCCCTACTAGAGTTCTGTGGGGACAAGATCCCAAGGAAAATTCATATCACTCTCCCATACTGCTCTTGCAAAGTAAAAATATCCATCAATCAACTTCAAGTGGGAGATATTCTACCTTTTTAAACCAATAGACAAGATAACAGATGAGGCATGGGATCAACGTGGTGAAGACAGTAGTGTTAGAGGCTCTTGAGGACACAGAGAAGACAAAAATGAAACAGAATATAAAGCATAACCACCTTTATCAAGGCTCTCTATGATGCTTACTCCTGCCTCCCCCCAGCTCCTCCTCCCACTGAAGCCACAGGATAGGCATGGTTCCTTGTCCCACTCAATAATTTTTTGTCTTCTTGAAGCTTGTTACTGTGGTAGCTTTCTGAGTTGCAAATGTCAGCTGATAAGTGTACAAAATAATGTCATTATAAATCATCAGTCCTTCTTCCTGTTGTGGTACTCACACTCTGACACTCGTATGTAATCATGCACATTATTCATTGACTTTCTGAAGAAACATTAATGAAAGCCTACTGTGTGCCTGACCCAGCTTTAAGTGCTTGGGGTTCAGAAGTGAACAAGGACAAAGCCCTTGCCACCAAGGAGATATTTTTCAAGTGGAGTTAGACAATAAATAGATAAATACATAATATAATGTCAGTTGACAATGAGTACTATGAAGGAATATAGCAAGGTAAAGGAATAGAGAGTGATGGAGGTTTGTATGTGGGTGTGCATGCCACTTTAGAGAAGGCGGATGGGTAAGCAGCCACTAAGATGGTGCCAAGGATCCCCACCTCCTGGTATTCAGACCCTCATGTACTCCTCTCAAGTGTGGGCTGGACTTACTGACTCATGTCTAACCAACAGAATAGAGCAGAGGCAATGGAATGCCACTTCTGAGAGTAGGGCATAAAAAGACTGGCTTCTGTCTTGCGTTCTATCTAACTCTGTTTTCCTGGCTCTGGCAGGAAGCCAGCTGCCATGGCATGTAGCAGCCCCATATGAGTGAGCTTGTGGGCAAATCCTCTCCCATGCAATCCTCAAGACTGCAGCCTGGATGACATCTTGACTACAGCCTTGTCAGAGACCCTGAGTCAAAATCACCCAGCTAAGCTCCACGCAGATTCTTGACCCACAGAAACTGAGATGTATTTGTTGCTTTCAGCCACTAAGTTTTGGGATAATCTATTATGCAGCAATGGACTAATACCCAGTCAAGGATGGCCTCTCTGAGCAAACGACTTTGGAAATGGACAGGCCATGTGAAGATTTAGGGGAAGAGAGGTTCAGGAAGTAAAGGGCAAGTGCCAAGGCCCTGAAATGGCAATGTTAGGCTTATATGAATAAAAGAAGTGAGAAGGCCAGCATGGCAGAGTCACAGGTGATGCTTTGGGTAGACAGCAGGGTGGGGGAGGCGGGCAGCTCATGCAAGCCAGCCAGGAGGGCTCCTATGGATAACATGACACAACCTGTACTATGAAGACCATAAATTTAACTCCCACTAACTGACTTGAACAACAACCATATATATCAATAGCAATAGCTAATGTTTGAGTATTTAAGTGTACTAGAAATTGTGCTAAGTGTTTTATTTCATTTATTTCTCACAATAGCCCTATGAAGTAGGTGTTACTATTAGCCTAATTTTATAGGTATGAAACTGAGGCTCAGAAAGGTTACATCACTTGCCCACATTCATAAGATAGGAAGTGTGGAGCCAACAGGCCCTCTGACTTCAGAGTCCCTACCCTTCGCCTCTACACAACACTGCCTTGAAAGAGGTCAGCAGAGAAAGTCTCTTCCACCCATGAAAAAAACAAAAAACAAAAATTGTAACCCCAAGCTGTTGTTTAAGCCAACTAGTTCAATCTCTGTGTAATTAGATGCTCCAGGCTGTTGGATTTTCTCTTGGAGTCCTTTTAATAAAATTGGTGGGGGCATTATTCATAATTTTTTTGAGGTTTGACTCCAGTCAGGAAGGTAAAACTTAGAAAAGCACCAAGGTAGCTTTTGTTTTTGAGATATGCTAAGTGCCTTGCACAATGAACAGGGAATATACTGAGAAACAGTACTAGATAAAAAAAAATCAGGCTGGTTATTCCAGCACTTTGGGAGCCCGAGGCGGGTGGATCACGAGGTCAGGAGTTCAAGACCAGCCTGTCCAATATGGTGAAACCCCGTCTCTACTAAAAAATACAAAAATTAGCCAGGCCTGGTGGCGGGTGCCTGTAGTCCCAGCTACACAGGAGGCTGAGGCAGGAGAATCTCTTGAACCCAGGAGGCGGAGGTTGCAGTAAGCCAAGATTGCGCCACTGCACTCCAGGCTGGGCAACAGAGTGAGACTCCATCTCAAAAAAATAAATAAATAAATAAAGTCTTTTTAATGCAGTTTTTACAATCAACTGACCTAGATTGAGCCCTGGCTTCCTACCAATAGTCCAGATACCTGGCACCAAGCCAGGTACCCATCTGCTACAGAACTTGCTTTTCCTTCTGCTTAACCTTTATCTTAAAGCTTAAGGATGATTATGAATGTTCCATCAGAATCTTAATTTCTTTTTAAAAAGAGGAGAAACACAATTTGTCTGCGACTTTTCTCTATATCCTATTAATAAAAATGCTATTTTATAGTATTTTTCTTAAAAGCTATGGGTTTAACAGACTGATAACCTTCCATACAGGGGTCCTCAAATCATATTACAGACTGAAGAAAACAAAAAAATACACAGGCTACTAAGGTTTTTTGTTTCAAAGTTTTCACATGAAGGAATATAAACCAACCCAGCTTGCTCAACATCAATGATATTACAATAATAACATTAATAGCTAACATTGATTGAGAGTATGCTTTATGGTTCAGGTACTGTCCTAAGCACTTTGAATATTATCTAAATTAACACTTGTAACATCCCTATATGGTATTATTGTTATCCCATTTACAGAAGAAACTCAGGCACAAAGAGATCAAACAGTATGTCCAAGGTCACATGGCTAACATCTAGAGCCAGGATCAAAACCCAGGCATTGTGAGTCCAACAGCCCTAAATTCCAATGTTATACTGCCTAAGTTTGCTATGCCTATGCTTACTGAAAAGATACCCAAGATTCCACACATATCAATTTCTATTCCTAAGGAAGGTCTATTTTGGCTGGGCACAGTGGCTCACGCCTATAATCCTAGCACTTTGGGAGGCTGAGATGGGACGATCACTTGAGTCCAGGAGTTCAAGACCAGCCTGGGCAACATAGTGAGACTGTCTCCACACAAAAAAAACCAAAAACAAACAATTAGCCAGGCATGGTGGCACATGCCTGTAGTCTCAGCTGCTCAGGAGGCTGAGGTAGGAGGACTGCTTGAGCCTGGGAGGTCAAGGCTGCAGCGAGTTGAGATTGCACCACTGCATTCCAGCCTTGGTAACAGTGTGACTGTCTCAAAAAAAGAATTAAAAAGTTCAATTTAAATAAGCCCCTCCAATATACATACATGTATCAGCCAATCGAAAATAACTCCAATATCCTACATATCCTCCTTCCCACAGAGTAGTACAATATTCTTTACTATAATTGTTAGGTAAATACATACACAGATTAAAAACAGATGATATAAATTTAGGCACTAATAAAAGTCACAAACACAAGGCTGAAATATACAATTTATTCCTCTAGAAAGGTTCATAATTTTGCTTTCATTGCTGAATAATCTAAGCTCAGGTTTTTAAAAAAATTCTGGGCTCATTCTCTTTTATCCTTGGTCTCTCTCTTCTTGTATTTCTCTGCTCAAATGTTACCTCCTCAGAAAGGCCTTCCTTAACTATTCAGTGTTTTCTCCTTGTCATTATTAGTTTACTACCTGAAATTAAATTTGTTTGCATGTTTCTTTATTGTCTAACTCTGCCATCAGAAAATAAACTGCATGTGGGCCAACTTGTTCACTGCCGTATCCTGGCCCCTAAACTGTGCCTCCATATAGTATGTGCTCAATATTTACAGAGCCAATTAATGAAAACATTCCCTGTAAAGCAAGCAGCTTGGTGAGTGCAGACCGTAAGAGCCAGGCTGTTCACTGCCCTGATCGCCTCTTCTCAACTATCAATTTTCACATCTGTAGCCCTGGATTCATATCCTTGTAAAATACATGAATTCTTCTGATATGGGTCGGGGAAGGAGGTAAGGGTGGTTGCACCCACTAACTCCCACTAGTAAGGACAGGCTGGAGAGAAGAAATGATAAATCCTGCCTTACTGGTTTTTGGTTGTGAGGGAATGGTAGGATAAACAAAGGGGTAAATGAACCTGGATATGGGGCCTTTGGGGTCATCTACAACTCTTCTATTACCCCTCTATAGAATCTGTCTCCAAGTTACTTTTTTTGTTTAAGCATTTTTTTTTGTATCCATCCTTTTATCTCCTCTCTTACAAGTATGCCCTCCTTACATTATACCTGGACTATTACAAATGTCCCCAGCTCACTGCTGTCTTCCAGTTTCCTTCCACTCACCCATTCTGCACACAGGCATGGGACAAAAAAAAAAAAAAAAAAAAAAAAAACAACTAAAACTTTACGGCAGTTCTAGCTCAAGAATCTTTAACAGCTCTCTTACACTGGAAAAAAGGAAACCATTTATTCCTGTTATTAATAATAAGCCGCCAATTCTTATTTGCCATCTTCACTGGCCAACAGAATGAGTGCTCATGAAAGAATCGATGTTTCAGCAGTGCCTTTCACCCATCCCATTCTGAATTCATCACATAATACTCCACACTGCACATTCGGGCACTTCATTGTCAATACAATTGGTTTTCTTTTTCATGTGTACAGCTCTTGTCTGCCTTCTCCAAAACCACAGAAGGGTTTTCAGGACAGACTCATAGTGTCTTATTTCCACCATTTCTCAGGACTGTGCTACTATTAGGTACATACTTACTGTATAGTTATATAATTAGAGATCTAATAATCCAAGTTTAAGAATAATTTCATCATGAGAAAAAAAAAAAAAACCAGACCCACGCAGTAACTGTACCAGGATAGTTTATAAAGCAGGAAAAGAAAATAGCAACATTAAGAATTTGAGCAAGAAAAGGCTGGGTTTGGGGGTCTTAATAAGTACTTGAAAGCAGATGGGTAGATTTGGGTAAACTTCCTAAGAGCCCAGTTTAAAGGTTGTTACAAAGAATGACTCTAAATTACGCTAACCAAAAAGATGACTTTTGTCTAGTGATCTGGAGACCATCTAAAATCTGAATAACGTGTTTAAGGGAAACTAAAAGAAGGGTGGGGAGTGGTAGGCCACGGAACTTGATATGCTTTCCTATCTCTTGAGATGCAAGACACTCTTTGGGTCAGTACTGAAGAGACCACTTTGTAGACACCTTTCCATCTCTCGAGATTCTGTGTGAACCTGTGCATTATGCCAACTAATTAGAGTACTTAGATGTTACAGCTATATGCAATTTGTAAATAATTAGCTTGTAAAGTACTTTGAAAATAGAAAGTACCAGCAAGTACTCAGAATTACTATATGTTAAAAGCCTTTGGTATATATTTAATAATCAGCTTTTTAAAAGTCACAGTACTTTACAGCTGAAGAGAATTTCTGATCTTGAATCACTGGCATGAGTTTATTTAGAATGAAATGCTATTGGAGTGCAAATCAGATGCGGATTAACTTTTCACAGGATATATAAGATTCACATTCATCTCCCTAGTCCTTTTTGGACCAACTCAGCTTTCCCTCAGGTCCCTACAGACTTTATGCAGATTCCTTTCACATATACAAGACTCTTGGTTAACCTGCCTGCCCCGTTCTCAGTTTCTTCCCTCCACCCAACTGCCTTCTGCAGGTGTTTTGTATGAACCCGTGAGTTTATGGTCACCCTAAAGACATTCAAGACTGCATGCTACGCGATCAGTCTAAATTCTTTTAGGTGCAATGAAGTCGTGATGTGGTGAGCGGTCGCCTCTGGCTGTGTTTCCCACTGTACTTCATCTATCATCAGTCTGTACCTTGATGTCCACTAATTAAACTTTGTTTTCATCTCCTGACAGGCCTTGGTTTAGAGGAATTAAACTCCAGGTAAGTCATTCTGTTTACTATCCCCACAGGCAAAGTTTTGGGAGAGGAAAAAAGTTTTTAATCCTTTTCCACATCCTTTTTGAGCTTCCTTTTATCTTCAAAGGCTAATGCCCTTAAACAAACATTGACTTTCCAGAATTTCTTACTATTACCATAAGAGAATATGCTGTATCCTTGCCCTATGACATCCCTGCTCCCGCCTAAACTCACCTCTTCCAACGTCTTCATGTGATTCTTTTATTGGAAAACCAAACTAAGCCATTCCTCTGTATAATGAGTGGTAATGTTTACTCTTCTTAGGCAGTAAACTAATGCTGTTACTGCCTAGTGACCTCCATGTTAACTCCAGGTGACATTTTTCTATTCCCTATTTGAAACCCTTGGCTTCCACACCCTATTTTTGCACTTTCCTACCATCACATTGACCCAAACTTACAAATACTCTTATCTTTAACTCTTCTTTGACCCAAACTTTAAATACTGAAGTTGCCTAGGGCTTTGTTCTGGGCCCATTTCTTTGTCACCCTCTATTTTTTTTTTTTTTTTAAATCAATTTATGTCATCTTTATGGCAAGGACTCATAAAATTTGTCTCCAGCTTAGATCTCTTCCACGATCTCCAACTCACATAGCCACTGCTTACAACGTTCACAAATGAAACTTTTGACTCCTATCATCTTTTCCACCTCCCAATCTATTTTCCATTTTAAGCTTCCCAACTTCAGTAATTGGCCCCAAAGCTAGGCAGTAGTCATCTTTGATTCTTCATCTTCCACAATTCCTGAAGTGTACCAATTCTGTGCCAATTCAGTTCTAAAATATACCTCAAACCTACCTTCTCTTCTCCATCACTAGCTTCTACCCTTCCAGGCCACTTCAACTCTTTATAGTGTCTCTCTCTGCTTCTACTCCAGCCTCCCTATAATTCATCTCCCCCCACTCTGTAATCAAAGTAATGAAGATGTCATTCCCACTGTACCTAAAATCCAAAATCCCTACTACCCCAACTCTTCCTCCCACGGACTCCAGAGGACAGGCCCTTCTCGTCTACTGTGCTACAAAAACATGCAAATCTTTGTTCAATATCTTCAGTTCCTCATGCCACCAGTTTTCTGCTTTAGGACCTTTGCACATGCTATACCCCCAGAGTGCATTTTCTCTCCTCTTTGCACAGCCAGCTCTCTCCCTTCCTGTAATCTCTAGAACACCTTTCCTAACTTCGTGCCTAAAGTAGATTCCTTTCTCATGTTTTCTATCTTGACCCTAAATTTGCTGCTTTTACAGAATTACAAGTTTTTAATTTTATATATATTTTTGAGAAAAGGTCTCCCTCTGTCACCCAGGCTGGAGTGCAGTGGTGTGATCATGGCTCATTGCAGCCTGAACCTCCTAGGTTCAGGATATCCTCTTGCCTCAGCTTCCCAAGTAGCTGGGACTACAGGCATGTGTCACCATGCCTGGCTACCTTTTTTATTTTTTTGTAGAGACAGGGACTCCCTATGTTGCCCAGGCTTGTCTCAAACTCCTGGGCTCAAGTGATCCTCCCACCTTGGCTTCCCAGGTGTGAGCCACCATGCCGAGCCTCACAATTTTTTTTTTAAGGGGCTCTTATAACACATGCTTTATGAGAACAGGACTTACTCTGTCTCATCCACTATAACTATGTATCTATCCCCAAGGCCTGGAACATACTAGTACTCAAAAATATGGATATATCTTTAAAGAAGTTGACTGAGTGTAGGAAATGTAGGCTCTATGGCAGGCTAGTGTAAGAGGTCAGGTTTGAGGGACTGAAAAGCTGCATGCCATAACTACTTACATGAATTCATAGAGTATTTACTAAGTGTCCACTACCTGTCAGGTGTTCCAGGTACCAGAATCATGTTGACCTCCAAGTTGGTTTAGTGGGTAAACAAGATAAGCACTACCAATAGCATAGTAAATGCCAAGGCCAGGAAACACAGGGTGTAATGAAAGCACAAAGAAGTACCCAAACTAGGCTGAGAGGCCTGACACATAAGCTTTGACTTAAGAGTATGGCAGGAGTAAGACTGGCCCAGGAAGAGGGGATAGATAAACAAGGCCCCAAAGCACAGAGCACTGCCGGGTGGGGTATGTGTTTTCCAAAACAGTCATTTCCCCTATATGGAATTTTCCTTCTCCTTGGCTTTACCTTCTCTCAAATAGGGCTTCTTCTACATTACCCTAGGCTATACCTACTTAAGGACTGAAAATGTTTTCTAGTCATCCCAATTTTCTCCTTCTGTAATATAATCAAAACATCTTACCTTACTTAGATCATGACTAAGTATATCCCAAAATTCAAGCAGTAAACTGGTATCTTTCCTGTAAATGCCTCAAAGATGGAGCCTTACTCCCTAAAACTCTCATGTAAAACCAGAATTCTCACACTTCTTCCAAATTATTCCCACCCTTGCCCAGTCTACCAATCACAGCAAATGATGCAATTCTTTAAAAGCCAAAAAGTTTAGCAAGAAGCCAAGTCCCCACCCCAATCTTCTTTCCTTCTGTTTTTAAACTAACAACAATCTAACTGGGGTCATGGTTTTTGTCTCTTCCCTTACCCCCACCACTCCAACTACAGACATGGATATATACTCCTTTTAATTCCCATGATCACAGTTCTTGTCTAGGCCTCTGATATTCTCAGTTTCCTCATTTTCAATGCTGGCTTAATTAGAAAAAAAGTCATCCTCAAGGACCATTTGGTTGCATGGAACAGAAACCAGTCAAACTAGTTTAAATAAAAGAGGGAATTTATTAGAAGAATACAGAGGTTCTTGCAGAGATTCCAACAGCTGCAAGGGGTCAACAGCTAGAATCACGCCTTTCTGAAGGACAGAGTATGCTGTAACCACAAACTTCTAATTCTGGGTTCTGCACCATCAGGAAGAGAATATCCTACAGGACAGTTCTCCTTGTATACTGCATAAAGGACTAGAATGTGCATTCATTTCTCCTTGCTTTTTGATCCTTATAGTCCTTTATGCTGGCCTCAAACTTGTCAAGCACATGTTGGCAGACATTCATGAGCTCATTCAGGCCTCTCTGAAATGGCTCAACAGCTGGAAGGGTACCTCGAGTCTGAATGCGTAAATTAATTTTGCTCTCTGAAGGATGGGTCGTAGTGTAACCACAAAATTCCACTTCCGGGTTCTTCATGATCATGTAACGTAGAGAATTTCCTAGGGTATGGTCTTCCTCGTGCAATACAAATGTCACACAGTGTCTATCTGTTCCAGCTGCCTGGACCATTTCCAGGGCTGTCTTCCTCTCGCCTTCAGCCATTGAGGTCTTCAATCCAGATATTTTTCTACACACATATTTTTTATAAAAATGAGATCATACTGAATATTGTTTTGTAACTAGCTTTTTCTCATTTACTATATCACATTGCAACACATTATTATTAATCTACTCCAGCTACACAGAATTATTCGCCTCTCATTTTCCTGCCTCCACAAACTCTATCAATAAATATTTAATTTATTGCCTCCAGTTTTTCCCTGCTCCATTTGACCATCCACACTGGCCACAAGGGGAGTTTTCTTAGAAAAACACAAACTTAAGTGTTTGCAAAAATATTTTTTGGTAGAGTCACAAGCAAGGGATAGGATTAGAATAGGACTGGTCCTGCTAGAGGATGAAAAGGGGGTTGAAAGGCATAGAAATCCCGATTGCTCTAGTATAAAAATACAGGATACAGATGATCAATGTGCAGGCCCAACTACGGCTTCCATTTTGCAAGAGAAGGAAACTAGGAGAATGGAAGGTTCAGGAGTCAAGCAGCAGGGAGAAAAAGAGCTCAGCGCACAGAGTGGCTTTAGGAGCAGTCTGCACATAGAAAAGAAGGTGAGCCGTAGTTACAGGGACAGAGGCACGAGTACCGTCCTCAGGAGCAGAGGCCCGGGGCGTGATTTTTACACACTGCTGTTGTAACGGGGGTGGGCAGTTCGGATACTTAACTCTGGTCTCCCAACTTGTCTTCCCTCCTTGATAGCTAGTGTACCTCTCAGCCCCTCAACTGAAACACATTCATGTCTCCTCCCCACTTCTCTCTCCATGCTTCTTCTCTGCGCCCCGAGTTAGGCCCCGGCTGCCAGGCCAGGCAGCGTGCCCCTCGGCCACCCGCTCCCCTTGGGCGCGGCCCGCTCCGCCCGCCTCCTCCTCGGCCGTTACCTCTCCAGCTCCTGATCCTCTTCCATCGCTGGGGCGGTTTCCGGATCCTCAGGTGGTGCTGGCGGATCGGGGGCTCTGTCCCATAGCGCGAGGCGCGGAGGCGAAGCAGGAAGGAAGGACCGACCGACGGAAGGCGCGGAGGACGGAAGGAGGGAGGAGGAGCCGCAGCGGCGCGGCAGGGCCCAGCCGCGGGGCGGGGCATGAGGCTCCGCCCCCAGGCCCCGCCCCGACGCGGGGTGAGCGGTGGCTCGCGGCCCGGCGGCTCACCTGGACGACCACGCGAGGCCACTCGCGGCGGGGGGGGCAGGGGGCGGGGCCAGCGCCGCCTTACCCCTAGGCCCAGACAGGCCTGCGGGCGCCCTGGCTCAACTCTGGTACCTTTCCCCAGGTGATGGCGAAGGGGCGCGGCCTTACCTGCCGCCCCCAAATCACTTCCCTTCCCAGTGGCAAGTCCGAAAGCGGCCCGACTTCCCAACTGGGGCAGTGTTGACCCAGGATGGCCCTTCCTGGGACCCCGGCCCTCCCGGGCCTTTTGTGGGACGACAGGCTTAAACTGTAGTCGGTCAACACACCTTGAAGGGGGGGGGGTCACGTGCGAGATGAGTCACCACAGAATACGAAGGTTGAAGGCGGTATTTGTCTCACCGGGGAGCTTGCAGTTGCATTTTCAACTGGGTCAAAAAAGGGCAAGAAAGAAATGTCTCTTTTGGGGGAGTGAGAGTTTGGGAGAAAACTGTTTCCCACCTTATCCTTTCCGTCCTAGGATTCCTTCTACCCCCAGAGCGCGTCCTCTCCGGCTGTAGACTTCCTTTTCCCTTTCTCCCCAGTGGCTCCTCAAACCTCCTCACCTGCGGAACCCGCCCTCACCTTTGTTCCCAGGCGCCCAGCCCCCGCCTCGGCAACCTTTCGCCGCCCAGGCTCGCTCTCCACCCAGCTCCCTGCATCCCGGCCTTCGCTGTGCTCCCTCAGGTGCGCTTCCTCTCGAATCGGCCCTTCTTGTCCCCTCGCCGCTGGCCCCGACCCTGCCCCACTCCAGCTGTCCAGCGCAACTACGTTTCTGCTTCCCTGCGCCACCTGTTCTCCTGGCCTCCCCCCACCCCGCCCCGCGATTCCTCTGGATGTTCACTCCTTCCCCAGCTGTGCCACTCTTGGCGGCGGCCGGGGGTGCGCGCAGACACCTAGCCAGCGGGGCTTCCGCAGGGGAATCAGGCGGGCGGCGGGGACAGCCCGGGGCGAGTGGGGGAGGCGGGCGGCGAGGGCGGAGTGGTCTCACTCTAACCCGGGAGTGACGGGCCCCTTCTGGCCCGCCTCCCGAGCTCTCGGATAGGTGAAGCCGCCCTCTGGTCCGCCCACCTCCCTCCCTGTGCTACCTCCGATTGGCCCGGGTGCGGGTTGGGCCGCTCGGCCTTGGCGCTGCCCCCGGGAAGGCAGCAGGGGCGGTTGAGAAGTGAAGTCTTGGCCGGAGTTTGCTTCTTGCCAGGAAATCCGCGGCGGCGGCGGCGGCGGCGATTCCTGGCGGAGCGGAGCCGGGTAGGCTCTCCGCTCCCTCAGCGGGCCGCGGAGAGCGGGAGCTGGTGCCGAGCAGCGGCGCCAGGAGCCCGTGCGCGGCCCGGGCAGCCGCGCTTTCCCAGTGAGTAACTTTGCCCTGCCCGCCTCGCTGCGCGCCCTCTCGCTGGCTGCGGGCAGCCGCCTCAGGTGCGGGCGTCAGCTGGGTGTGGGGCAGCGCCGCGCCCCGGGAGGCGGCCGGAGCGGCGCCACAGCTCGCCCCGGAGCCTTGGTCCTTCGCGACTGTCTTCGCTCGCCCGGGCTGCGGGGCTGGCGTGGACTCGGGTGTGGGGCTGGTCCAGGAGGGAGAGTCGGCGCCCGGTGCCCGCCGCCTGCAGGCGCCTGGGAGGCGGGCGGCCTCCGGTTGTTAGCGTTTGCTGGTTCCGGCCACCGTGGTGCAGATCTTGGCGTCGTTTGCTTCTTAAGGGAAGGGAGAGGTGGGATGAGTGTTTAAATTTCCTCTGTGTGTGTGTGGTGTCGGCAATGAGAGTGGCACTAGCTGCCTTTATCGGGTTTTGTTCCTCTGGAAAGGGATGGGCAGAGATCATTCCCTCCGCCCCAGCCTGTTGCCTGTGAATTCTCACCTTTCTCTTTAGGCTGGAGAGGGTGGGAGAGAGATTTGACATCTTCCGGGGGTAATTTAAAAATATGAATCTTGATTTGGAAGCAGTTGCACACAAAGCATCATTCAGGAAATACATCACTCGCTTTTCAAAGCTTTATGCCACGTTTTAAACAAGGACTTTTGACTCATGTAGTGTTTCTTCTAGTATTTCAGTTTCCGTTAAGTTTATGAATCCAGACGTTCGTTTGTACGAGGAGCTAAAGTATACTTATGCATGGGCTTTGCTGTGTATATTATGCTTTTTAAAATCACAGAAATCAGAAACAAAGTTGAGTGAAAAGCGGTGGCGGTGCAGGAGGAGGAACACTTGTGAGCTCCAGCTTATTGGAACTGCCTTTAAGAATTTCACGTTCTTGCGGCAATAGTACTTACTTGTAAATTGGCCTTCTTCCCAGGACAGGTTTTGATATTTCTTTTGCATGTACTTCGATGCAGCACTAATGAAGTTGGATCTCAGTAGATCAATTTTATTTACTTTGCTAGATTTGATTCCCACCCCCACACCTCTTTAGAAAATGGACTTTGGCAGGTAAAGAAGGAAGCGGGAATCTGGTATCCTTTTTGGCTTGTCAAAGCTTTGTTGAGCCATGAATAACAAAGTTTTGGCTTTTTAGCTTGTCCAAGTCCCACATGTGAGTTTTCCCATGGGGTAAAAGTAGGCCAAATGAGAACCAAAGTAGAATAACATCACTTTTAATTCGGCCCACTTGTGTGTTACATTCTCCATATATCTTGTTTCTCTCATCAACTTTGAAATT
Source organism: Pan paniscus (assembly GCF_029289425.2). Lineage (NCBI taxonomy): Eukaryota > Metazoa > Chordata > Mammalia > Primates > Hominidae > Pan > Pan paniscus. Next base: position 27,215,519 of record NC_073263.2, on the reverse strand, counting down.
TTTTCATTATTCATTTAGCCACTGATAAAGTACCTACTGCATGCCAGCCATTGATGGCGGGGGTTGCTTCTTGCCCAGTTTTCTCATTTGGAAACTGATCCATGCCTTTATCCCACTAGTTACCCTGAAGTAATTTGAACTTAGGGAGCATTTCTGCCTGGAGACCTGTAAGAATAGGTGTTACGTAGGCACTTAGTCTTCAGATTGGTTTGGGATTTCGTACATTGTAGGCACGTAGCACGCAGGCCACTTAAAAATAAATGTATGTGTCTTTGGGCTGTTGTATTACGAGCTTTGCATATGGGCTTGTCTGGCCGAAGGACCCAGTGTCCGAGGTGGAGGTAGTAGTCAGGGACATGTATTATTCATTTCAGAACACTTGGCACCTTTTCTTGCTTACATTGGGCACTAAAATATTTACTGAATTGACTTGAACAGAAAAATGAAGGATTTTTTATACCAGATTAAGAAATTTGGACTTTATCCAGTCAGTGATACTGAGCTGCTAATTTTAAGCAGGAGAATGTCATGATAACGGGTAAGCATTCCAGAAAGATATCTGCAGCGTCTGGAGGATGGTGGGCTTCCAGATGGGCGATATGGAGACTAAGTTGGAGGCTGTTCTAATGGAGGGGTTAAGTGCTCAGGGATTCTCTATTCAGATTACCTGGGGTGGAATCAGGCTCTGTCATACACTGAAACCTCTTTGTTCCTTAGGTTTGTCATCTCAGAGTTTGGGGGATAGAACTGGAAAAAACATGTCTATTACTTAGAATAGTGATTGCCAGATAGTAAGGACTTAGTAAATGCTAGTGTGCTGGCAGTGGAAGGAGAAATGACGTGGTGTTTAAGAGGTATGACTAGGAGGCTGGACTAGATAAGTGACTGGGTAGGCTTAAGGAGGGAAGGATGAATCCTGGGTTGTTTGACTTCAGGCATTGATTGACGTGTACTGGGTAAGCTGGCTGTGAAATTAAAACGGGTCAAATTCTAATTCTATTACTTACCCTTAGAATAACTATCCTGACAGAACTTTGATTTCCTAACATTTGGGAAATGATTGTCGTACCTGTTGAGTAGGGTTTGAGGAATTATGCATGTAATGCCTTTGGCAGGGTACCTAGCACATTCCAAGTGCTCAGTAAATATTAGTTGTTCCTTTAAATGATGACGTTAATGAGCTAGTGGAATGTTGGAGGATATGAGAAGGAGCAGTTAAAAACAATTGATGGTAGAGGTGTAGAAGGGAAGATAAGTTCAGTTTTGGACTAATCTAAGGAGGTGCTAAATGGATGGTTGAGAGATCCATGATGCATTTGTTGGATAGTTGTGTCTCACAGGAGCTAGGAAAGAATAGAAAAGAAAAAGAGTTCACAGAAAGGCTTTATGGGTATGGTAAGCTTTATGAGAGATTTAGAGGAAGGGGAGGGTGAAGGGGTTCACAGTGGAGTGATATCAGAAGTGTTGACATTGAATATTAGGCATTTCTATCCTTAAAATATATTTTGGCCACCATCAAAGAAAGGAGGACTCCAGGCTCTTGTAATCTAGTTGGCTCTTTGGCCTTCTTCCCCTCTTCTTTCTTTCCTTTACCATTGACACCCGATATCTTTAAATTGTATTATGAGGAACTATTTAACTTTCCTTCCTGCTTACAGGGCTAGAGTTCACAGGCCCACCTTCCTCTATCCAAATGCATCTAGGTTTTTAAAAAAGAATCACAGGTCTCATTTCATAGGTTCTCCTCTATTTAGGAAGCAGTGTTGTTTGAAAAAGTAATATGTATGTATCTTGCATGTAGAATTAGAAGACTGGGGCAGGCCTACCTAAATTGACCCTGTAGGAGGGCCTGAGAGTCTTACAAAACACATCCCTTTTAGCTTTCCTGGCATCTGTTTCTTTTCCTCAGAAAATACAAAGCAGTAGGAAAATCTGTGGTTAATAAGTTATTTTGTTTGGTTGGATTCAGAAAAGGTGGCTATTTTGTGTATTAGCCTTCTAAGAAGTTATTAAGAGGAATTTTTTGGCCAGGTGCAGTGACTCACGCTTGTAATTCTAGCACTTTGGGAGGCTGAGGCGGGCGATCACGAGGTCAGGAGTTCAAGAGTCCTAGACAAGCCTGGCCAACACAGTGAAACCCTGTCTCTACTAAAAATACGAAAATTAGCTGGGCGTGGTGGCAGGTGCCTGTAATCCCAGCTACTCAGGAGGCTGAGGCAGGAGAAATAGCTTGAACCCAGGAGCTAGAGGTTGCAGTGAGCTGAGATTGCGCCACTGCGCTCCAGCCTGGGTGACAGAGCTAGACTCCGTCTCAAAAAAGGAATTTTTTAACAAGCAAGTGCTCATGACGTTACAATAATAAATTGTCCTCTAGTTAGTATGCTTTTAAAGAAGCAGGTGTTGTAGGTTCTATCCTTTAGAATGTATGCTTCCTAGAGCTGGGATCCTATCTATTTTGCTAACTGCAGAATCCCTAAGTACTTAAACAAATATTAATGTATTGTAAACCAAAAATAAAATTCTAAGCTTCCCCCTCTCCCCAGCCATCTGAATGGACTTCCTCCTCATCCAGGAGTCTTTTAAAATTTAACCTGAGAGACAGTTTCAGGCCATGATTGGGAAGTGGAGGTCGGACATGACTTGTTATACCTCTCTGACATTAACATTAACATAGACCTTAAGTCCGATAAGAAACGTTTAACTACCACCTATCGAAGCCTACTACCTGAAGGCTTCCTCTGAAAGTAAGAACTTGGGTCTCCACAATCCTTTGTCTTAACCCAGACATTCCTTTCTGTTGATCCCAGGGCTTTAGACAAACTCAACCGACTGTCAACCAGAAAATGTTTAAATTTACCTATGGCTTGGAATGGCACTCCCCGCTACCCCCCCAACCCCCCACCCCACCCCCGACCCCCTGCAATTGTCCCACCTTTCTGGACCAAACCAATATATTTCTTAAAATTTTTTGATTGATGTCTCATGCCTCCCTAAAATGTATAAAACCAAGCTGCACCCCTACCATCTTGGGCACATGTTCTTAGGACCTCCTGAAGGCTGTGTCATGGGCCATGGTCACTCAGATTTGGCTCACGATAAATCTCTTCAAATATGTTGCAGAGTTTGACTCTTTTTGTTGACAGCATGCATTAATGAACAAATTGGATCCAAATTGGCTTTGATCTGGCTTGGCTCACAGACTTCTCCAAATCTTTGAAACAGTCATTGGTCAGAGGGAAAGCAAAAGAGAATTGATCCAGTGAGGAAGCTTGAACTGTTTCCTGTTCTTATAGGAATATAGAAGAACTGCAACATTGATGGCTTATGATTAAACTATTTTATAGAGATAAAGCTTTGTTCAGAGGTAAACTGACAATAGCCGCATCATAAATTTGTCCTCTGTTGGTTATTTGCAAAGCACCGGGGCAGAGCCTCTGAAGTCTCGATAAAGATAGCTGGAAAGATAGGAACAGAACTGTTGTGGAGGATAGGATGCAAGCATAGCTTATACGTTTAATCTTTCCAGCCTGGAGATTTATGAATGATAATTTTGACAGTCATTTTCCCTCAGTGGAGAAATTATGCAGGGAAAAATTATTTTTTCTTAAAAAATCAGGCTGAGCAGGAGAAATGAGGAATAGAAACAAATGCAGAAAATAGGCAATAGACAAGTAACATACCATAAAACAATCATTGTGTGTCTGCTTTAAAAGCATACCACCTTCATATGTAAAACAAATGAGGGTTTAATTTTTTCTTTCTTGAAGAGTAATCTTAGAATTATTTTAAATAACAGATTGCTCTAAAGTATGTAATAGGGCCCAGTGTAAAAAGTGTTGATAGCCAAGTTTCGAGGACCTATATCTTATGTGTAAAATAAGATGTATTTGGCTATATTAAAGCTTCTGTGATGTTGTGAAATATATATATGGTCTTTATCCCTGTTTCCTGGCATACAACTCTCAAATTCCTTGGAATCTGCAAAGCGCTAAGTGTCTTTGTATGCTGATGAGTTGACTGAACAGCTGGCAGCCCCTAGGTAGCTTCAGGATGGGCCCTGGGCACTGGAAAGGCTGGATTAAAGGGTTAGGACTGTCAGCCCCACCACCACCCTCCAGGGAGGGCAGAGGAGCTGAAGGGTAAGCTGATCACCAATGGCCAATGATTTAACCAACCATACCTATGTTATGAAGTCTTCATAAAAGGCCCAAGAGGACAGGGTTCAGAGAGCTTCTGGACAGCTGATCACATGGAGGTTCCTGGAGGGTAACACGCCCCAGGGAGGGCATGGACGCTCCGCACCCCTTCCCCGTACCTCGCCCTGTGCATCTCTTCATCTATATCCTTTGTAATATCTTTTATAATAAACTGGTAAACCTAAGTAAGTGTATCCCTGAGTTCTGTGAGCTGCTCTAGCAAGTTAATTGAACCCAAAGAGGGGTTATGGGAACCCCAAATTGAGGCCAGTCAGTTAGAATTTTCTGAGGCCTGCACTTGCGACTGGTGTCTGGCGGAGAGGGGAGCGGTCTTGGAGACTGAGCCCTCAGCTTTGGGATCTGAGGTTATCTCCAGGTCAGAATTGAATTGAACTAGAGGACACCCAGCTGGTGTCCACTGCTTTGTGTATTGGGGTGTGGGGGGGAACCCACATTTGGACATAGAAGTATTCCGTGTTGATGACTGTTGTGTTGAATAAGAGAATAGAAAAAAACACTCCTGAGTGTGTTTTTATTTCCTCTCAGTTTCCAAGGCTCTGTTGTCTATTACTTTGTTTTATAGATAAAAGTAAGGTAAGTCTGGGAAATATTTATACCTGCCACCCCCTTCCCCGTTGGGATTTCGGCTGCTAATCTTAAAGACTTAATCGTTTATGAGAACCCTTATCATTTAGACCAATAAATAATTACTGAACCCATAAATTGGAGACCTTTACTTAAATCTTATTTCAGTTTTGTGACTTTTTCTTCTTTAGCTGCCCAATGGGTTCTTCCTGCCTACTGCCCAGATAGAGCCAATTTATCAAGGCAGGGGAATTGCAATAGAGAAAGAGTTTTTACACACATAGATCTTGCTGAACAGAAGACTGGAATTTTATTATTACCCAGATCAGCCTACCTGAGCATTTGGGGGCTATTTTCAAAGGTAGTCTGGGGGAAGGGGTGGGAGTGGCTAGGCAATGGGTGCTTGCTGCTGATTGGTTGGGGGCACAATCATAGGGGTGTGGGAAATGGTACTCCTATGCTCTGAGTGGCTTCTGGGTGAGGCCACAGGAGTGGTCAGTGGGTCCAACCAAAAAACCTGAACAGATATCTCAAAAGGCCAATCTTAGTTTCTCCAGTAGTGATGTTATCTGAGGGAGTAATTGGGCAAGTTGCATATCCTGTGACCTCTGGAATAGTGGCTGGCAATTGTTTATGTCTATACCTTAGCTGAATTCAGGTTCCTCTGTTGCCTAGCTTCGTGGTCCCTCATTAGCTTTACAAAGGTGGTTGAATTTTGGGGAAGAGCTGTTACCATTTAAACTATAAACTAAATTTCTCCCAAAATTAGCTTGGTTTAAGCCCAGGAATAATTAAGGGCAGCTTGAAAGCTAAAGGCAAGAAGAGAATTGGCTAAGATCTCCCCACTGCTATGTTTTCACTGATATAATTTTTGCAAAGGCAGTTTTACTTCTATCTGATTTTTAACATTTGAACTTTGACTTTCAGTTTAGTTGTATTTAACAAGTACCTAAGAAGTGCTGGGCTTGGGTGGCACACAAAAGATTGTCTCTGCCCTTGTAGTATTTAAAATCTTAAAAGACATTCATTCGAGTAGTTAATCATTTGCAGCCGGGTGACCTTTGCTTCGCCTGTATTTTTATTTTTTTATTTTTATTTTTTTGAGACTGCGTCTCGCTCTGTCACCCAGGCTGGAGTGCAGTGGCGCAATCTCGGCTCACGGCAACCTCTACCTCCCAGGTTCAAGTGATTCTCCTGCCTCAGCCTCCCCAATAGCTGGGATTACAAGCACCTGCCACCACACCCAGATAATTTTTGTATTTTTAGTAGAGATGGTGTTTCATCATGTTGGCCTGGTGTCGAACTCCTTACCTCAGGTGATTTGCATGTCTTGGCCTCCCAGAGTGCTGGGATTACAGGCATGAGCCACCACGCCCGGCCTGCTTCCACTGTGTCTGAACATTCATTTGGCATCTTGTCGTTTCCCTAAATTTTCCATGTTAGAAATCTTAAAACTTACATATCCTGTAGTTGGACCTCCGTCTCTTCTCGTATCTTTGCAGCTCTCTCAATACCCACACTTTCTATTAGAGTGCCCCCTCCCCCTCACAGCAACAGTGTGCCAGTCCTTCTGTTCCACCTCACCCTCCCCTCCCTGCTGCAGGGACACCTTTTGGCCTTGCAGAGCGTCTCTATCCAGTTTGGAAGCCCATGGTTAAACACCTGGAATATGCTTCCCACTGGCACCTTTGCCTCCCTTGGACTTGTCTTTTGTGTTGTACCTGCCAGATAACGCCCCTGTTCAGATTAACTCTGCTTCTGTCTCCACATTGCTTTGGTATCACCAATTAAATGGCTGGTCCTCAATGCAGGGAAATGTCCCTCAACCCCCTACCCCCATACCCTTCAGTCAATTTGTAAACGTTTGTTTAGCTCCTACTGAGTGCTCTGACACTGAGCCAAGTATGCTGTGGTATCCTCATGGAGTTTACAATCTAGAGGCGATTCAAGATAATATTCTGCATATATTGGGTTAAATAAAATATTAAAAATAATTCGACCAGGCATGGTGGCTCACTTTGGGTGGCCAAGGCAGCAGAATCACTCGAGCTTAGGATTTTGAGCCTAGCCTGGGCAACATGGCGAAACCTGTCTCTATAAAAAATTAGCTGGGTGTGGTGTCATATGCCTGTGACCCCAGCTACTGGGGAGGCTAAGGTGGGAGGATCACCTGAGCCCAGGAGGTTGAGGCTGCAGTGAGCTGTGATTGTGCCACTGCACTCCAGCCTGGGCAACAAGAGTGAGACTCTGTCTCAAAATGATAATAATTCATTCACTTGTTTCTTTTCATTTTTTAAACATAGCTACTGGTACGTTTGAAATGACACATGTGGCTCAAGTGATCTTTCTGTTGGATGATGCTGGCATAGGGTGTTTGGGTTATGAGAAGGGAAACTGCCCTAGTCTCTGCAAAGTGGGGTATCACTGAAGACTTCCTGAAGAAGTTGTCCTTAAACAGATATCTGGCTGAGTAGGTGTTACACAGGTAAACCCTCAGAGGAGGCAGTCAGAGGTGGATGGCACTTTGAGGGAGGGGGAGGAGGTGGATGAGAGAGAGCTGGGACCATGGCAGGGGCTGAGGCCAGGGAGGTAGGCCATGGCCTGATCATATGGGTCTTGTTAGCCCCAATGAGGGTTTTGTTCTTCATCACTCGTGATTTATTCCAAAACCTCATCATTACAAACCCTTTTATCCAACTCCACCTCTTCTATATAGTCTGCAGATAATCTGGTTATTTCATGGAGGAAATGAGATGATCTGCTGTGATTTCTCTAGGACTTTTCTGTCTCTCCCTTTCCGAACTTTACCTACTTAAGTCTCAGATCTGTTTTTCCAAATGTGCCTGTTATCTCTTCAAGTCTCCTTCAGGAGCAGCTTTATCAATTAACTCCCTTCTTTTCTATGTTTAATCTCTTTCTCCCTGCTTTCTTTTTCACACCAGCCTATAAATATGCTCCAATCTTTAACCTTGTAAAACAAACACAGTTCCATTGACCCCACATTCTTCTCTAATTATTGTTCTTAAAGCATAACATTTTTTAAATTCCATATTTTAAAACAGTGTGTTCAAAATATATGTCATCAATATGAAATTGTAAATGTGATTTGACATTCTTTTTTCCCATATTAAGTACTGAAATCTAGTGAAATGATTTGCACTTAGACAGTATATCTCAGTTTGGATGCTGAATTTTCAGTGGTTGAAGTAAAATAAATTCTACCAAAATTATGAATATTTAACAGAATAATATTTCACATTGCTTCAGCTTTTTATTGTGGCAACCACATAAAATTTACTATCGTAACCATTTTTAAGTGTACACTGTTAAATATATTCACATTACAGTGCAACGGATCTCCAAAACTTTTTCATCTTATGAAACTGAAGCTCTGTACCCATTAAACAACTTCCCATTTCCTCCTCTCCCCAGTCCCTGGTAACCACTCTTCTACTTTTTAGAATTTGAGTACTTTAGATACCGCATGTAAATGAAATCATACAATATATGTCTTTTTTTGTGTGACTTGCTTATTTCACTTAGGATGATGACCTCAAGGTTCATCCATGTTGTAGCATGTGACAGAATTTCCTTCCTTTGTAAAGCTGAATAATATTCCATTGTATACATATACCACATTTTGTTTATCTGTCGGTAGACATTTGGGTTCCTTCTACCTCTTGGCTATTGCTCATAGTGCTGCCATAAGCATGAGTGTGCAGATGTCTCTTTGAGACCCTGCTTTGAATTCTTTTGGATGTATACCCAGAAGTGGGATTATTAGATCATATGGTAGTCGAACTTTTTGAGGAACCTCCATACGGTTTTTCATTGCGGTTGCACTTGTTTTACAATCTCACTGTCAGTGCAGAAGGATTCCAGTTTCTCTACATGCTCTATGTTCTCACCAACACTTGTTCTTTTCTGTTTTAATAGTAGCCATATTAATGGGTATGAGGTGATATCTCGTGGTTTTGATTTGCATTTTCCTGGGATTAGTGATGCTGAACTTCTTATGTGCTTGTTGGCCATTTCTGTATCGTTTTTGGAGAAATGTCTGTTCACATCCTTGGCCTGTTTTTTTTGTTCTTATTGTTGAGATGTAGGAGTACCTCACATATTCTGGATATTAACCCCTTATCAGATACGATTTGCAAATATTTTCTCCTTTTCATTCTGTTGATGTGTCCTTTGATGTGCAAAAGTTTTTAATTTTAATGTAGTCCCATTTGTCTATTTTTGCCTGTGCTTTTAGTGTCATATCCAAGAAATCCTTGCCAAATCCAGTGTCATGAAGCATTTCCAGTATGTTTTCTTCTAGGAGTTTTATAGTTTCAAGTTTTACATTTAGGTTTTTAGTCCATTTTGAGGCAATTTTTGAATATGGTGTAAGATAAGGGTCCAAACAAAATATTTTGAGCATATTGCTGAGACCCTGCTTATAACAAAGAGAGGGAAAGGTCTGAAATACATGGAATAGTTTTAAATTGGGAGAATTGATGTCGCTTATTGGGCTAGAATACAGTTTTCAGCTGCTTCATAGTATATTCTAGTGTGAATTTCTCTGTTGTTTTTATTTCTTATAGTTGCAAGATACCAATTTGGAAACAGTCGATAGTCTGGGTTTAGCTGAAGCTGAAATATAAAATTGGTAGGGAGAGGCCAGGTATCACAGTGCATGTGGTTGTATCCTGTGCCTCTGCTACTAAATATGTCAAGCATTTGATCGGTAGTAGCAGTGCATGACCTTTTAAGACCACTATGCGAAGGCTATTTAATGGATTTCAAGTGTCCATAGCAATTAGTTCCCACATGAAATATTTATTAATCTCATGGATTTCTCAGTTTTAGGCTTTGTGCTTTTATTATAGATGAGATGTATTAATTGATACTTCAATAGACTAATTTTAGATTTTGCTAAAAATAGACATAATTCTATTTTGGGACACTGACCTATTCTTTTTCCGGTATATGTAGTACATTTATTAGCACATTTGAATTTCTTTTCTGTTTTTAATGGAGTATGATAACATTAAGAAACCATTCAGGATTTATTTTGAGAGTCTGGATTTTTTTCAATGGTATAGTACCTATTTTTTGAAAGGATTAAAAACTTTTAATGAATCCCTTTTGCAGAATGTAGAAGGATGGTAAAATCTTGAGTACTGTTTTAAACGTCAGTCAACTTTCAACTAATTTATGTTGTATTAACTTTTTTCCTATAAAATGATTACCTGTAACACAGTTGCTCTGCATGATTTTAGTCTTTCTAAATGTGATAGTGACTATATTTTCTCTTTCTACAGTTTGGGTTCACCTGAAAGTTGGTGCTGGAGGAAAGCAAACCATTATGTAGTTCTTAAGTTGTTTATTTATAATATAACTTTCTTTGTCTTCAAAAAGAATCACTCTGGGCCAGGCGCAGTGGCTCACGCCTGTAAACCCAGCACGTTGGGAAGCCAAAGCAGGCAGATCACCTGAGGTCAGGAGTTCGAGACCAGCCTGGCCAACATATAATGAAACTCTGTCTCTACTAGAAAATACAAAAATTAGGTGGCCATGGTGATGCACGCCTGTAGTTCCAGCTACTTGGGAAGCTGAGGCAGGAGAACTGCTTGAATCTGGGAGGCGGAGATTGCAGTGAGCCAAGATCATGCCACTCTACTCCAGCCTGGGCAACAGAGCGAGACTCCATCTCTTAAAAAAAAAAAAAATCACTGTTGGTTATTTGAACCTTTTGAAAAGAAAATGATTCTGTTAATGAAAAACAGGCCAGGCGCAGTGGCTTATGCCTGTAATCCCAGAACTTTGGGAGGCTGAGGCAGGTGAATTACATGAGGCCAGGAGTTCAAGACAAGCCTGGTCAAAATGGCAAAACCCCGTCACAAAAATTAGCTGGGCATGGTGGTACACATCTATAGTCCCAGCTACTCTGGAGGCTGAGGCAAGAGAATCGCTTGAACCTGGGAGGCAGAGGTTGCAGTGAGCCAAGATCGTACCACTGCACTCCAGCCTGGGTGACAGAGCAAGACTTTGGCCCCCCACCAAAACAAAACAAAACAAAAAACTCAAAGAAATTGCTCTCTAAGTACACTAGGATTTATGGAAGGATATCTTTCTAGACAATAAAGCTTAATATTCTTAAAAATAATATTTTAAATTTAATTTAAAATTTAGCAATATCTCAATTTTAAAGAATGTTTTTCTGTTTGGTTACTCTTGGGGATTAAGCAGCACGTCTGTTTGATTTACCTTGTTGTATACATTATAAACTACATGAAGATATAAGGGATACATGTTGATTTTCTTTTTTAAAATCGCAGTGTATATTTTTTAAATTAATACATGCTTAATGTAGAAAATGCAGGAAATCATAAACTATGCAAAGAGAATAAACATTACTAATCCCACCAGTTATAATTCTTTTAAAATAATATTTTCCAACAAATATTTGAATGCCTATTCTGTGCTGTGTACCATTCTAGATATTTGGGATAGAAAAGTGAATTATAGAAGTTCTTGTTCTCAGAAATCTAGTCTAGATTATAATTTCAGTATGATTACTCTATTTTGATAACATATTTAGATGACAAAAGCATAGAGTTGTGACAAGGCAAAATAAAAATTTATTAGAAGTTACGAGTAAAGAATAGTTTCAAGCAAACATAAATTTTAGCCTTTTCATGACTACAGGTCCTAAGATAACTGAATACATATATGTCTTCTTTTCCCACTGGGTGTTTATTGAATGCCTGTTATGTGCCTGGCACTGTTCTACATGGTGAGACTATAGCAATGAGCAAGACAGGTGGGATCTCTGTTCTCATGGAGTTTACATGCTGTGGGGCAGGAAGAGAAACAACAGCAAATAGGTAAGCAATTAATGGAGAGGATAATGATGGATGCTAGGAGGAAAATTAGATGATGTGATTAAATCTCAATGGTCTGTTATGCTGGTTACTAGAATCTACAGCTGGTCTCCAGGTTTCCTTTTAGCTATTTGTCTCTTCACCACGGAAATTTAACTAATAATGCCCAAAGGAATCAAATGGTGTCATCTTTGCTTCCTGCCCTTTTGTACCCTCTCCTGGAGGTTTCCCAGTCAGTGAAATGGTTAAATAGTGAAAACTGGAAATAATTAAGAATCAAAACAAGGCATATAGAAAATTATTTCTCAGATAATTTGGACTTTCAGGAAGCTAGGAGTTTGTTGAGTTTTTACAAACTTGAGTTTGTACCTGTCAGTATTTCAACAGTGCTTTATGTTTGTATGTTCTCAATTAAGAAAAACAAAACCCTACCAGTTATTAGGAGTCTGAAAAAGAGTAAATAATTCTATCACTCTTTGTGGAATTTGCAGTTTTATTTTGAAGTTTTTCACGCCTTGTTTAAAAACTGTCATCTGTGTTACCTTATAAAGAACTCTTGGTTTGTAACCGAGCTTATTAGACAGTCTTTAAAATTGGTGTGTAAGACTTTAGTGCCCTGCTTTCTTTGGTACATAAGAACTTGGAGTGTGACCCATGACTCATCAGTTGACGTTGTGGTGCGTTTTTAGAAACCAGGAATGCCATAGTAGATTTCCCTTAAGCAGCAGTAGAGGAAGTAAATACAAGAAAACACAAATTTGTCTATTTCTGTGCTGGTGTGATTACAGCTGAATGTTAAATTGATTCTTAGAAATGTATTATAACACTGGACATTTCAATAAGCTTGAATAGAATATGTGTAAACAATGTGTCTTGCAAAAAGATTCTTAAATGTAGCAATAATTTACATTTCTCCCATTTTTATGATAGGAAATAACTTTGCAGATAAATGTGATAATTAATATTTAGATTTGTGTTTTACTTATTTACTTTTGAAACAGAAATGAAGCAGTAAAGAAAAAACATTGTCTTGGGCATGCAACTTCATTTTTAGTGCTCCATAAAATTGTTCTTATTTTTGATGTGAAGATCTTGTTTCTGTACTTTGCTTTTTAATCATGTATATAAGAACCAATCTTGACTGCTTTCTAATTTCTGCTTTATTTCTTTTTGTGCATGCTCCCTTGCTCCTGCCATAAATATACTTCCATACACATGAAAGTGTATGTGTTCAGATGGATACTTCATGAAAAACAAGCCTGAGGTGAGCTCTTCACCCCAGCTACCTGGTTCACCTAGAGTTGACTGCTGTTAGTTTTTTTGTATATCCTTCCAGGCATATTTTGTGTGTATAAACTCATGTGTCTGTCTATATATTAATACATAGATATTTTAAAACTCATACTGTTCTGTACCTTGATTTAAAATAGTGCAAAATTTGTTTTACTTTGCTAATTTTTTTGAAATTTAACTTGATCACCTTTCGTTTGCTGATCCCACCTTAATTAATGTAACCTTAAGGAAAACAGAGGTCTTCTTTGTTGGATATAATTGTGAACAAAATGATTATTTGAGCCTTTTTTTTTTGAGCTTTTCTCTTTTTTTTTTTTTTCGCTATAAATCATGACCTTGTTACTTAATCCTTTTTCAAGGGAATGCTGAACACAATAAAAATTAATCTGGGCATCTTCATGATAACTTAAAATAGGATATTTACTAGGTGGCCTTGGTCTAGCAAATATAGCACAACCATGAAATAAAACATATTTGGTACACTAATTCTGCTAAAAAGCTTGATTATTAGGGAATTTTGTAGTACAAGTTGTGCTTAATTAAAAATTATTTGTTTAACACATCTGTTTGCTAATTGGAAATGTCTTTGTGCATTTTACAGTGTTCATCAAGTCTGCAGATTGTCCCTTTACAGTTTTAATATTTGTAGTGGACACTCTTAGAATAGCTTTCATTTTGAGGATTGTCAGGTGCATCCATTTTGTTTTTCTGAAAAGGGGTGTGGGAGAGGTGGTCTTTTCCTTGAGTTCAATTAGAATATGATGTTAGATCTAGAGGGGAAAAAAAGGTAAATTGTTTTCAGTAATTTATGAGTATTGCCATAGAAAGTTTTAATATTTTCAGTGTTACATTGCTTTTCTTTCTGTGGTGAAATATAAGTGGACAGAATTGTGCAACTGCCAATATTAATCATTGTAATAACTGCCATTTGCGTGACTGCTCTGTGGCTTATCTCTGAGCTAGGAACTTTAAGTTTCATTCAGTAGTTAATTGTCATAGTAACCCTGTAAGGTCGATATTTTTCATTTAAGGACTGGAGCTCAGAAAGTTTCAGAGGTAATGTACAATTTGGACAAGATAATATGGTTACCTATGATTGGAAACCAGACTTCTTTGATCTAAAAGCTGTCTTACTCTTTACTGTACTAGGGTTATATGAAAAGTTAAAGTTTTGATAGAATCATAATTGTTTTCTTTCTTCTTGCTGAAAAGGACTTTAAAGATCATTTTAGTTTATGCCACATAGCTGGCCAATTAAGAGATAGGTTCTAAGAGTAAATGGCCACAGTCATGTTCTTGGACTCATAATGAGATGATTTTCAATAGAAACTCAGTGGAATTGTTTTGTTTTAATGCAGTTGAATGATTTTGTAGAAACCCTGGTTTCAGTTTTAAAGGGAAAAGCCTGTTGCTTGCATTATCTATCTCTGTCCACCTGTCTGTCAGCCTGTCTGCCATTCATCTCTCTATTAAACCTAGAGAAAGGAATAGTTACATTCTTTATATACTGCTTCAACTTCTTCGTTGTTTAATTTTGGTTAGTAGTCTTCAAGCTTACGTAGTGAAATATTTGGAAGGGTAAGGGGGTTAAAGAGTAATTGGTTCTTTGTTGCAGAGACTGGACCCGGAAAAAGCATATAATTACCCTGACTTTTGTAATGGGCTATCAGCAAGAACTCTAATTTTATCAAACCCTTCTTGTAATACTTATCTAGTGAGATATTTACCTACATGGTTCTGTGTATTCATTTTGTATGTTGTTTTCTTCAGAAAAGGTCTGTTTTTCCCCCATTAAAATTCAGTAGGTCAGCACCAAAAGGCAGGGCAAAAAAAAAAAAAAAAATTAAATAGAAATAACTTAATAATAATACAATTCCATAGGAAATGGCAATTTAGGAGCAAGCATAAGAAAAGGGGTTGCAACAAAAAAAGACTAACATCTTTGTTTCAACCCTTTGAGCCATAGATCTTTCTTTCTTTTTTAATTTGTGGAATAGTAGAATTTTTTACTTTTTATATTATAAAATAATTAAATGGTAGAACATTTGGTAATAGATATTCATAGGAAATCTGGAAAAACAGGTAAGAGTAAGAAAAAAAGTGTGTAATCTCTTCTACCATATATATATTATATCTCCATGGTTTGCTCTTGCTCCCATTTCTAGTTGTTGGGCACTCTTCTAATCTGCAGTGAAACTTATGGTGGATTAAATTTGTGATGCTCTTTGGAGTGTCAAAGGACTTCCATTAACTCCCTCCTTATTCTTATTCTTTACCCTCTGTTTCTTTGATCACCCATAGTGTGCTCGATAGCTGAGGAGCCATTTGCACGGAGTGCACTGCTGACTCTGCCCATTGTGTGGATCTGCTGGCCATGCCTGCTCTCCTCATCTGAGAGGGTACCATAGCATAGCATGGAAAGAGTGTGGTTCATTTTATACTGTGATTTTTGAGAAGGAGTCTCGCTCTGTTGCCCAGGCTGGAGTGCAGTGGCGCAGTCTCGGCTCACTGCAAGCTCCGCCTCCCGGGTTCACGCCATTCTCCTGCCTCAGCCTCCTGAGTACCTGGGAGCCCGCCACCACGCCCGGTTAGTTTTTTGTATTTTTAGTAGAGATGGGGTTTCACCGTGTTAGCCAGGATGGTCTTGATCTCCTGACCTTGTAATCCACTGGCCTCGGCCTCCCAGCATGCTGGGATTACAGGTGTGAGCCACCGTGCCCGGCCTTCTTTTTTTTTTTTTTTTTTTGAAGGAAGGAAAACATTTCAGAAAAACAGCAAAACAAATTGGTGCATTGCAGAGTGGTATGAATAAGATAGGCGTGTGTTAAAATGGTAGTTGGACATCTCCTTTTTGGTGGAATACATAATAGTCATTTTTTCACCAATTTGAAGTTTGTCATTGTAAGCTACAATGACATTAAGGAGTCAGGAAGCATTTCTTAAAATTTTGTGCCCCATTGTTGACATTTGTGTAGAAGAAAAGTCAACAGTAACTATGTAGGGATTGGCTGCCCCTTGACAGGTAAGAGACTGCATAAAAAATGGGATCTGACCATGAAACTGTTTATCTATTCAGGCACCGCTAGTGGCTTCCCTAAGTGGCTATTGTTACTATTTCTTTGTCATCAGTAGATGTCTGTTTACTGATGTGGACTGTCACCTGCTGAGTTCTATAATGGCATCGATTATGTAAGCATACTGTATTGAAAAATATCATAATATATCCAAGAGTGATTTGCTTGTTTCTGGGACAGTTGTGCTGCTTTTACAAGCTAATTCAGAATGTGCGATTGTACCAAGGTGTGTTTTTGTTTTTATTTTAAGGAATGGCATCAGATGCCATTCTTGGTCCCCCCAGAACTTAATTAGAGGACATAGTTCCAAGATGGAGTTATGTTAGAAAAGGTGACTAAATATTTTAGTATAGCAAATGAGAATTAGATTTTAAAGAGAGACATTGACAGTGTTCTTTTTTAACAAATATCTTTCAATTTATATTATTGATCTAAATTGTAGGTTAAGTGAGCCATAAATTGTTGGTATTATTAAGTAGTAAGAGATAAACAGAAAGAAAAGTTAGTATTTTGATACCAGTTTCCTAAGCAACAGTGCTAATATTTGACAGCATAATTATTTCATGAGGCACTGAATGAAAGTATAGTTTAAATCATGTGACTTCTTGAAAGTAGAAAAAAGTTTAAAGTTATATATAAAATTTATAATATTGTAATTTCTCTTAATGTTGCCCTATATCTTATGTACCTCAATTATTTTTGTGCTGTATCTTACAAATAGATTTAACTCAAAAGTAATTAAAATATTAATTGATCACACATAACACAATGGCTAAAATTAAAAAGACAGCATCAAATGTTGACAAAGAATATGGAGCAACCAAAGCTTATACATTCTTGTTAGGGAAGTCAAATGGTACAACCACTTTGGGAAAGGTATGGTGGTTACTTATAAAACTAAGCATCTATCTTCCCTGGGACTCAACCCTTCTACTCTTAGGTATTTACCCAAGAGAAATGAAAACATAGGTTCATAGAAGTTCTTGTTGATAATCACCAAAAACTGGAAACAGCCCAGTTGTCCATCAATAAGGGACACAATACAGTGATATACTGCCAAGCAATGCAAAGAAACAGACTACTGATATATACCACAGCATAGGTAAATCTCAAAAACATGCTGAGTAAGAGAAGCTGTATGCAAAAGAGTACATACTCTATGTTCCCATTTAGGTGATACTCTAGAATAGTCAAAACTAATCTATGATGGAAAGAATATCAGACTAGCGGTTGCCTCTAGAGATAATTGGGGTTGAGATTGGCTGGGAAGGGCATAAAAAAACCTGGAGTAATGATTCTGTTCTCTATCTTAATAGGGATTTGCCTTCCATAGTTGTATGCATTTATCAAAAGCTTAATTAATGTAGACTTAAGATTTGCACATTTTACTTGCTATGGTGGTACATGCCTGTAATCCCAGCTACTTGGGAGGCTGAGGTAGGATGATTGCTTGAGTGCTGGGCAACATGGCGAAATGCAGTCTTAAAAAAAAAGTTTTGCACATTTTTTTTTGTATTTAAATTCCACCTCAAAAGCTAAATGTAAACAAATAGGAACTTCAGTTGATATGCATACTGTCATATTTAGGAGTGTACTGACTTCTGCATTTACTTTGAAGATCATGAAGTTGATAAAACAGGGAAGGATGAGGAGATATGTGACAAAGCATATATAGTTAAATCTTAATGGTAGACTTGTAAAGAACAAGTGTTTACCCTGAAAATGTTGAACTTTTCAGTATGTTTGAAAATGTTCATAGTAAATTGTTGGGAAGGTCAGGTGCAATGGTTCAACACGCCTGTAATCCTAGCTACTCTGGAAGCTGAAGTGGGAGGATCGCTTGAGCCCAGGAGTTCAAGACTACAGTGAGCTGTGATTATGGCACTACACTCCACCCTAGATGACAGAACTGAGACCCTGTCTCTAAAAATAAAAATTTTAAAAAATTTTTGGGAAAATATTAATAATGGAACTTTTCATTGTCTGTTCATGCATGATATATTATTTTAGAAACTTTATTTTCTTCCTCTTTGCTCCAGTGATATTTATGAGCTTATGGCTGAGAATTTTTGAGAACTTAACTATACTGTTAATTACACCAAATCATAGCCTTATTTGAGGAGTTAGAATTTAGAGAAGTATCATTCTAGTTTATTAATGCAGTTGTCTTTCTTTGGGGCTGTCATCAGTTTTCTCAGCAATGTCTGCAGATAGGGTGTTATAAATCATGTGGCTTCTGTGGAATTGCATCACATATTGCTTATATAATGTCTTTCTTATTTTTTCTTTAATGATGGGGAAGAGGGAGGGAACAGTAAAAATATCTTAATTTCAGGTACTGCTGAATGTGGACTTTGGAATTAGATGGACCGGAGTTTGAATCCCATTCCAATCACTGATAGCCTAGTTGTTTTTAATCCCTTGGATCCCCGTTTTCCTCATCTATAAAATGGTAATGGTGATGGTAACTACTTCATAGGGTTTGTTGGAAAGATTAAATGAAATACTGCTTGTAAAGCAATCAGTATAATGTCCAGCATGTAGTAATAGTGAATAAATTGAGCTATGAAGGAATAAATCACTGGAAATGGACTTTATAAGACTCTTCCGGGTTGTTTGAGTATCAAGTGAAGCAGTCAAGTAATATGGTTAAAGGAAGATAGGCCATACATCAGGCTTATCAGTGTTAAGCCACTTTAGTCTTTGTGATTCTGGGGAAGTTGACTTGATGCCTTGTTACAGAAGTGACCCAGGTCTGGCCCATTAAAGCATCACATGTCCCTGGCTACTGTGATTGGTTCAGCATAGGTACATGACCAAGCCAGCCATTAGAAATAGGAAGATGTAATTCTGGGGCATTTGTTGGCAGTATTGTGGAAGCAGAACAAGGGGTCTGACACTATGCCCCTAAAACTGCTGGGAACTAGCTGCCACATGAAGCCTGAGGATGAACCCAATCTAGAGGAAGCAGAGTTGGGAGAAAGCCCCGAGTCAGTAACACCTATCTTATTTTTCACTTAAGCCACTTTCAGTCAGGTTTTCCATCATTTGCAGCTGAAAGAATTCTACACACAGTTGCTCACCCAGTATCTTATATATTAATGTTTCTTACAGATTTCTTTACTTACTGAGTAATTCTACGGTTATGTTTCTGTACCATATATATTTTGCATGTATAGTGGCTAATCTACTGGTTAGATTTTATGTTCTTTGAGGAAACGACTTACTCCTGATATGCATGCTTTTCGTCCCCATTGGAATATCTGTACCCATGTTGTCCAGTTCAAGACACTAGCCTTTTGTTGGCATTGGGTTTGAAATGTGGCTAGTCCCAACTGAAATGTGATGTAAGTATAAAATGTACACTGTTTTTGAAATGTAAAATTTCAAAAACCTAATATGACAAAAGAATGTGAAATTTCTCGATCATTTTGTGTCATTGGCTAGTAAATGTCTTTGTGCTAGACTGAGCTCTGTGAGCTCTCCAGAGTAACCCTATCCTCTGGTGCAGTGCCTGGCATGCAGCAGATAACCAACACATATTTGTTGAATGAGTCGTGAATTTTCTGGTACATAACTGATGTGCCTGTTAGTTATGTGCCATGCTGGTTAACTGATAGGGGAAAACAAGATAAAGTGGTTTTAAAAAATGTATTATTCTTTACTCTTAGGTTTTCTTCATCTAGGCTGTTTCCATGGAAACAGCAACCAAAAGATTTTCAGGATTGGCGTAATGCTCTTTGGGTGATATTTGCTGCCATTGTTAACCAAGACCCACAAGTTTAAATATTTAGATGTGTGTTTCTTGAGTTTGAGATCCAAAGTGTAAAAGTTTGATTTGAGAGAAAGTTGCTAAATATTTGCCTTTTTGGGGTGCCTTTGAAATTCTTCCCTTCCATTAACATAATCTGCAGGAAAGTAAGAGTTGCCAAAGTACAGGTGCTATTCTATTCCTACGAGATACCTTTGTTATTGTTTTACTTTATATTGTCTATTCCTAACTTACTTCCTAATTATAGCTTTGTAAATATGGATTACTAATTGACCTTTACCTGGTTAGAACATAAGTATATTGTCTGTAACGTAAATGAATTTCTTTTACTAGAATCGTAAGTTCAGATTGCAATGAGGATGCTAGTAGATAAGGATAGAGGCAGTTATATCCCAAATTGTTCAAACACCTAGAGCCATTGGCAAGAAAAACCAAGTGGGATTCCAGATCTTGAGGCACTAATTTACAAAGTAGTGGTGAGTGGCCTTAGAAGACAGTGTTGTTCCGATGAGTAAACAAAGGCTCCTTTTGGTATCTGTATGTTAAAACCCTAGGAGAAAAGCTTCAAGCTTGGTTAAAACATTTCTGTATAGACCCTTTTATATACAAAGGTTGCATTCAAAGCACTGTACAAATTTTGTGCCCCATGACAAATATAAATGAATGTTTTCCAAGAAGCTTTGTGAGAGATTGATGGGCAGCTCAAAATTTGAGATGCTATTCAGTTTTGTGTTCATTCAAATTGATTTTGATATCTGAACACAGAAGCATATAATTATTGAATTCTGTGGATACAAAAAGTAGTGTCAATTTTGAAGCCTCCATTTTATTACAGTAAAAATTAAAAGTGAAAATACAGAATTGTGGAAAATTTTTTGTGAGACTAAGAAATGAGGTCCATCCAGCATTTTGGCCCCCATATAGATGGCAGTACATGTTTTCTTCTGGAAAGTTAACAATAGAGGGTAACTTCCCCTTGGATCTGTCATTCACTTGTTTATGTAAACATATATATGTGTATATGTACATGTTTGTGTATGTATATACTGTATATGTATAGGTATGTATATATTTTGGTTTGTGCAGCCTGCTTATATTTACTATACTGTAAGTACTAGGTACAGTATATACTTTAAAATTATAGCTCTGGAATCAGACTGCCTGATTTGAATCATGTTTCCATCCCTCACTAGCTTTAGGTCTTGGGCCTTACTCTCAGTTTCCTCATTTGAAAAATGGGGAGGAATGTGAGAATAGTATCCATCTCAGGGTTATCTTGAGGATTAAATCTGTTAATTCTCCATCCCAGTTGACACTATGCCTGATATAAAGTAAGTTCTAAATAAATGTTAGCTATTATCATTCCCTCTCCCAATCTATTCCTTTTACATGTCAAAATTGACCCCATGGGTTAATCCCTGTTCAATTTAGACTGTGTATGATTTTGTGACATCGGTCTCATCCCCTTTTGTTTAATAACAAAAATCCTAATATTCTGTCCTTGTCCTGTGTTCTTGTTTTTTCACTTCTAATTTTAGTGGCCTACATCTCAACCTTTTTCTAGCTGTACTGTTTTTCTTTAGGTAATTGGACTTTGATGTTTCAGCCAGATGTGGGCCATAGGGGTTGATCATGTCTTTTTTTTTTTTTTTTTAAACAGTGCTGAGACCCTTACCCACTCCTAAGTGGTGTGGTAAGGATGTGCTAAGTGATGTGCTGCAGTGAGCTGGAAGAAGCTTTGTAGATTGTTTAGCACAGTGCCCCAGTTTTTCAAAGCAGAAGGTTAGGGCCTGAGGCTGCAACTCCTGCTGATAATGGACATTTGTTGTAAATTGAAAGACATTTTATTTCTCAACAGTACAGTTTATAGAGTAAAATAGTAAATGGATTATCAAATTTTGGCTTTTTGGAGATACCAGGAAATTCTTATATTTATGAGAAACTACTTTTGAATTGTAAGGAATATAGGGATATTTTGATGGGAAATATGAAGAAAGTTCCCTTATAATTCTCTTTTCTTTGATATGTCTATGCTGGTTATGGTATGCTAACACCTTTTCTTACCCTCTTTTCTTCTTTCTCTCTTTTAAAACTTTTGTATCCTAAAATGTTGCTCAAATCCATTCCTCCTTTGACTGTTCATAGTCATTCCCTTAGTTCAAGCTCTCATTACCAGTCATCTTGGCCATTGCAGTAACTTTTTGTTTTACCCCCCTTCATTATTGCCATAACTCTGCTGCCAGAGTTACCTACCCAGACACATGGGTCTAGTCACATCATTTGACTCAGGAACCCTTGCTTTCTCTCTGTACCTAGTCCAGCCCTCAGACTCTCTTTTCTGTCCGTCCACCCCCGTTACATGCATATACCCACATAGAGTGCATCAACTATTTCTGAAATATCAATTTTTAAAGCTGTTGTTCCTTGTTCCCCATAACTGTCCATTGAGAGTCCTCGTATTGTTTCTGAGCCCGTGTACTTCTCCAAGAAACTTTTCCCAATTATTGCAATAGAAATTACTCTTTTCCGCCTATACTTGCATAACACTTTGCTTCTTTTATTCCACTTGACCCAGATATCCTTATATTGGATGTCTGCCTCTCCTATATGTCATAGCAGGACTTATAAACTGCTGTGTTTCTCAAAATATTGAGTGCCGTTTTTATTGTGAAATTAGGAAGATATGGTTTCAATGAAGTTGGCCATCTACAAAAGGACAGATTGATTTCTGATAAGGATAGGCCTTAGAGGTTTTGATTTCTGATAAGGATAGGCCTTAGAGGTTTTTCCCTGTAGTAGTAATCTAATGATAAAGAAGTTTATGATTGAGACTAGAGAAAACAGGGAGGCTAATAGAAGCCTTATATTTTTGAGGGGAAACTGCCTACTTAGATGTGGAAGGCAACCTTCAGAGAAGCACTCTCTATTAGACACTTATGCAGGTGGGTTAAACTTTACAGAGACATTTATCTGTATGTTATGACATTGGGAGTAGACTGAGAAAGCCTGTTTGTTATGTTGGCTCTATTCAATTGTATTTCCTTGGCAGTGTCTTAAAGAGTCGTTCCTTTAATGTTTAGCTTTTTCTCTTGTCATGTACAAATGTCCTTAGACAAAGGTATATTTTCATAAATCATGTGCAGATCACTTGATTGAGATTTTCTTATAGATTTTGTGAAAGATTTTATTTGGAAAGATTTTGTTTGGAAAAGGCGGGTAAGAGTAAAGAATGTAATATTGAAACAGAGGAAGGGAAGAATGAAGAAAAAGAGAAAAAGTTAAGAAAATAACAAAATAAAATTTGTGAAATGGAATTGGTCTAGGGCTGGCCGTATGTGTATGTTTAACATACATCTCCATGGGATCCTTTCCTGTTCACCATCTTTTCTGTTATAATTTGTTTTAGAAATAACGGTGATTTGGCTTTGTTAGAAACATGGTTTATAATAAAGGATGAATCTGTAAACAATTGTAATTTAATACTGTATATTTGTTTACATCTCACTCAATTGTGAATGGTGCCATGTACAGTTTGTGTGTATGCGTTTTGATGGATTTTAACTTTTTATAGTTTGTATATGTTTTAAGGTAGTAAATGACAAAATGTGCATATATTTTATGCATTCTTGACATACCTAACTTTTTCATAATTTTTTTCAGTATCTCTAGGCTATACTGTTCATCTGTTTTTTCAAATTGTCACAGATCTCCAAATAATTTTCTAATAAATTCATTGAAAAAAATCCACATATGAGTGAACCCATGCAGTTCAAGCCTGTATTGTTCAAGGGTCAGCTGTACATGTAAAAGATAGTTGAGCACCGTAGATACTTGTGTTTAATACCCTGCACTGAAGCCACCTACTTGTTCCTTTTCTGAGCCTCAGTGTTGGCTTCGTCTTAGCATATGGTTCCTAATAAGTTTGAGTATCTGAATACTCAGCCTACAGCAGATTAGCAGCAACAGCTCTAAGTATGTTGTTGGGGGCCAGGGAGAAAAGAGGATGAAGTAACAAGTGACAAATACCATTAGGGGAGGTGGCAGAGAAACTGAAAAGTAGAAGATAATATCCAGGTACAAGAGACAGACTAACGAATATTGGAAACAGAGAGATTTGAATGGTTTGGATGAATGGTTTGAAGTGACAGCTGGCTAGGACACAGGGTTTTCGGGTTTACAGGTGGACATAGAGACAGATATGATAGAATCTTAGTTATTTGTTAAGAGATCACCTTTTGTGATGAGGAAGTGAAACTAGAGGCAATTAGAAGATTATCAGGAAGTAGCAATAATCTGAATTAGAGCAGAGGTAGTGGGAATAAGAATTCTAGAGACAAAATTGGTAGGATTGGTAAGGCAGGTAAAAGTTGAGGACACATTTGTTCATTCATATTCCCTTTCCTCAGGTTTATTATTAACCACATACTCATGTCAGGCATGGGGTTATAGAGATGAACAACTAAGACTTGGTTTCTGCCTTCTAATGGCTGTTCAGTCTGTAGGGAAGACACATGCAAACAAGTGATTGCAAACCACTGCAGTGAGGTGCATGATAACTCTGATAAGTGGCGGTGGAAGGGACATAGTGAGAGCTGTGTTTGGGTGGATTGGGTAGAGCTTCACAGCAGAGTGTTTACTTGAGCTGACCACTAAATGGATGGGGGTTCTGCAGATACCCAAGGTAGGAAAGGACATTCCAGGCAGGGAAGAGGATGCTGTGGTCAGGAAGTTGTAAATAATTTGGTGTGGCCAAAGCACAAATGTGTAGAATTGTGTCAGAAAGTGAAACTAGAGTCAGATCTGGGAAGGTTTAATTGCAAGGTTGAATAATTTGGCTTTAATTTTGTAGAAGCAGTTGGGGACCACAGAAGAGTATTCAGGCAGGGAAAATAGTATCATGGCTTTTTGGATACTAGTGTTGTGACGGAAGGTAGGACAGAAAAAAGACGGGAAAACCTTCTGCGTTTGCTAAAAGAGTAGGTGCAACAAATAACTGAGAGTGGTGGTGCGAATGGAAGAAAGGGGAGGCCACATTCTGGAGGTGGAATCGAGGAGAACTTGGTGCCTAGGTATGGAAAATGAGGCAGGGAGTGAGAAAGAGAAACGGGAGGATCCTCTGGTTCTAATTATGTGATACTGGGAATATAGGCGTGCCGTGAGGAAACGGATCATTTAGAGGGGAATAAAGACCTAGTTTTTGAACACAAGTGTGAGGCAGATATACTCTAACAACTGGGAGAAAAATAAAGTTAGATCTATTCTCATACTGCATACTAACCAGAATAAAGTGATAATAAAAAAAATTTATTATACAAATGAACTATACAAATAAAGAAAATAGAGGCAAATCTTTATCTCATTATGAAGAAGAAGATAAGAGTGGTGGAAGAACTCTCAAAGGGAAAAGTGAGTGTATTCAATTACATGAAAATTGACAGCGTCTTTATGCTGGTAGACAACTAAAAGGCAAACAGGAGGCTTGGGAGAGGTGACTATAATAATGTGATAAAGGGTTGCTGTCTTAATATGTTGAGTTCAAATCAATTGATAAGAAAAACAGTACAATTCAATAAGAAAACACTGGGGCTAAGGTTATAAACAGACACTTCACAAGATAACTAAGGATAATAATCATATGTTTAATTTAGCTGGACTAAAAAAGATGCAAATTAAAAGAACAATGAAATATTTTCAACTATAAAATTTATAAATATTAAAAGAAAATTGACTAGGCTTAGAACAATTTTGAAAAAGTTAGTATATTTATACATTGCTAGTAGGAGTCCAAATTTTGTTCACCATTTTGGAGGGCAGTTTTGTAATGTAAATCAGAAGTCTTCCTTTCACTTTGGTCCAACAGTTTGACTTTTTTGGGGTTTGTATAAAGGAAGTAATTGGACAGCTGTTACAAAAGAGTGATAGATAGGATGAGAACAAGAACAAGAATGGTATAATTTCAGCCAGCAGACTGGGCGTGGTGGCTCACACCTGTAATCCCAGCACTTTGGGAGGCAGAGGCGGGCAGATCGCTTGAGGTCAGGAGTTTGAAACCAGCCTGACCAACAAGGTGAAACCTTGTCCCTACTTAAAAAAACACACACACACACACACACACACACACAAACAAACCAGGCGTGGTGGTGGGCGCCTGTAATCCCAGCTACACAGGAGGCTGAGGCAGGAGAATCGCTTGAACCCGGGAGGCGGAGGTTGCAGTGAGCCAAGATTGCACCATTGCACTCCAGCCTGAGCAACAAGGGTGAAACTTCATCTCAAAAAAAAAAAAAGTTTCAGCCAGCAAAGAGTTTCAAGGAGAGAGACGTTAGTGATATTGAAGAGAGATAAAGTAGTATGAGGGTCTGAGACTGGCATTAGGTTTAGCAGTTAGACATTCATAACCACAGTGAAACTAGTCTCTGTGGCTGATGGAGGTAGAAGCCCTTTTAGGTAAGGAGTTGACAACTGCAGCATGGTATTTTTCAAAACTATTGGAGATGAAATGGAGGTGAGGGAAAGGGTAACCATTGTAGAAGAATGATTTGTTTTTATTTTTAAAGTTGATAAGACATGAATGTTTTTGTACGTGATGGGGAGAAAGTTAGAGATTGGAAGAAGATGAGATAAATGACAAAGGCTTCCAAAGGGATGAACCCAGGTGGAGGAGAAACTAGCTTTTAGAAAGGAGAGGGAGAGATATGGCAAAAGAAGAAAGGATGTAGACAGATGCAAATCATAAACCTGTAAACATGGGGGTGAAAAATGTTTTGTTAATGGGGTGGAATGCTATCACCTCTGATTGTTTTGCTTCCTACCAAGATACAAATTTCCCCTTTTCATTTAGCATATTTTCTCAAAAGAATTGTCTATGCTCTTAACTCCTCCCTTCCAATTCTCACTTGAACTCATTCCAGGAGGCTTCTGCTGTCTCCACCAAAACTCTATCAAGGTCACCAATGAATTCATGCTGCTAAATCCAGTGCTTAATTCTCAGTCCTAATCTTATTTTACTTGCTTACAGGATTTGACACAGTTGATTATTTCTTCCTCCTCGGAACCCTTTTCTTTATCTGCTTTCTCTGTACAATACTCTCTTAATTTTCGTCCAATCACAGTGGACACTCCTCGTCTGCCTGGTCCTCTTCATCCCCCAGAAAGGTGCCAAGGCGGAGTCCTGAATCAGCCCTTCTCTTTGCTGCTTACACTCATCTACACTTTTAGTGATCTTTTCCAATCTGATGGCCTTCCATACCATCTTTACACCAGTGTTTCCTAATTTATATCATCTTCCCAGTCTTTGTCTTTGAACTGGACTTGTGTGTGCAACTGTCTCTTCAGTGTCTCTTCTTAGAAATCTAACAGGCAGTCCAAATTTTACATATTCCAGCTTGAGCATACCCATTAAACCTGCTCTCTTACAGACTTGTGCATCTCAGTTATGCTAACCCCATCTTTCCAGTTGCTCAGATCAAAAATCTTGGTGTCACCCTTGACCTTCCCCCCTCCCATCAGCCCATGAACACATTTTATTAATCAGCAAACTGTATTGGTTCTACCTTCAGAATATATCTAAAATTGAGTAATTTCTCTTTATCTCAACTATGTTCATCATGTTCAATCTACCATCATCTGTGGCTCAGAATATTTCAGTAGGCTTTTAATTGCTTCTGCCTTTGAGCCCTTCAGATTATTTTCAACATAGCAGCCAATGATCTTTTAAAATCTGACTCAGAGTAAAAACCAAAGTTTTTTAGGCCCTACAAGATTTAGTTAGCCCAGTAACCATTCTGATGTCTTCTCTGAACTTTCCTAATTTTATCTATGCTGGCCTCCTTACTGTTCATTGAACACACCAGGGACATTCTCGCCTCGAGGCCATTGTACTTATTGTTTCATTTGCCTGTAACAGACATTTTTACACCAGATACCTGCATGGCTTTCTAGTTACTTCTTTTTGGTTTTAAATTCAAATGCCACCTTCTCAGTGAGTTCTTCCTTGATCATGCTGTTTAAAATAGCTGTCCTCCCAGTACTCTGACTTCCCTGCCTTGCTTTCCTTTGCTCTGTAAAACCTTTCAGCGTCTAAAATACTGCATTTCATTTCTTCTTATATGTTGTCTATCCTCCACCCTCTCCCCCTGTTAACTTCACAAGGGCAGGGATTTTTGTCTGTTCAGTGCTCAATTCCTAGCCCTGGAACAGTAGTGTCTGGCACATAGGAGATTCTCAATAAATCCTAGATGGATGGACGAACAGACAGGAAAAAGAATGGGAGGTCAGGTTTGAGGTTAGGGAAAAGAATAATTAGTATGCTTTTCAATATAGTTGGTTTGTGAAAGTTCACTCCCTAGTGGAGATGTCAGAAAGGCAGGTAATAGCAACTTAACATGTGAAACCTAGGATTTTGTTTGAATCTGTTTTGGAAACACAGGAAACTACTATAATTGGAGGTGCATTGTTGATCATCCTAGGGGCTTCATATAGTACAGCCTCTTTATAGTTCTGGCTTTACAGTGCAAATATTTTATTAATATTTGAATCATGTAACATGCATTTGTATTTTGCAGGGATATTTGATATATATGAATCTGTAATGAATTACAATGTATTTTCTTTTAAGTTTTCTCAGTGTTAGAACTGTAACTTAAGTAAATTAGAAGACATTGTGTCAGCACATGGGAATCATTCTGTGTAAACATCAAGGCCAACAAGGCTCTGGTCCCTGCCCCTGAGGCCATTGTCTATTTAGTCTGGCCTTGAGAAAGCACAAATATGGCTCTTCAAGGTCTGACCCAAAGTTATTCTTAATCTGATGGTATATATGTATATGTGTGTGTGTACATATATATATATGTACACACACATATATATACACACACACATATATATAGTATATGTATATATACACTTCATATATATAATACATATATAAAGTTATAAGTAGAGCAAATTGAACATCCTAAATATGCTTTTTAAATTATTGGTGTCACTGATTAGCTTTGAAAGCTGCAACATTTAAATTTCTTATATCTTGTTCTTAGTTAAGATAATGAAGCCTGGGAATCTTTATTAGTAATATCACCATGATATTATTTTAGTTCTATTTCCTTTACCTTATTGCATAGGTTGATCACAGAATAGCAGTATCCACCTGATTCTTTTGCATTTATTGGAGAAAATAGGACTGACAAGTTTCTTCTTCTGTAGCTTTAGATATTTTTTATGAAAAAGTATAAGATTGGCTCTGAGGCAAAATCTGCTATCTAAAACCACCTATTTACTAACATCTGGGTTAGTACTAAAGCCATCTATGCTGCTAACATTTACCTGTGCTTGCCTTAAAAAAAAACCGGGCTGGGGATGGTGGCTGACACCTGTAACCCCAGCACTTTCGGAGGCCGTGGGAGGCCGAGGCGGCCAGATCACTTGAGGTCAGGAGTTCGAGACCAGCCTGACCAACATAGCAAAAACCCATCTCTACTAAAAATATAAAAATTAGCCAGGCATGGTGGCATGTGCCTGTAATCCCAGCTGCTCAGGAGGCAGAGGTTGTAGTGAGCAGAGTTTGCAGTGAGCCGAGATTACACCACTGCATTCCAGCCTGGGCAACAGAGTGAGACTCAAAAAATAAATAAATAAATAATAAAAATAAAAATAAAAAACCAACCATAGATGCAGCAGCATCTCCTAAATAGCACTTTTGGCTAACATGTGAAACCTGGCTAACATGGTGAAACCCCGTCTCTACTAAAAATACAAAAAAATTAGCCGGGGGTGGTGGCGGACGCCTGTAATCCCAGCTACTGGGGAGGCCGAGGCAGGAGAATGGCATGAACCCGGGAGGCGGAGCTTGCAGTGAGCCGAGATCACGCCACTGCACTCCAGCCTGGGTGACAGAGCGAGACTCCATCTCAAAAAAAAAAAAATTGCCCCAACTCAGCTGGCTGGTGAAGACTGCTGTTAATGAAGAAAGCCCACGTGTTGGAGGTGCTGGAGAAGTCTTTCTTGTTGGAGCAAAGTTCTTTCCACAGCGGTCTTATTGGCAGAGGTTCATCTAGATGTTACTGGAAAGGTTTAGCATGATATTTAATATATTTCCTTTTTGAAATAATTTTATGTAAATTCTGTTTCCAAATTAAGGTAACATGATTTAGAGTAACCTTTGAAAGTATAACTTTAGTATAACTGTCTCAGTGTAGGAATTAGGCAGGTAACCCAGTTTGGTTTTTGCCTTGATCACTTTGCACTAAAAAAACCTTTTTCATCATGGTTTAGGAGAATTTCAAAATTAGGAGAACTAAAGGTGAAGGGCGTTTAAAATTTAAAATTTTCTATTAGCCACAATTTGACCTCCCTTATATAGAATATTTAAAAGATTAAAGTTATCAAAAAATAAAAATGAACAAATACTGAGACTAAAAGGTAAATATACCAATAAGTGTTTTATTATATATAAACAGATACAGAATCGTGTTTTAGAGATAAATTCAAACTCCCTCTGTGTGTGTATGTGATTAATTACTATTTAAGCAAAGCCAGTAGATTATAGTTATAGCCAGTAGTTTATAGAATAAAATTTATGTGAAGCTCCCATATGATACGGCAAATATTTCTGTGCAGCTAAATATCCAGATATGCTTCTTCCAGTAGGAAGAGGCCCTGGGGAAAGAACTTTATTCCGGGAAAGACAGACTCCTATAGCAAGGCTCAATCAAGCATTTTTCCATTTTTAGTTTTTGCTTTTCCAAAAGGATTGTTGGTTATTGACCGGTACTTCTTGTGAAAGAAGGGTTTTAGAACTCTTCGATGCTCTGTATCAGTCATTTACCCCCTTTTCTTTCATTGAATCCACAGGGTCAAAACTGTTTTCACAATGCCTTTCTCACTCTTTTTTGCACAAGTGTCTAGTAGAATTTTCCAGACCTCACATGTGAGCTCATGACAGATTAAAAACAGAAACATATATGAGACTCCAGATTAACAAACATGTAAAATAATATATTTCTTCTATGTTTTTTACTTTGAAAAAAGTTATTTTCCATAAAAATGTTAATCTACTGGGTTTTTTTTTTATGAACATGGATATTTGAATCTTCATTACTAACATAATGAATACAGACAGATAAAAGCTGTTTAGGAGCTTCAGTAATTTTTTAATTAAACTTTTTATTTTGTGATAATTGTAGATTCATATACAGTTGTAAGAAGAAATAATACAGAGAGATCCCATGTACCCTTTATCCAGTTCCCCCCAATAGTAGCATTTTGCAGAACTATAGTACAGTATCATAACCAGGATATTGGAATTGATAAAATTTCCATTGTCACATAACCCCTTGTGTTGCCCTATTATTTGCCCCTAACCCTTCTTGATCCTTGGCAACCTCTAATCCATTTCTATAATTTTGTCATTTCAAGAATGTTATATGCATGGAACAATACAGTATGCAGCTTTTTAGCATTGGCTTTTTTCGCTCATAATTTTCTGGAGATTCATAGAGGTTGTTGTTCATAGAGGTTAATAGTTCATTCATTTTTATCGCTGAGTAAAACTGTGGTATAGATGTGCCACAGTTTGTTTACCCATTCATCAGTGGAAGTACATCTGAGTTGTTTTGTAGTTTCTGGCTACTACAAATAAAAGTTGCTAGAAACATTCGTGCACAAGTTTTTGTGTGAATGTAAGTTTTCACCTCTCTGGGATAAATGCTTAAAGGTATAGTTGCTGGATTATATGGTAGTTGCATGAATTTTTTAAGGAAACTGCCAAACTTGTCCAGAGTGGATAAAAGGATTCTGAAGTCAAACAAGTTTGACAGCACTGCTTTTTTTTTTTTTTTTTTTTTTTGTGTGACAAGAGTCTCGCACTCTTGCCCAGACTGGAGTGAAGTGGCGCCATCTCGGCTTACTGCAAGCTCCGCCTCCAGGGCTCATGCCATTCTCCTGCCTCAGCCTCCCGAGAAGCTGGGACTACAGGCACTCACCACCATGCCCGGCTAATTTTTTGTATTTTTAGTAGAGATGGGGTTTCACTGTGTTAGCCAGGATGGTCTCAATCTCCTGACCTTGTGATCTGCCTGCCTTGGCCTCCCAAAGTGCTGGGATTACAGGCGTGAGCCACCGCGCCTGGCGACAGCACTGCTTTATACAGAAGCAGCTATCAAAGCTGGTATGTGACATATACCATGAGAAAACTTTCTTGTGTTGATACCAAGTGGGGAAACTTTTTTCTCTTACCCCTTTGAAGATTAAAGGGAGTATTACCTTATTCTTTGTGCATTTGTAAATTAACGGGCTGGGTTCATATGTTGATTCCTTTGAAGTGCCACAAATGCACAATATTTC
Source organism: Pan paniscus (assembly GCF_029289425.2). NCBI lineage: Eukaryota > Metazoa > Chordata > Mammalia > Primates > Hominidae > Pan > Pan paniscus. The sequence goes on along the minus strand of NC_073263.2, from coordinate 27,183,388 downwards.
CTCATATATGAATATAGTTATACATATCAGGACCCTTTTTGCATTTCAGGATCATGTATGAGCCTGAGAACAATCTTTTTTAAATGCCTAGTATGTCCTAAGAAGTGGGAATACAAAAGATTAAAAAGGCTATTTTTATCCTCAAAGAGGAGGGGAGGCAGATGAGCAAACATGCACTGTAGGAATTGCTGAAGGGAAAATATGTGTAAAGGGCAGCAGGAGCAGAAGGGAAGGGGGGGAGTGCTCAAGAGTAGGAGGAGGCAGAATTTGAGCTGAAGCTAAGGAATGAGAAGGATGGGCCAGGGGGACTTGAGAGGTAGGGTATTCTTAGACCCCTGGTACCGATGAGTTAAGGGAACCACAGATGCTTCCTGTCTAACCTTCGGTGGTAACTCTTAGCTCATCGTCTTTTTCCCTGAGCTGGATCTCTTAGGTTAGGGCCAGTGAAGACCCTTTAAATCTGAGTCAGGAGTAACATCGAGAGAAATGGACTGAATAATACATAGTTTTGGAGTATGCAAACTGATGGTGGAAAACCATAGTTCTTTCTGAGAGTCTTTGTGGATATTCTTATCCCTTAAACCAGGAAGATCAAGCATGTTAATCTTAACTGAAATTAGGTAGTAAACTCCCTTCCTATTGCACTGGCTATTTTTCAAGATATTGTTTTAAATGTGTTGTAATAATCCCGCCCAGGCTAACAGCTTCCTTCTCTTTACTATTCCAGCAATACTGTTAAATAGATTATACAGTTAGAAAAGATGCACATTATGCTACGTTTTATCTTTATATTTTAGGAAATGTTTGAGACTATTATTTAACTTGTACTTTAGTATTTCACACTGCTCACAGATATATAATATCTGAACTCAAACATATATGAACATGGGCATATCCTCCTGTACACATAGATGTAGTTTTGTTCACCTAAACTTGCTGAGAGAAAGCATTATTGTCACCCAGTTGGTCATTCAACATTTATTGAGCTCCTCCCCTGTGGGAGGCTCACTCTTAGAGCTGATAGTTCAGTGAGGGACCCCAGTGTGAGAGTAGTGTAAGGCAGTACAGCCAGCTTGCACACAAAGCAGAAAGAGAAAGATCTGCCTGAGCTGGGAGAAGAGGGGTGGGATTGGGGCTTAGAGAAGTGAGGTCAGGGTGCCTTTCTCCTTACAAAACTCATACTCTAAAGCTTTCCTGGAATATCTTTCCTATTATGTTATTTTAAAGCCAGAAGGAATGGGTTTATCTTCCTTCTTTCTTACTAAGTAACTATATGCTATATGGCTTTGTGCAAATAATAAAATCTGTGTGAACATTTGATTCTCTATTTTTAATAACAGATAGCACTTACATTGCACCTATGATTTGCCAGATACAGCAATATATATGTGTATGTGTGTATATATATATACGTATATTTATCTGAACTTAGATATTATATAGATATAGATATATGTACTGACATATATATATGTATGTAAGTATATATATATAAGTGTATATATATATACACTTATTCTTTATATTGACCCTTTGAGATAGACCGCTGTTACTAAATGGGAACATGTTAATTTTCTTCATGAAAAGTTTTTTGATAAAATGAAAATAAAGAACTGAAGTTATTTAGAGATTTAGAAAGTAGCTAAAATATAATCGTCTTAAATACTTTCTTAGTCATCATGTGGGAGGCTAGAATTGTAGTTTTTTTTTGAGGAAGAGAAAAATTAGAATAAACACTATCACAAAGAGGGATAAAAAATAAGTGAATATTCTTGCTAATTGGTAATTCTTGCTATTGGGTAGGAAACAAGAATCTGCAGAAATTCCGTATTAAAATACCTAGCTTGGACGTGTCTGTCTGGCTGAGATACAGGATGTTTCTCTCCTTAATCTCATGTACTTGCACTGACGTGTTAAAAGTTACGATGCTCAAAGGGAGAAGAACATGAATTATGAAATGCGAGAAATGTTTGCTTTCTTGATGTTGGTATTGATAGAGTTTAGATTATAGGCTGCTAGTATTTTTTTATTATTTATTTATTTATTTATTTATTTATTTATTTTTTTCCTTTTTGAGACAGAGTCTTCCTGTGTTGCCCAGGCTGCAGTGCAGTGGTGCGATCTTGGCTCACTGCAAGCTCCACCTCCCAGGTTGATGCCATTCTCCCGCCTCAGCCTCCTGAGTAGCTGGGACTACAGGCGCCCGCCACCACGCCTGGCTGATTTAAAAATATAGTAGAGACGGGGTTTCACTGTGTTAGCCAGGATGGTCTCGATCTCCTGACCTCGTGATCCACCCGCCTCAGCCTCCCAAAGTGCTGGGATTACAGGTGTGAGCCACCGCGCCTCGCCCATTTTTTTTTTTTTTTTCCTTTTTCTGAGACCGAGTCTCACCCTGTCACCCAGGCTGGAGTGCGGTGGCATGATCTCTGCTCACTGTAACCTCTGCCGCCTCCTAGGCTCAAGTGATTCTCCTGTCTCAGCCTCCTAAGTAGTTGGGACTACAGCCACCCACCACCATAGCCGGCTAATTTTTATATTTTTAGTAGCAATGGGGTTTCACCATGTTGGCCAGCCTGGTCTCAAACTCCTGACCTCAGTTGATCTACCTGCCTCGGCCTCCCAAAGTGCTGAGATTACAGGCGTGAGCCACCGTGCCCAGCCTTGCTAGTATTATTTTATTAGTTCTTAAAAACACAATTTATCTGAGGCCAACTGTCCCACCTGAATCCTATGCCACCACCTCCTAATTTATGACAGTTGTTAAATCTGTTAAAACATTAATGTTTTTCTTTTAAAATTTTTATTTATTTAGAGACAGGGTCTCGCTTTGTTGCCCAGGCTGGAGTGCAGTGGTGCAAGCTTGCCTCACTACAGCCTCAAAGTCCTGGGCTCAAGCAGTCCTCCTGCCTCAGCCTCCCAATTAACTGGGACTACAGCCATGCACCATCACGCCTGGCTAATTTTCTTATTTTTTGTGGAGACAGGGTCTCACCATGTTGCCAGGCTGGCCTCAAACTCCTGGGCTCAAGGGATCGTCCCACCTCAGCCTTCTGAGTAGCTGGGACTGCAGGCACATGCCACCATGCCCAGCAATTTTTTTTTTTTTTTCTGTAGAGACAGGGTCCTACCATATTGCCCAGGCTAGTCTCGAACTCCTGACTCAAGCAGTCCTCCCACCTCAGCCTCCCAAAGTGCTAGCATTACAGCAGTGAGCCTCTGCACCTGGCCTACTTTAATGTTGTTTTTCCAATAAATGCTTTAAATAAATAAGCAAATACATATACGTGATTGGAGAATTTTGTTATTGAAATAGAAATGCTAGTAGCCTCAACATGGTATCCTACTCTTAAGGTTCTTGGGGCAGGCACGCTGAGTTCTAGAATTCCCCTCCCCTGAGTGTGTTTTCTTTGCTGCACAGTTTTACCTGCTTCATATTCCCTGAATGTGCTGTGTACCCTCAAGCCCCTGCAACTTAGCTGATGCTTTTTTTCACCCAAGGTGCCCTTGTCCATTTTTTCTCTCTGGCTGATACTTCCTGTCACAACTCAGCAGTCCCATGTTTTTTTTTCCCCTTTTGAAAATATTTCCGGCCACAAAGCCAGAGTTAGATGCCAGTTCTTTTCATGTCTCTCACATAACAGCCTGTGCATAACTTTTCTTAGAGTACTTACTAAATTGAATTTTAATAATGGGTTTTAACTGTCCTCTCCCTACCTCTTCTGTCTCGATATTCAACGTTTGGTACATTCTAGAGTCTCTTCTTATGTAAATATTTACAGAAGAAGAAATACAGAGCTGCTGCCTTTGGAGTTGAATATTTAATCCCTGATCCTTCAGCAGTAGAAAGATGGAAACCGTTAGATGAGGGGAGCATTCCTGGCTCGGCTCGCACTACCCTGGAGGAGGCTGCTGTAAGAGTTATATTGGAGGGCCGGGCATGGTGGCTTACACCTGTAATCCCAGCACTTTGGGAGGCCAAGGTGGGTGGATCACCTGAGGTGAGCAGTTTGAGACCCGCCTGGCCAATATGGTGAAACCCTGTGTCTACTAAAAATGCAAAAATTAGCCAGGCGTGGTGGCAGGCATCTGTAATCCCAGCTGCTCGGGAGGCTGAGGCAGGAGAATCGCTTGAACCGGGGAGGCAGAGGTCGCAGTGAGCCAAGTACGCCACTGTACTCCAGCCTGGGCAACAGATCGAACTTAAAAAAAAGTTATATTGGAGAGGACACACACACACACACACACACACACACACACTCACACTCTCACACTCACACACACTCTCTCTCTCTCTCTCTCTCTCTCTCTCTCTCTCTCTCTCTCCCCCCCTCTCCCTCTCCCTCTCCCCCTCTCTCTCTCTCTCTCTCTCTCTCTCTCTCTCTCTCTCTCTCTCTGCTGCTCTGAGTAAGCAAGCCCAAATCGAAGTATGGAATACTATGAGGTGAAATTGAAATGTATAACATATCTTATGTGTTTAATTGAATTTTGACAGATTTTTTTCTTTTAGTGGAATAAAATAGTATTGTACTTTGCAGCGTTTGCGCTGTTATTTATATATGCTATGCAGATGCATCTTTCTATAATCTGTGTTACATATGGAGAGAGTATTCAAATCATGCATATTTTGAAATTCATTTTTCCCATAGTGCTGAGCAAAGGTCATTTTTTATTATTATTATACTTTAAGTTCCAGGATATGTGTGCAGAACGTGCAGGTTTGTTACATTAGGTATACATGTGCCATGGTGGTTTGCTGCACCCATCAACCCATCATCTACATTAGGTATTACTTCTAATGCTATCTCTCCCCTAGCCCCCCATCCCCTGACTGGCCCTGGTGTGTGATGTTGCCCTCCCTGTGTCCATTTCTTCTCCTTGTTCAACTCCCACTTATGAGTGAGAACATGTGGTATTTGGTTTTCTGTTCCTGTGTTAGTTGATTCTGAATTATCCTTGAGACTACATTTCGAAGACACAATCTTTGATATTGTACTGTAAATGCATAAAATCAATCAGAAGCAAAGAAGCATGTCTAAGATGACATGCAAATGTATTATATACCTCAAACAGCATTACTATTAGCACAATTAATTGGCTTTAAAACTACCATTGAACAGTGACATATTTGGGGATTTCAGTTAGTAAAACAAATTGATTCTTATGTCACACTATATAATATATGGTGTCTTTATCTTTCATAAAAAGTTTTTTTTTTTTATCAAGAACTTGACAGTGGGAGCCAGGCACGGTGGCTCACACCTGTAATCCTAGCACTTTGGGAGGGCTGATTGCTTGAGTCCAGGAGTTCAAGACCACCCTGGGCTTTCCACCATGGAAACCCTGTCTCTACAAAAAAATACAAAAAAATTAGCAGGGCATGGTGGTGTGCACCTGTAGTCCCAGCTACTCGGGAGGCTGAGATGGGAGAGTCACTTGAGCCTGGGAGGCAGAGGTTGCAGTGAGCTGAGATTGCACCACTGCACTCCAGCCTGGGTGACAGAGCAAGACCCTGACTTAAAAAGCAAATAAATAAAAAAACAAATGAGACAATTAAAAATTATAATCAAAAAGAACTTGGCAGTGTAAGTCATTCTTAGCCAACTAGAAAATTAATTTCATTTTTTATGACTAATTTATTACCTGATTGAACCTTTAATTTTTTACTAAAAAAAGCTAACCAGTAATATTACATTGATACTTTTAACCTATCTTGATTGATATTAATTACCTTTTTTCATGTGTTTGTTTTGCTTATCTAGAAAAACACACCTTAACTTTAGTCAGATACATCACTGTCTGTTAAAGGAAACCAAGCCTGAAGTGGAAGTCTAACACATGAGGATACAGAATTGATTCAAAATGGGAACAACAAGTGATGAGATGGTGTCTGTGGAACAGACCTCCTCCTCTTCTCTAAACCCCTTGTGTTTTGAATGTGGCCAACAGCACTGGACAAGAGAAAACCATTTGTACAATTACCAGAATGAAGTGGATGATGACCTAGTCTGCCATATTTGCCTTCAGCCTCTGCTGCAGCCACTAGACACACCCTGTGGACATACATTCTGCTACAAGTGCCTCAGAAACTTTTTACAAGAGAAAGATTTCTGTCCGTTGGACCGGAAAAGACTTCATTTTAAGTTGTGCAAGAAGTCTAGTATTCTAGTTCATAAACTCCTAGACAAATTATTAGTTTTATGTCCATTTTCTTCAGTGTGCAAAGATGTAATGCAACGCTGTGATCTGGAGGCACATCTCAAAAACAGGTAAGCAAAAAATATAAAAGAAGTAACTCCAGATTTTGGAAAAAGGTGGTTCAAATGAACATAAAAACTTGATTAAAACAAAACAAAGCAGAACACTAGTAAGTAAATGGGTAAATCAAGTACAGAAGAGATACAATAAATAAGTCGTATGGAACAGTATTTAACATTATTTATCAAAAACATGAATACAGAAACTACAGTGAGGAAGTTCTGTTTTATACCTGTTAATATTTCTGCTGCTGTAATATGAAACTGATATATTCAAATGGATGACAGGATATTATGATAGATTCTTTCTATAAGGCAGTTTGGCAGTTAGTTTTTAAAAACTATATGAATGTAAATCTCCTTTTATCTAGTTTATTATCCTAAGGAAATAATCTAAAAGGAGGAAAAATTGTATGTAAATATGTTCAGTGCAACATTGTGCATAGTTTGGTAAATTGGAATCAGTTATTTAAAAGTAGGGAAGCGTTAAAAAATGCTATGCACATAAACTCAGTGGGATATTATGCAGCCAATAAAAACGATAATTTTGTTGCAATATGGAAATAAATACATTATTTTATTTGCTAAGATCTTGTAAAGATTCTGGGTTCAGGGACTAGACTGAACAAGAATTAGGAGTTGGAAAATAAATATTTAGTGGGAATTTCTGTTCTCATAAAAGCTTTTTAAAAGGTTAAGTAATTTATTTAGCTGATGAGTTTTATAATTCGATTTTGCTAAAAGACTTGATCTTTAACTTAGGAAGAGTTACAGTATACGTCATTTGTGTAGAATCACATAAAATGGCAGAAATAAATACTGGTTTGTAATTTCAAGTTAAGCCAGTTGTACAGTATAAATCTGCAGTAATCTCGATTGCTGTGAAAAACAATGCGTACTACATCATACTGGACTTAGATGTAAGAGTGTAAGTCTGATATAGAATGGCTTGCTATTATACTCACACATAAAATCATAGACTTGAAGGAGATTATCTAATCCCCCTCATTTTATGAATAAGGAGACTGAGTCACAAAAATTTAGTTAATGCTGTAGTTAGACTCAAGCTTTACTGTTCTTGTTTACTATTCTAATAAACCATGTTGACTCTATCACAGGTCAAGTCATGTTCTCTACTGCTATGTAGTAGTCAAAGTTTCGTTCATGTGCACATGAAATACACATTCATTTTGTATCAATATATTGTTGATATTTATTTCTAAACATCAGAGTTGACATGAGAAACAATGAAAAAAACAAAGATGTTATTAAAATGTTGGAAACATTTAGATTTATAGAATGCTTAACTCTAAACTGTGTTGTCTAGAACTAGGAGGTAAGATAGAGTAGGATAGACAGACTTTTGAAAATGCGTGTAATAATGTAGCATTGCATTTTTTTATATCTTCTGTAACCAGCAAGCATAGAATCTGAACATGATGGCAGAGGCCTCCTGGAAACGGACACTGGTCTTTTGAATATACTAGTCTGAGTCAGGACTAGTTATGGCTGAAGAATATTTCAGCTGCTTCTTTCAGTAGAACTGTTCTTTTCAGTGTATAGGCTTCTTTTCTAAACATCAGTTATGAGATGTTAGAGGAACTGAATGAAATGTCAGTTCAGTTATTTATGATTTTGAGAGCTGAAAGATAACAGTTTCACAGATTTTCAGGAATATTCCTTTAATTAACATGCATTCAAGAATTTAATTTGCAGTTGAACTATTACTAGTGTTTCTTATCAAACCATTTATAATGAGCATTTAAAAAACCTTGGTAATTGCAAACTGCCTTTTCATTTACATGTTGGTAAAGGCTTATCCCGTTGAAGGTTTCATTTTCCAGCTGTGCTTATTAGTATTGAAGTAACCAATTTTATCATTTCTAAAGTATCTTAGGCCTGTAACATGAAAGATACAGTGAAAAGATGGATGATTGGAAAAGGTGGTGATTTGCCTGATACAGACAGCTAAGAGTGATTACTGAGTATATAAATGTAAAAAAATTATAAAATGTAATATGATTTTTATATGCCATTTGAACAGATAGTGATGAACAGCCTGACCTTTCTCTGTTCTCTTAAATAAGAACATTGAAATTCAGGTAGAAATGTATATTATACAACATTCAACCCTAAATAATATAGTTCATTTGTTTATTCAGCAAATATTGATTATCTGCTATGTGCCAGATACTTTTCTAGGTGTTAGGTAGTCTTTGCAAGTTAGAATCTAATGCCGGGTTGTAGATTCCTTTAGAAACAGAACCATGTCTTTATAGTCTTTCAGTTTATTTGCCCAAAGTTGACAGTCATCTCATGTTAGTCCAATTAAATTGTGGATCTATGTTTCAGTTATTCATTGCTGAGAAACTAACCACCCCAGACATACAGACATAAAACAAGAAGCATTTGTTGATTCTGTGAGTCAGGATGCAGACAGGATGAAACAGGGATGGCTTGTCTCTGCCATCTTTATGTGTGCCACAGCTGGGAAGGAGCTGAAAGCCAGGGACTGCAACAGTTGTAACTGGAGAGTCTACTTCCAAGATGGTTTCTTCATTCACATTTCTGGCACCTTGATGGGAATGACTAGGTGCGTGGGACTTGTCAGCTGGAGAGGCTACAGGTAGCCTTCCCAGCATGACAGCCTCAGGGTATTTAAAGTTCTTACGTAAGTGGTTCAGTGTCTAGTAGGCTGCATGGCCTCGTATGATCTAGCCTTGAAGTTGCCTGGCATCCCTTCTTTGTTGGAAGCAGTCATAAACCCACCCATATCCAAGGAAAAGGGGACCTAGGTTTCACCTTGTGATAGGAAGTCAAAAAAATTTGCAGCCATGTTCTAAAACCAACATAAACTAGCAAGAAGAATGATGTTATGCGGCGCAGAATATGATTACTACGACTGTTTGCGGCTTCTCGGTATACAAATCTCACTTGTTTGTTAGAAATTGGTAAGTCTGTAAGTTTCATTGAAATTCATAGGATTTTAGCATCAGCAACAATGAGTCATTGTATAAAAGTTGCATGGCTGTCATGTGCCTTTGCTCTTGAGCTTTTAGGGTTTACAGGAATCTCTTAATTATTGGTAGAAATAGAGCATTAGCAGTAGTTTGCATAAATTTGATAATTTCACATTTAAGATCACCTTCTTATTTGAATGAAATTCTGCCCTTAACAAATGTGTTTTGATTTGAGAAGAGCAAACATTTTTCTCCTACAGATAAAATATTTATGAAAGATGAACATGTTTAAATAAAATTACTATTTTTAACTGATTATGTATTAGTGAAATGAAGAATTTTAAGAGACATGGACAGTCTCTATCTTTGAACAGAGAAATAAAGCCTTTGAAAAATATTCTACATGTTGTACTAAATATGTAACATTTTAATTGTTTCTTTGAAATTCTGCCAAGCAACATCAGCTATATAGCATTCCTCCTACCCTCTACCACTCATCTCCAACCCACCCTTAACGATTTAACATTTAAGCCTTTGGTAATTGTAAGTGCTAGTTGTTGTTGTTTTTAAATTGTGTGTTTGTGCCCTAGTTTATGGCAAGGTTCAGAATTACTTTTCCTCTTAAAAATTACAGTTTAATGCCATTATAAAAAGTTTACAATAGAAAACCTTTAAAGAAGCCTCTTTCCTTGCTGAGAACTTTTCTTGTTCATGAGATGGTTATGAAACCTTAAGTTCAAGTTTGTTCAGCCTGTGCCACATGCAGCCCAGGAAGGCTTTTGGGATTATTTTTTTTTAAGCTTATCAGCTATCATTGATGTTAGTGTATTTTATGTGTGGACCAAGACAATTATTCTTCTTCCCATGTGGCCCAGGGAAGCCAAAAGATTGGACAACCCTGCTTTAGTTGATGGTCCAGGAAAAACTAAATAGAAAAAAAAAGGGATCAGGATAGGCTGAGGCATGATTGCACTTTTAAATTCACACTTTAACTTGGAGGGAAGTTTGTGTTTAGCACATTCTTATCAGTATTGTTTTTTCATGTATGGTGTGAAAAAGCAGATATATGTATTTGCAAATCATGTGTATTCTAGTATCCAAAATATATAAAGAACTCTTAGAAATGAAAAGATAAATCCAATTTTAAATGGGCAAAGGATTTGAATAGATATTTCTCCAAAGATACTCAAGTGGCCAGTAAGCACATGACATGCTCAACATCATTAGTTCATTTTTATATTGGATTATTTGTCTTTTTGCTAAGTTGTAAGAATTTTCTATGTATTCTGGATACTAGACCCTTATCAGATATATGATTTGCATATATTTTCTCCCATTCTGTCAGTTGTCTTTTCACTTTCCTACATCCTTTAAAGAACAAATAACTAATTTTTATGAAGTTCATTGTTGTTTGCTTATGCTTTTGGTGTCATATCTAAGAAAACATTGCCCAATTCAAGGTCACAAAAATTTACATGTATGTTTTCTTCTAAGAGTTTTCTAGTTTTCTCTCTTATAATTCAGTTTTTGATCCATTTGGAATTAATTGCAATGGGAAATCATAATGTGTATTGTTCAATCCTTTAAATTTTATTGAGGCCTTTCTTTTCTTTTTTTTTTTTTGGAGATAGCATCTCGCTCTGTCACCCAGGCTAGAGTGAAGCAGTGCAATCTTGGCTCACTGCAGCCTTCACCTGCTGGGTTCAAGTGACTCTTGTGCCTCAGCATCCGAGTAGCTGGGACTACAGGCGCACTCCACCATGCCCAGCTAATTTTTTTTTTTTGTACTTTTAGTAGAGACGGGGTCTTGCCATATTGCACCAGGCTTGTCTCAAACTCCTGAGCTCAGGTGATCCTCCACCTAGGTCTCCCGAAGAGCTAGGATTACAGGCTTGAGCCACCATGCCCAGCCTTGAGGCCTTTTTTAAAATGGCCTAGCACATGGCCTGTCTTGGAAAATGTCCTGTGTGTACTTGGGAATAATGTGTATTCTGCTGTTAATGGATGGAGTGCTCCATATGTCTATTGGGTCTAATTGGTCTATAGTGTTAAAGGGTCTATTTTCTGGTTCCATGTCTAGTTGTTCTGCTAGTATTGAAAGTCGAGTATCAAAAGCTTTATTGTTGATTTGTCTATTTCTCTCTTTGTCATTTTTTACTTACGTATTTTGGGGCCATTGTTTGGTACAATTTCTGTTTATAATTGTCATATCTTGTTATGTTTTTCTGTCTTTTGCTTTATTTATGTCTTTGAATCTGAAGTGTGTCTGTTGTAGACAGTTGGATTATGTTTCTTGTAGCCCATTCTGCCAGTCACTGACTTTTTATTGGGATGTTTCATTCATGTAATTTAATGTAATTACTGATAAGGTAGGCTTTACATTTGCCATTTTGCTGTTTGTTTCTATATGTCTTATTTCTTTTTTCTTCCATTTCTTCCATTTGTGTTAAATATTTTTAATATTCTATTTTAATTCCCCTGTCATTTCTCTTAATTAAAATTATTTTCTTAGTGGTTACCCTGGGGCTTACAATTAACATCCTAGTTTATAGCAGTGTATTTTAAATGAATACTAGCTTCATTTTCACTAATGAATTAGTCAGGGATCTGTAAGGAAATAGAACCAATATATGAGGAGTTGGCTGACGTGATTAAGGAGTCTGAAAAATTACACATTCTGCTCTCTGCACGCTGACAACCCAGGGAAGTCAGTAGCATAATTCAGACCTTCTCAGTCAGAAGGTCTGAGAACCAGGAGAGCCAGTGATCCCAGTCTGAGGGCAGGAGATGAGATGTCACAACTCAAGCAGTAAGGCAGGAAAATAAGGAATGAATTTCTTCTTCCTCCACCTTCTGTTTTCTTCAGGCACTCAAAGGATTGAATGATGCAACCACATTGGGGAGGGCAATCTACTTTATACTTTATGGAGTCCACTGATTCACATGCTAGAAACAGCCTCACAGACACACCCAGAAACAATGTTTAATCTGGATACCCCGTGGCCCACTCAGTTGACACATAAAATTAACCATCACAAGTAGTATACAAAAACTTTCATTCTCTCTCCCCTCCTGTGTGCTATTATTATTATACAAGTTGTATCTTCACACATTATATGCCCATCAACACAGAATTATTGCTTTATATGTTTTTCTTTTAAATCAGATAGGAGTAAAAGAATTACAAACCAAATAAAATAATTCAGTACTGTACTGATGCTCTTCAGTTTTCACATGAACTTCAGTTACTGTTTAGTGTCCTTTCACATCAGCCTGATGGACTTCTTTTAGTGTTTCTTGCAGGTTAAGCATGCTACCAACAAACATTTTGTTTTTACCTAGGAATGTCTCAATTTCTCTTTTATTTTTGAAGTCGGCTGGATATAGATTTCCTGGTTGAGAGTTTTCTCCCCTTCTCTGTCTCCCCTTCCCTCAGAACTTTGAGTACGTCATCCCACTGCCTTCTAGTCTCCATGGTTTCTGAAGAGAAATCAGCAGATACTATTGAGGATCCTTTCCTTGTGATGAGCTGTTCCTCTCTTACTGTTTTCAAGATTCCTTATCTTTGGCTTTCACCAGTTTTATTATGAGGTGTCTTAAGTGTGTATATCTTGTAGTTTTCCTACTTGGAGTTTATTAAGCTTCTTGGATGTGTAGATAAATGTTTTTCATCAAATTTGGGAAGATTTTTGGCCATTATTTCTTCAAATATTCTTTCTACTCCTTTCACTCTCTCTCCTTTTGGAACTCTCATGATGTATATGTTTATTCTCTTAATGGTGTCCCACAAGACCATGAGGCTCTGTTCTTTTTTTTTTTCTTTCCTGTTCCTCAGACTGGATGATCTCAATAAACCTATCTGCAAGTTTGCCAGTTCTTTCTTCTGATTCAATTCTGCTGTTGAACTTCTAGTGAATTCTTTTTCTGTTTTGTTTTTTTGGAGACAGAGTTTTGCTCTTGTTCCCCAGGCTGGAGTGCAATGGCGCAATTTCAGCTCACTGCCACTTCTGCCTCCCAAGTAGCTGAGATTACAGGCATGTGCCACCAAACCTGGCTAATTTTGTATTTTTAGTAGAGACGGGGTTTCACCATATTGGTCAGGCTGGTCTTGAACTCCTGACCCCAAGTGATCCACCCGCCTTGGCGTCCCAAAGTGCTGGGATTAAAGCACCCGGCCATGCACTCTTTTTCATTAAACTTTTTAACCCCAGAATTTCTATTTGGTTCTTTATTATGACTTAATGTTTCTTTATTGATATTTTCTTTTTGATAAGACATCATTCTCATATTTTTCTTTAGTTCTTTAGATAGGTTTCCTTTACTTCTTTGAACATATCTAAAATAGCTGATGTAAGTTATTGTCTGATAAAGCTAATGCCTGGGCTTCCTTAGGGACAGTTTCTGTTGGCTGCTTTTTTTTTTTTTTTTCCTGTGAATGGGCTGTACTTGTTTCTTTGCATGTTTCTTAATTTTGTATTGAACAGTGGACATTTTAAATAATATAATGTGGCAACTCAGAAAACTAGATTCTTCTCCTTCCTGAGGACTTGTTATTGTTGTTGTTTGTCGTTTGTTTGCTACGTGACTCTTATGAACTAATTCTGTAAAGTCTCTGCTCATTTTGTGTACTGGACAGCTAATGATTGGACAGAGAATTCTTTAAATGCCTGAGATTAAAAAAAATGTCCCCGTCTTCCATGGGGGTTCTGTGTGCATGGTGGGGCATGCCACACCCTCAACACTCACGCCACTGACAGCTCCACCTTAGCCTACACACACAGCCCTGAACATAGCTGAACCTCTGTGGACGTGTCATTCCCTGGCTTTTGTAAACATTCTGGTTAGCCTTGTATTTGTCTTCAGGCAGCCACAATCTTCAGCAATGACCTCTGATTTTTTTTTTTTTTTTTTTTTTAACCAATGCTTAACAAATGCCCCCAATGAAAAGGAAGTTTGCCCTGGGTGAGCTCTGAGTCAAGCCAAGTAAAGACAGGCACACAGTCATACAGGAAACAAGTATAGGGGAAAAAAAAGAAGAAAAAAGACAAGCACACAAGAGGGGAACCATAGACAGGTCAGTTAATAACAGATCTCTGGGAATGGGGCTTTGAAGGTTCTCCAGTCTGCTCTTCCAGTGTCTGCCAGCCTCCTGATTTCCACTGTGATGTGGGCTGTTGCTTTTCCAATATTCTGGGGAGGTGAGGATGGAAATAGGGTAAACTCAAATGCCACAGAGCTCTCTCTTCTTACTGAGAGTCAGCCATTTTTCTTGAACAAATGTTCTCCCTACTGCTATAATTCTTTGGCTAATTTCCACACTTCAGAAATGGCTGGTTCTGACAATTTCTTCCAGTGTTCTTACTGCTTTTATGGAGGAGAGACTTTTCAGATATTCTTAATTCACCATTTTCACTGACATGACTTGAATTAATTTTTGTTTATTCCCTAGCTATTTTTATCATTTTTCTTGATTCTAAGGTGTTCACATTCTTTCAGTGTCATTAAATACCTGGCATTGTGCAGTGGTTAGTATGCATTGTTTTATTTTGTTTCTACTGCACTACCACCACCCCCACTATTAATACTAATATTACTGACAGTAATATAGTGTGTTGTTGCACCATGTGTTTCCTAGTGTGAACTAGCTCATATGCAGTTGTTATCAGGGAATGATGTCACTGTAGCATAAATCAAATTAGTCCATATATAGTTTTTCCCTTAGGAGGAGAGCCAGAATAGTGGGAATAGAAGAACAGCCTTCAGCAGGAAAGGAAAAATCCCTATTTGGGTCTTGGCTGCTGCAAGAGCATTTTGGTTTTATTTAAGAAAATTAAAAAACACACCTACATGTACAGATCCCTCCCTCAGGAGGTGCAGCCCTCAGCCCATGGCAGATTGCACTGCCTCAGCAGCCCACCATCTCAGAGCTCCACTGTATGGTCTCAGCATGTGCCTACCTCAATCTAATTAGATGTCACATGCTGTTCTATTCTGTTGTTTTTATTTAATTTTGATATCCTCTGTACTAGTCTCCTGCTACACTGAGTCACCTGCCTGAATAAACCAAGTCACCTCCCCCAGTGCAGTTTCAGTTTGTGTTCTTAAATGTTCCATTTCCAAAGATGGATAGGTTTTTATTTTTGTGATTTCTGTTTTTTAATGATCGCTAATACCCTTCTAGCCCCAACGTTCTGTGATTGTGTTTCTAGGTACAAGTTTTTAGAAGAAATTCAATTTATATTTTCCCAAGGCCTAGGAAAAGAATACCATAGGAATGAATTTAGTATGATACACTGGAAAGAACAGAAGCTAGAAGCCTTTGAAATCAGATCTGAGTTTGTTTGGATTATGGCTCTGCAATTTAATAGCTGTGTGATGTTGGCTTAGTTGGTTAAGTCTCAAGTTTCCCATTTTTAAATGGGGATAACAGAGTAATTGTGAGGATTTAATGAAATAATGTATATAAAGGTTGTTACGTAAGTAATTGGCACAAATTAGGCACTCCACAAATGTTGAGTTTTTCCTTTCTCTTTTGGTTCCAAGTATTTGCAGCTTGAGGGATGATGGCTCTGAGCTGTCTGTATTCATGAGCTTTTATCTGCCCAAGTCTGCTCTGATCTACTCATTCCCTAATAGTTTTTTTTAAATATAGTTTTATTGAGATTCACATATCATCAAATTCACCTATTTTATAAATTCATTATAAATTGCCCACTTTAAATAAATTCACTTTATTTAAAGTGTGCGATTCAGTGCTATTTAGTGTATTCACAGAATTACGTGACCATCATCACAATCCAATTTTTAGAACATTTTCAGCATACCTAAAAGAAACCCAATACCCATTAGCAGCCATTTCCCATTCCCCGATACACGGTTTTGAGTGTCTACCCCAACTCTTTTTTTCCTTTAAGCCCTGTTGCAGTTTTTCTAGAATGCATATATTATGTTAAAAGAAATGTTTGTAGTATAATCTGGGCCTTTGCCCTCATCAGTGAAAGTGTTCTTTCTGAGGTTACCTTCTAATTGCCAAGTCTACCAACACTTTTTGGTCCTTATTTGCCCTTTCTGTGGCCATTTGCACTATTGGTCACTTTTTGTTGTTGTTGACTGCTTGTCTCCCTAGTTAAGTTTGCACTCTTTGTCTCATAATCTCTTTCTGTCTAGTTGTTCAATTTCATCTACTCAGGCTGGTCCATCTCATTTAAATATGGGTTTTCCCAAAGGTTCAATCTATGGCCTTCCTCTTCTAATGCTGAGTGAAATAATTTTTCTGTATTTTTACATGATGTCATTTTTAATATTTTTCTTTAGTTCCTGTTAGCAGTTTGCTGTCTCACTGGGACTGTAAGTATACCTGTTACTTTACCTCTCTAACAACTTTAGCTTTTCCTTTTAAAAGTTATTTTTGTGTGTTTAATAACTATAAGATAGGCCTTACATATTTCGTTTGTGAAGGTGTAGAGTTGTCAGCTAGACTGATTCCCAGATGTACATAATCTGTCTGTATTTCTTCTTCAGTTCCAGTTCCTGGTTCGTTTTTTCCATTGAACACTAGCTATTCTTGTGTAGATATTTGTGTATGATGTGATTTTGTAAATTAAATCTTTACCTGTCTTTTCAGTCATATTATTTTTATGGTCTAGTTTTAGCCTCAACTTTTTTTTGAATAAAATATTTTAAAAATATATTTCGAATTAAACCTGCTTACTTGACAAAAGTAATTTTTTTCATGATCTAATTTTCAAAAATACTTGTCAGGCCCTTGCGAGAGCATTCCCTGGAGTGCTGTACAACAATACAGAGGAGAAAACCATTTGTCCCCCTTCTTAACAAGGTGTAGAGCAAACAAGAAATGAGAGAAAGGTGAATAAAGATATTTCATAGTGAATCCCTTTCAAGAACTTGAAATCCAGGATTTAAAAGAAATCTTTAGTTCAGGAGGGAAAATACTACTTTTATAGTTAAGCGATAGCTTTTAGTTTTAATTGTATTTAATTCTGTGTTGTGTTAGAAATTTTGGAGTTTTAAAAATATTGTTGAGTGAAGGTCTGCAACCCTAGGCATAAGGTCTATGATCACCCATCCTACCAAGCATTACTGTAGCTAATTACAACCAAAGCATGTGGCATCCGTAGAGTCGTGGTAGGCCTCAGGTATATGTGTCCAACTTTCCTTCACTAATCTTCTTGTCCTCCTCCCATCCTTCAAACTAGGGGTTATTAGTCACTGTCCAATCAAGGTGTCCAATGGAAAGGCACTGGCCCCTTGACATCATTTTTAATATTTGTTATATAGAGCCTTTATTTAAATGTTTCCTTGATTATAAGTTTAAAAACAAGCATCCATCGGCTCCTTTTATTTGCTTAAATAAGTAAAAACAAACAGGTTAACGGTTGTGATTTCTGGGTGTTTATGTAAGTTTTCAAGTACTTGGAATATATTCTTCAGTTTACATAGCATATCAATAATTCTATTGAAATTCTAATTTCACAAACTAGGAGGCATATTTTTCTTTCCATGTCTATCATAAAATAAATTATATGGGTCTTTCCTTTGCCTTGCAGTAAGTTGTAAAGCTTCAGATGTCTCACTACCCACTAATTAATGAGCGTGTCGTGTGTCTGTGAAGAGTGTAGAAGCATGGTGGCACAATCAAGGTCTAAGTCAGGACGCAACCACTTGTGGGAGAAGACTGCTGATTTCACTGCTGTGGTTAAGCCATTTAACCTGTAAATGGGTTATGTGATCAGAATTTCAGAATAATTCTTGCAGTACAGAGATGACTATGAGGGTGTTTTCTGGTGACAAGTATATACCTGCATACAATTTTTTACTGACATATTCTTTGGATACATACCAAACCATTGTTCATGCTAATCCTTCTGTTCTTGATTATCTGCTCTATGGAGCAGTAAGAACTTAGTGTGAGTGGAGATTAGGATCAAAACTGTGTATAGGTACTTCTAGCTTCTGGTTCTGTTTGTGTAGAAGCTATTAGTCCCCCTCCCTATTTTATTTGTTTGTTTGTTTTCAAAATCATCTGGAAACCATCTGATATTCTTTTTCTAGATGTCCTGGAGCTTCTCATCGGAGAGTTGCCCTGGAGAGAAGGAAAACTAGTAGAACTCAAGCAGATATTGAGAATGAAAATGGGCCCACTCTACTAGATCCTGCAGGTACCTTATCTCCAGAAGCAGACTGTTTGGGGACAGGCGCAGTGCCTGTGGAGCGGCACTTGACATCAGCATCTCTTCCCACATGGAGTGAGGAGCCTGGCCTTGACAACCCTGCCTTTGAGGAGAGCGCTGGAGCTGACAGTATGTGTGGTGCAACTCCTTGTGTATTTCATCTCTATTTCCCTTCTTCCCACTACTTACCCAAGATGTACTTTTTTCATCTTTAAAGAAAAATTTAAAAAATAAAAATAAGAAAACAAACAGAAATAAAAGAAACTTCATTGAGATATAATTTATATACATCATTCACCCTTTTCATTGTACAGTTCTAACAGTTTGCATTTTAGAAACAAATCACAAATCTTACCCCCGAGGCAGATGGTCCTAACCCATCCCTTTTCTGTTGCAGTCTGTGCACTCACTAGTCATTCGCGTGGTTATTACTGTCTGTGTTCAGAAACTTGTTTGCTTCTTGTCATAAGAAGTCAACATCAAGAACAACACAATTAAATGCTATTCTGTGTCAGGCACTGTGCTAAACATTTTATATGTATTAGCTATTTAGATGCTTGTAACATTTTAAGTTTGGGTTTGTTTTTTTTTTAAACAAGAAAACTGAGGCTTGAGAGATTAATTGGTCAAGTTTCTACAACCAGTAAATGACTGGGTTTGTATTTGACTCCAAGACCATGCATCTCACCATTATACACCTCTGGTACCAGCCACTGCTCTGTTACCCACTAGGAAGTTAACAGAAGGCCTGTAGTCATGGATCTTGGGCATATCATGGTAGTGGGCCCTTGATATTTCCTTTTAAAAATGATTTTCTTTTTCCAAGCTCTACTACAAATTTGAATTTTCCTTGCCGCAACTATGCGCCTTCTTCATTTCCTACGTCTCCGTTCAAGACCCACCTCTTCTTACGAGCTGGATGTGGCTACTCTCTCAACACCTGTGCTGTTTCTATGCCAGAGAGCTAGTGTTTCCTTTGTACTGCCTCACATTATGTACAGTTGTTTCGTGGTCCAAATTTTCTCTCATCAATGAGGACAGAATGACTTTCTTTTCATATTTCTTAATCAGATCACTGTGTCGTCCCTAGTGATCTGATACATAGTAGCTATTTATTATTTACTGATCACTTTTAGTAGAGAAAATTTTTAGATAATCTTAACAACAGATATTTTGTCATTTTGTTTCTTATCCAGTGATACTGCTTAGCTGTTAATCATGTATTAATGTGACATACTTACCTGAAGATAATCAGAATATAAATTGTTGGGTTTGTTTATGTTTTTAACATCTGTTTTTGTCTGTCTCATTTTTAACTTGGCAGCCACACAACAGCCACTTAGTTTACCAGAAGGAGAAATCACCACGATTGAAATTCATCGGTCCAATCCTTACATTCAGTTAGGAATCAGCATTGTGGGTGGCAACGAAACACCTTTGATTAACATTGTCATCCAGGAGGTCTATCGGGATGGGGTCATTGCCAGAGACGGGAGACTTCTTGCTGGAGACCAGATTCTTCAGGTATCAGTTTTAATTATTCTGTTAACTTGTGCCTTTTTGTTCCATTCTTAACACTTAAACCTTAGAAAATTGTGCTGTTATGGAACCTAAATTATATATAGATTAGTTTTACTGTTTCTATATGCAAAACATCAGAATTTATGTGTAATTTGTGGTATTTTCCCATATACACAGAGTATTTTTTCTTCCTATCTTAATTTTCATTCCTGCATGCAATGTGGCTTGGCACATGATCTCAGGCTCGCTGAGCTAGCTAGACTCTTCTTTGGGCTGACTAGCCTCTTCCTGCTTGGACTTCTTGAATGGCTGTTCAAGGGTCACCTTCATCCATGTTGAAATTATCATCTCATTGGTATTATTTTATACCCAGTTTTCCCATTCATTACCTTCATTGTTGGATTTATCCTTTTGTATACAGACTACTAAAATCTAGAAAAGAAGGAACCATGCAGCACTCATAATTTATACCACAGATTATAAGATAGAGTTCAGAAATCTTGCAGTCATCTCCTATCAACTCCCTAATGCACTCTCCTCAGCAAACACTCCAACTCTGCATTTTCAATAATCCCCTTCGCTCCCCTTACTGTTTTCCCTTTCAGAAGATGATCTTTAAGAAGAAACAGGTATTCTCCAAAAATAACTAGCATGGGATAAGATACTTTATTAGAGGGCAAGTTGAGATGAGGGGAGGAGAATGGTAAGAGTTCTACAATACCGGAGTTGATGTTAATACCGGCCTGGACCATTTTCATCATACAAAGGTGATAATAATTGAAGCTTAAAAATGGATAACTTCTAGGAGAGAGAGGAAATATTCATGAACAAGAGAAAATGTCTCCTGTCAACCCAAGCGCAGGGACTCCTCTCTCTCCTTGGATTTGTGGTTCGGTCCTTCACCATGACCTGTTGATATCTACCCCCTACTTCCATTTTCCTGCCACTTCTTGAGTCTAGGACTTCTCTTCTTCATATCTAACTTAGTAGAATACCCCATCATATACTTCTGCCTCCCAACTCTCCTCCCTTAAATCTGAAACAATCACTGCCAGGTTAATACATCAGTAACCCTGCTTGCCTTGCAAAGGTTCAACTAGGAGGTCAAGTCCAGACTGATTAATCTAATAGTCAGGGTCCTCCACGGTCTCTTCTACAACCTGTCTTGTTAATCTCAATTCTTCATTTCAGGCACACCAGCTCATTCATTTCTCACAACATTCTAGGCACTATACTAGTTGCTGGTGGTACATTTCAGAGCAAAATACTGACCTGTCCTCATGGAATATACAGTCTAGTGGAAGAGCCAGACATAGCAGTCTTCTTCCTTCCCTGCAAACACCTTATTCCCTTGCAGCCTGTCCTCATCTCATGAGCCAGTTTGTTCACCTTCATCCTTAAAGCTTTTGTTCAGCCATTCTCCCCCATACTGATTCCTCCTACATTAGTTATTATTGGCATTCATCACTTTTCTCTTCATCACTTGGCACGTGATGAGTTACAGAGAATTGTTTGAACATTTTACGTATGTAGGCATGATCTAAGGTAATTGCAACCACCCTAATGGTACAGATTATGATACAGATTTCTCATAGCTTGTAGTAAGTGCTCAGAAAATATTTGCTGAGTCAATAAAAGAGTGAATTTGAATATAAGATGCTGTTGGGAATAGCCATCTCCTTTATTAAAAGAAAAACTTGGTTAGGATTTTTAGTTGTTGAAAAGAAATCTCTAGACTTGGGGCTATGGGAGTCTACAAAGGCAGCCAGGATTGACCCTACTAGGGATTCTTGGGTTTGATTTCCACTCCCGCTTGTATGCTGCTTTTCATGGTGTATTATTCCTGAAAATAATTAACACCAAGCCCAAAACCCTTCCTTCATTACCCCTAGGCATGGCTGAGACAGACTGAACTTTCAAACAGTGTTTTTTTTACCAAATACTTAGACGTAATAGAGGAATACAGGAACATAACTAATCCAGCTCATATAAAATCAGATTTCTGATCCTGTCATAGCTAGCTATTTAGTTATCCTAGCTGCATTTTATGATATTAGTACTTTAGCTGCACAGGCTGGCACAACTTGTAGGACCCCTTGTATTATTTACATCCTAGCTCCTGACTTGATTTTGCAGAGAGGGACTCTTACAGCTCATTTCCCAGATTCATCCTCCCAGACATCTTGACACTTTGGTGGTCAGGACCAGGAAGGGCAGATAGTCCTTTTCTGCAGCCCACTGAGTGTTCTTTGACTCTCCCACTTCTGGGCTTTTTAGCTGAAATGTAAGTGTACACTTATTTTTTGCTACTAGCCCAGTATTGTTACAAATGTTTTTATTTATATTTCTTAGAATATAACAGATTCGTTTAAGTTTTTTTTACTAATACATTTCATCAGTGGGCTTGTTTCTATTTTAGAGAATGGTTCATTAACACTACTGAATCTTTAGACCTCAAAAGATTGTAATTATCTGAAATTATCAACCATATTTTTGGGAATTAATTCAGTTATAAAGTCTACATTGTAGAAATTCCACTGCATTATTACTGTTTATGGAAACCTGTATACTAATAACTCCAATAATGGCAATCTTACATCTAGTTTACTGATTCAAATTGATAAGAAAAGTCTGAGCACATAATCTGATTAATGAATTCACAAAGGGTCTCTCCTATTATAGGCCCTGACTTCTGGTTGGCTTTTAACTGGTGTGTTGGAGCCAAGTAAAGCCACCCCCGTTTCCCACATATGGACTGTTTATGGTTATTCAAGAGTAAACACTTGGAAAGAGGCCTATTGGTATTTTTTACTATCTGGTTACCTCCAACTTTGTATAAGCTAAATAAATATAACACAGTGAGCCAATTTGAAAATCTCAAAGAGGCAGTAGGATGGTTGATTTGCAGACCAGAGAGCTAGCTTGCATTTTCATTTTTGCAGACCATATACATAAGCAGTGTGTGGCTTTGGTGGTTTTCCCACATTTATATATATTTATTTACATATACAAATGTTATTAAATAGCCTCTTTGAAAAGGAGAACCATATGCTTTCAGAGCTTTTTGCTACTCTTAGAGTTTCATATGCAGCCTCTTTGAGCAGTTTTGAAGAAAAAAAATACTGCTATTATAAATTACCTCACTATCATTAATAAAAGTAATATAACTTAGAACATTATTAAGAATAAGTATTTTCAGTTTAATGAAGTCATCAATAATGGCATTTTCAGTTCTGAAGGAAAATAATTACAGCTGTTGATTGTATTGATAAAAAAACACATTTAGCTCAAAAATGAGATAGTTTGCTATGCTGATGTTATTTTTACAAAATCTAGAAACAATATTTTATTTGGTTTCTGCTTTCTCTGAATTTCACTGGCAACCATGCATTGCTGGAGGAAAAATCTTTTTCCAGTTGTAGAATATTCCCCAGCCTGCTTCACAAAGATGTTATGAGGCTGCATGTTTACACATGGCTGGATTTTAGCCAGACGTTTTGTAAAGTCATTTGTGATAGTGTGATATGTCTGAATATAAGACAGAAAAATGTGAACCTACAGGTAGGTAGCTTTGTAGCTAAATAGTTGGAAACGGTGGTTTGACTAATGAATCTATATCTGCGTGGATTTTTAGAAGCTGCTTTCTAAATATAATAGAACTTCAGAAGTTCCATTCTTGACCCTGTATTATTCAATACTTTTACCAAGGACTTGGATGACTACCAAATTAATAGATGTTGCAGACTTGGGAGAAAGCAAGTTCGTGTGTGACATCTGTGCATTTGGTGACTGAATTCTGAAAGGTGTTAATAGGTCAAAATCAACAAAATTCAAAATAGTATTTACAACTATCAATCCTAAGTAAATAGGAAGAGGAAAGTCTTGCCTAATGTGGATTTGTGTGAAAAAGATGTAAGAATTTTAGGTGATCATAAACACCTAACTCAGAGCCTGTCATATAACAGATGGTCAGAGGATGTTGGTTTCATCTCAGACCGATTCAGAGAAGAACTCTAATTGTGATAAATGCTAAGAATCATGCTCATCTCTTGTAACTAAAGAAATAATTGAAGTTAGGTGTATTTTCTAAGTGCTGTTACATACCCAAGGATCAGTCACTATACTTTTTTCGAGATTATAAAGGTGAATACATAAATGTTATATGAGTATTGAATAATGCATTAGATATACGTTATATTTTACTTTTAATGGTAAAAACCGTAATTACTTTTGCACCAACCTAATATTTCTGTGCTGAAGAATTAGAGTGAAATTACAATTAACCTGGTTTTCTTTCAGGTAAAAGTCACTTATCTAAAATAAGTTTGTATACCTGAAATGTGCTACTTTCCTTAAAATAACAATTTATTTTCTCTAGCTTAAGTGTATTTAATTTGGAAAAAGCAAATTTGTAATCTAGTAAAACTTAAATTTCTGTTCCACTAGAATTAGTATTTATTTCATTAGCACTTGCCACATGTTAATCTGTTCATTCTCATACTGATCCCATGAAGTAAACACATTTTACAGATGAGGAGACTCATTCAGACAAGTTCTATAATTTGCCTAAGTTATCAGTTAGTAAATGGTAGTACCTAGGACTCTAATTCAAGACCGTCATTAAAGCCCGTGATCCTAGCTACTATTCTCTCCTTGATGCTAGTCATTGTAAGTTAATATTAGAAACTCTGTTTTTAAATGTCTTTAATGTGGTTTTCTTTGTAAATAATGATTATATAGCATTGTCACCATACTTAGCACTCTCACAATACTTAACTTAGTTTCCTGTGGAAATGTCACATAAACATTCCTACAAATTGGAAAAATAAAAGGTTGTCACACTTCGGTCACAATTCTTTTTTTCTAGGTCAACAACTACAATATCAGCAATGTGTCCCATAACTATGCCCGAGCTGTCCTTTCCCAGCCCTGCAACACACTGCATCTTACTGTGCTTCGAGAGAGGCGCTTTGGCAACCGAGCACACAACCATTCTGATAGTAACTCTCCACGAGAAGAGATTTTCCAAGTGGCTCTTCATAAACGGGACTCTGGTGAACAGCTTGGCATTAAATTGGTGCGAAGGACAGATGAGCCAGGGGTTTTTATTCTTGACCTGTTGGAAGGGGGGTTGGCTGCCCAGGACGGCAGGCTAAGCAGCAATGACCGAGTGCTGGCCATCAATGGGCACGACCTGAAGCATGGAACTCCGGAGCTTGCTGCCCAGATTATTCAGGTAAACCCTCTTGGCCTTCATTCCAAAGGCTTGGCCGAAATGATCATATAGTAGTATTTGTTTTCACTGGCCAATAACATCAGAATTCAGGGGACATTTTATATTTCATTAGAAAATCAGGTGTGGCTACCTGAATTCTTTAAAATCCACACTAGTATAACTTCATTGGAGATAGTTTTTTCTAAAAACTATATCCCTGTGAATTTTGGGGATGGTTATTTACTGAGCGTAGGCTCTACTGTTTCACATTCATTTCTCATTTGGGTCCTGGGTTCTACTATTAAGCCAGATGTAGCAGATGATAGTGTCCACCTTTTAGAAGTGAGGAAAGGGAGGCTCAAAAGAGCTGTGATTACCAAGGATCTGACTTACCTGGTCTCTTAACTCCCTGTCAGGATCTATATAAATAGAGGAAGAATAACTCTTATCTCTATAGTGCTTTGTTGTTTCTAAGGAATTCACAGTGTTTAAAATACATGATAAAATTTGTCCTCATAGCATCTTTGTGACATAAGTAAGGATAGTCATTATTAGAGAAAGAACATGTTTTTCATAAAAGCATGAAGACGGATAAGTTGGAAAGTCATCCAGAGGAGATCTATACATTCTGCAACATGCCATAGCATTTAATGATATGAGCAACTTCTACAGTGATAAGGGTGCAACAAAAAGATGTCTTTCTTAAAGTTAGCGAAACAAAACACTGTAAAGGAAACCAAGAATTATGTAATTGAGGATCAGGAAGTAGGGTAGGCCGATAGTCATTGAAGAATGTGTTTACAACACAGAATCAAATAACAATGAAAATTTAAGACTATAAGAAAATCCAAGTCTCAACTCTCTTTATTGTATTGAGAGGAGATTCTGATATTGGTCTAATTTCATAGACTTGAGGTTGAAAGAAATTGGATGCCTTAAAATTTCCTCAAATCAAAGGCAACATTAGGACCTATATCTGTGGGTATTAGCCAGCAGCTGCACCACTAAAACCCAGGTCATCTTGTAAGAGTGGAGATTAGTGGGAGGGAGGGGAGAAAAGAGGAGGAGGAAGAAGAAAGCTAATAGAGTTATAGCATCTGTTTGAGTAAAAGAGTCAAGTGAGAGGCCAGATCAATAAGACAGAAAATAATAGATGGACTATATGTATTTCAGGCAATGTTTAAATTATCTAATCTAGTTCATTCAATTGGATGATTCTAACTAAATTTCTAACCAAAATGTGAAAAATACAGATACACAGATAGAAAATGTATTTTAAATTGTCCGTGATCATATTTTATATTTGGATGTTATAAATAGTTTCAACGTATTTTGTGCTATAATTTTCTCCAAATAATGGAAAACTAAAGTTGCTCTGTTTCTTTTTGAAAATAAGTAAAAGCCTTATTGTTTTTGGATTTTAAAAAATAACATATACTCCATGTCTTAAAAGGAGACCAATAGTAAATGATTTTAGTAAGGCATTAAACTTGTTTCTCACTTCTTTTCTAATGTAAGATTTGAAAATAAAGTGATTTCTTAACATTATTGACTATAATCATGGGAGAGGTCTCCACTTTGTACCACAATTTCTTTAAAGCAGGCTATCATATTTTCCCATAGGAATTACAGTAAAATTGGGCATTGTGGTCATGACCAAGAGTCAGCATCAAATAAATTAGACTTATAATTTAAAAGGAAGCATTAAATAACTTGTAAAAATGTAACCGATGTAAACGTATGTTCAAAATATGATAGCTAACAAGCCTCTAAATTTAAAACGATAGTCATGAACCTCTAAAATAATTTAACACTTGAGACGTGTGTCACATTCACACACGTATGCTATATATATACACACACATACATATAAAGTCTTGTTATGCAGGATTTCTGTAGTCATTCTTTTCAAGAATGTTGAAGCCGATATCCTACTTTTGACTCAGACCTATAGCAGCAGAAACAAAGCTGTGCAGAATTTCATTATGATTTCTGAAGTAGCCACCATGGAAATTTATTTCAAAAGTCACAATGGACTTTAATCAAGTTTTGAAGCAGTTCTTCCTTTTGTTTTATTTCCTTTGCTCTGTCTTGCAGTATTAAGGCCAACCTTGAAGATGCAAAGAAGTATTACAAGAAAAGTTACCAATCATGGGGCGATAAGAGCCCAGGCAGTGTGACCACTTTGCCTTGGTCATTTTGGAGGTGGGGTTGCAGAGGGCATGCCCAAGATTTTTGTGTGTATGCGCTTCAACTGCTGAAGTTTTAAGATATTAGCTAATGAAATGAACTCATTCCTCTTGCCACCAGTTGCTTGCAGTCACTGTCCAGATGACGCCCTGGTACAGTGATTAAGAAGTTCATTGAAAATTACACTGTGTGTTATCTTTAAAATGACAAACATCATTAGTCACTTGTGGTAATGTATTTGTGTTTTCTCCAGGCCAGTGGAGAGAGAGTGAATTTAACAATTGCTAGACCAGGGAAACCCCAGCCTGGTAACACCATTAGAGAAGCAGGAAATCATAGCAGCAGCAGCCAGCACCACACACCACCACCGTATTATAGCAGACCAAGCTCACATAAGGTGAGGATTTTTTTTTTTATGCCACCATCAAAGGATCATTGTTACAAGCTGGTAAGATTTAAATGAAGGTTTTTTTGTGTGTCAGTCATACCTCAATAAAGCAGTTTTTTAAAAAAAAGATTCAAATGAGGGTTGTTATTCTGTTGAAAAATATAGGTGTTTGGAATATGAAATGTATATGTTTTGCTATCTTGGAAAGTGACCGCTTTGTTCCTTAGATCTGGAGATAGTTTCTTGGAGGGGAAATTTCCTTTGCCAGGCGATTAACAAGAAGCGTGAAATCTTCTATCTGTTTAATCCTACTTGAAAGTGGAATTTATCTTGGGTTGCTTATTTAAATATAAGAGTTAGTTAATGAAAAAACATAAGACAAGATTGACAAATCTATGCTTAATAATTGAGCCTGTTGCCTACAGAACCTGAATTAGATACATGAAGATTAAACATATGAATCATGAATTTTGATAGGTACATATATAGCATATTTACATATATAGCATATATAGCATATAGCATATTTGATAGGTACATATATAGCATATTTCTTTTTATGTTAAAGCTTAGAGGAATATTACCCTAAATCATTTAAAATTCCCATATGTTAAGCTTTGTTACTGTTTCTTCAGAATCAGTATTTCACTGGTTTTATAATGTATTCTACCTGAGCTGAGAATTTTGATGCTACCTCACTTTCAGTCCAAAAATCTGAAAGGATGATACTTTAGCATTCTTGATATTATTTACTTCATTTCATCCTTCATTTGAACTCTTAACTTCCAGTGGGCCAGAAGTTTTAAAACAATGATGTTATGCTTACCCGATTATGCAAAAATAAAAGCTAAATGTGACCTACCAGAGTAATTCTCCTTAAGTAAAATTAAATTGCTTTACTAAGCAAAAACTTATTTATTGTCACCTGAAAGTAACATTTGAGTGAATAATTAGCTTTGGAGTCTGTCTCTGGTACCCTAAGAAAGCATAGCTTAAAGACACAGTATTTTTGGCCCATTGGGTTTATATGGTTTTCTGAGCTTAAGTTCTCTACAGACTTGTCACTGGTCTTTGATTTAGTTAATACTAAAAAGAAATTATAATCACAGACTTCATTCTCATTTCTGAGCAAAACCAAAATGTATGAAGGAAACCTATAATTTGCCTTTAAATAATGACTGTGGAAAAGGGGTAATTGTTTTAAACAGGACTTTTTGAGTAGGCGTTGTTTCATATAGCTAGTCCTTGCTTTACAAGTTTTTTATACATATAAAACTATAATATAAGGTACAAGTTGATAATTGAATCTTTTATGTTATTGAATTTTATAATTTGAGATATGGGTGTATATAACAACATTATAGTTTTAAGAGAGTTTGAAAAACTGTAATTAATAATTCCAGTATTCCTATAGCAAACTCTCCTTAATTCAATTTGTTGTGGGCACATGTATTTTTCTGTCATAACTATGCTAATTCTCATTCTCTTTAATTTTATATGACAATGTTCTAAATAGTGATGCTGAATTTGTTCTATTCCAGGCACTCTGCAAACCTGGCTGGTTAGAAAAACCACTTGAAATGGAATGTGTTCATTTAGCTATTTACTACTAACATGCTCCATTTGTTTTGTCAAATCCTGATACAGCAAAGTAAAGGTCTCCTAGGGAAAACACATACACATTCACCAAAACAATCTTTTCAGACAATTATAATCATTCTGAAAAAATTAAAATATATATTAGTCTTCTATAAAGCTTCCCAGTAGCTGTTCTGATAAACATTCATGTTTGTTTTAGGAAGTTCCTTGAAGCAAACTGAGTATAATCTTTGAAGTTTGGTTGGGTTCCTGGGTAAAAATTGCATACATTTTAGACACCTAGAGTAATAAAATACCCACACTTTGCTTAAATATGTAAGGGCTGAACCTGCTTAAATAAATATACTCAAGGTTGAGTTTACCTGAGTTGTCTTCAGAATAAAGTTGTGTTTGTCTAATTTTGAAGGCTGCTGACAAAAATTTCATACCTTTAGATAGGAGATTGCCTTAAAACATTTACAAATTTTCTCCTTGGTCATAACATTTTCTGGGAATACTATGCTGCTATTATACATAGCTCCTTTGGTAAAATTTCAAGAGTATAGATTTCACATCTGGAGAAGGGTAGATAGGCCTAGAATTCCAGGCCCTGATTTAGAGATTTGATAAATGCCATTATTAACAGTTAAATACATGTCAATTCTCTAATGTGATTTAAGGAAATGTTATAATTCTGTGAATGTAATTTGTATTTTTTATATTATTAACAATTTTAATTATCTACAACATTCTCTTAAAAGTTAATAAGTGTTAAAACCTTCTGAGACATTATCTTACACTGTACACTTAATGGGATAGTTCTTGTGTAGGTGCATATATACAATATGTACATGTAGTCTATCACACTATATAAACATATACAAAATACTATTTGTATTAATGTATAGTACGTTCTTTTAACATACATAAATTTTGAATCCCAGGACAGTTGCCTATATTAACATGATTCGGGACAAGTTACATGACCTCCCTAAGTTTGTTTCATCATCTGTAAAATGGGGTCAATAATAATATATAATTTCAGGACTTTTGTGAAGGTTAAATGAAATAATGCATGTAAAGGCATTAGCTTTTCACAGGCTAAGCCCAAATGTTAATTATTATTTTAATATTAATATTGCATATGTACATCTTATTTTTTACTGAATTCTAATTCAAAAGAAAAGTGATGTTTTAAATTCTTTTTCTTCCAGGAACGTCTCAATAATAAGTAGTAGTAACAAATGTCAGTAAAAATAGGAGATATTAATTTGTTGGGAATTTATTTCCCTGTCATTAACTTTTTCAAAAATTCAGTCATTTTATATCCTTTTAGCTTTTCATGAAGATTTTGAAGGTAGATTTGCATCTTCTTCATGATTGAGCACTCATAGTAGTAGTCAGTGAGAATCAGGAGATAGGTCGATGGCCTTTTTCTGGCAGTTGCCAAAATCTACACTTTTGTACTACTCTGTCAACTTTTCTTTCAAAGAAATGGGGGAAAGATGGAAGTAAAATTAATTGATTTGTCTTCAGAATCTTAAAACTCAAAAGCATCATTTCCTTTTGTGAAGTTGATCAAACATGAAGCTCAAACAAATTATACAAATGATGTGCTTATTTTACTTTGACTGCTGTATTTCAGCAGTCCTGAGTTTTTTCAGCTACATAAACAGTCATATGAAAATAACATAGTCCAAAATTTGACATTGATCCACAGCAGACTTATTAAGAACTGTGTATTACTTTCATTTGCAATTAAGGAATAAAAAATAATTACTTTATAAATGCCATGTAAGTTATTACCTTAGTTTGAAGTAATAACTTTACTTCAACTATATTTTATTCATTATCCAATGATTTTTTTCTTGTATGTTTTAGGATCTTACTCAGTGTGTTACATGCCAAGAAAAACACATTACTGTAAAGAAGGAACCACATGAATCCCTTGGCATGACCGTTGCTGGGGGCAGGGGAAGTAAGAGTGGTGAGCTGCCCATCTTTGTGACCAGTGTGCCACCCCATGGCTGCCTTGCACGAGATGGCAGAATAAAGAGAGGTAAGATGGGATCTTGAAAAATTTTACCACATCTTATTTCTGAATTAAATGCACATTTAAAAAAATAAAGAATATCTACAAAGTATCTATTAAACATGACTTTTTAAAGTTCTTTAAACTGTCCCTTGCATATGGAAGCATAAAGTCATTCTATGAGGTTAGAAAAATGCCTTATATAAAGGAAAGTTGCTGAACCTTGATGACAGTTCCAGAATTTGCTAACAGTTACTCAGACTCTTAGATTATTTTATCTTGGGAAAAGATCCTCTAGCATTACAACAGACTTAGATACTCCGAAGGGCCATCTCACTGAAAAATGTTTCTTTTAATAAAGTGTCTGTGTAGAAGGGGACTCAGAGAGGAGGTGGAGCAGAAGACAAAATTAATTTTAGGGATAAATGCATTTGCCATTTCATATTCCCTATCAATGCTATATAATTTGTATAGATGGGGGTTGCAGCTAGCCACTATTGCCATGGTAAAAATAGCAGTCTCCATTGACTTAGTTTGTATATAAGGTAAGAAAAGTGACTCTGAAAACCTATTTTTCCAGGAATGAAGTTGAACCCCTACCTCACACCATAAACACAAATTAAATCATAATGGATTCAAGATCTAAATATAAGAGCTGAAATTCTTAGAAGAGAACACAAATGTAAATCCTCATGACTTTGGATTAGGCAGTAGTTTCTTAGATATGACACTAAAAGCAAAAGCAACAGAATAAAATATAGACAGACTGGACTTTAAAACTGCAAACTTTTGTGCTACAAAGAATACAACCAAGCAAATGAAAAAATAACCCACAGAATGGGAAAAACATTTGCAAATTATATATATGACAAATGACTTGTGTCTAGAATATATATTCTTACAACTCTAATTAAAAAGACAGAAAACACAACATAAAGATGAGGAAAGAATCTGAATAGACATTTCTCTAAAGAAGATAAATAAATGGCCAGTTTTCCTATGAAAAGATGCTCAGGCTGGGTGTGGTGGCTCACGCCTGTAATCTCACCACTTTGGGAGGCCAAGGCAGGTGGGTCGCTTGAGCCCAGGAGTTTGAGAACAGTCTGGGCAATATGGCACAACCTTGTCTCTACAAAAAATACAAAAATTAGCCAGCTGTGGTGGTGTGAATCTGTAGTAATCCCAGTTAGTTAGGAGCTGAGGTGGGAGGATCACCTGAGCTCCAGAGGGTCAAGGCTACAGTGAGCTGAGATCATGCCACTGTACTCCAGCCTAGCATCAGAGTGAGATCCTGTCTCAAACGCAAATCAAAACCACAGTGAGATACTACTTCACAACCAGTAGGATGACAATAATGAAAAAGACAGCCAATAACAAACACTGGCAAGGATGTGGAGCAGTGGAAACCCTCATTAATTGCTGGTGGGAATATAAAGTGGTACAACTGTTTTTGGAAAACAGTTTGGTAGTTCCTCAAAGAGTTAAACTGATTCCTCATATAGTTACCATATGACCAGCAATTCCACTTCTAGAGAAATGAAAACAGCTGTTCATATGAAAACTTGTATACCAGTGTTCATAGCAGCATTATTCACAATAGCCAGAAAGTGGAAACCACTCAAATGTCCAGCAGCTGATGAATGGATCAATGGAATGTGGTCTACCCATACAGCAAAATATGATTTGGCTATGAAAAGGACTGAAGTACTGGCACAAATTAAAAGGATGAACCCTGAAAATATTATGCAAGTAAAAGAAGCTAAATATAAAAGACCATGTATGATTCCATTTACATGAAATGTTCGGAAGAGGCAAATCTGTAGAGACAGAAAGTAGATTAGTAGTTGCTTAGGGTTGGGGAAGGGAAATGATGGGTATAGAGGGAGTGATTAAAATGTTCTCAAAATTACTGTCATGATGATTGCACAACTGTGAATATATTAAAACCATAAAATTATGTTCTTTAAATGGGTGAATTGAATAGTATGTGAATTATTTCTCAAGCTGCTATTAAGTAAAGGTTATTTATCCAGTTGTAGTATTGGGGTAATTTTATTTCCTTTTTGTTCTTTTATTGTGTTTTCTAAATTTTCTTCAATGAGAATGATTTGCTTTAATAATCTGAAAAACTGATGATAAATTAGGAGAGATAAATTTCTGTAGACTTTGTAGCACAAATGTCTGCTTCCTACAAAACTAATCCTTTCCTAACCTTTGATATAATCCTCATTGCCATTTTTTATTATATTACTTAGCAGAGCAACAGTTCTTTTCTTCCTGAAACAGGGAAGACATTCAAACCGCAAGTTTCATTTCTTCGTGTGGGCCCAGGGATAGCTTCTCTGTACATATTCTGATGTTTGCCCTGAATAAACTATACAGGGCTGTCCTTATGTATAGAACTGTGTAAATATAAAGCAGAATACATTAAAGATTTATTTCTAAGGGCAAAGGATCAGGTGATTTTTGATTGGACAGAATTGTAGAAATCTCTGAAACTCTTAAGAAGAGAAATGAACCTGCCCAGGGCCTGTACACAGCTAAACTCAGACTGATGATTCGAACTTCCAATCATGTCAAGGTGCCTCAGGCCACACTTTTTTCTATGTATTATGACATTATTTTAAAATTATGGAATGTTTTCTGTGCATTGGGTTTCTTCTCAATATTATAAAAATTACAAAGAAATAATAAATGCCATTTATTATTATACCTTATCTCATCAGAGTTGGGGGAACTAACTTTTGTTGCTTAGTTTATAAACAACAAGATTTGCAGGTGAAAACTCAGTGGCTCAGCTCATTTTTCTTGTTTCTTCATCTGAACAGGTGATGTGTTGCTAAATATCAACGGCATTGATTTGACCAATTTAAGTCACAGTGAGGCAGTTGCAATGCTGAAAGCCAGTGCCGCGTCCCCTGCTGTTGCCCTTAAAGCACTTGAGGTCCAGATTGTTGAGGAGGCGACTCAGAACGCGGAGGAGCAGCTGAGTACTTTCAGCGAAAATGAGTATGATGCCAGTTGGTCCCCATCATGGGTCATGTGGCTTGGGCTTCCCAGGTACTGAGCGCTTTCTTGTTGCTTTATGGAAACCATAATCATGCTTGCAGCCCTTATCAGTGTGTAGCATGATAAATTTACTCGTTGGGATAAAAAAAAAAAGCTTTAATTCAGTAAAATAGCAACATCAAATCAAATTACAAAAGAAAAGGATAATTTTTCTTAGGATATTACACTTTAAAAGGTACACAAAGAAAGCAGTTGTGTCCATTCCTGTTAAGGCTCCTCAGTGGGCTAGCCATGAGATTGGATAACCCAGCCTCTTGCTTAGAAAAGTTGTCGTTTACCAGCACTCATTCTGCTATGTGCTGAGACTTCATGCATTTTTCATCAGAAAACCCAGGCCAATCTTGGGGCTTCCCCCCATCCCAGAAGCCTTTCTTAACACCTTTTTAAATTTATTTTAACTCGCTAAAAAAGGCGGTATTTAAAACTCAATTTTTATTGGATACAAGAGTCTATTAAGCCAAACCATTAGTGTTCAAGAATGGCTGCTTCACTTTTATTTTTTATAAATGTGACCAGCCAAGATATGCTGTGGTTGGTCAGTGTCGGGGTCACAGAAGCACATGGAACCTCCAGTGGCATCCCAGGGTACATTCCTTTCCGCGGTTGTTGTTGTTTGACATTTGAGATAGGAAGAAGGTGTTCCTATCATCATTTGTTGTCTAATCCGTTTAGAGTCTTACTGTACCTAAGAATCCTAAAACTAAGCTATGAAGCATTTTGACTTTTGACCAAGTATGAAAATTATTGATTCTTTAAAATAAAACAATAAGAATTTGCTATTTTCTGAGCCACCTGACTCGTGGGATACATTTATAACAACAACTAGCATTTATATAGTGCTTCAAGGCCCTTTGCTCATAGTGGGTGAGAAGTGGTCTACTCGTGCAGTGGCTGGGCAGCACGTTGCAGACCTCAGAGCTCGTCTGCACCTCTAATGATGGGGCAGGCAGAGAGTAGCAGCATCCTGGAGAAACTTGGTCCCTAGTGCTTCCTTTAATTTTCCTTATCTGATATACCAGTCTAGTTTGGAGGTTGGCACATTGACCTCTTTGTTTAGAGCATTTTCTGGTGTGCCAGGCATAATAGCAAAGATTTTAGATGAGAAATACACAGTATAGTAAAATCTGTTTTTGAGCCCACCTGTGTTGAAAGAATACCTGTCGATAAAAGGCTACTTATTCAATGTGTGTATGGAGGTCTCTGTTGAATGCAAAGCTATATTCAACAGCCATGTGTCCACCTCAGTGGGTGCAGGTGGCCCCTATATGCAGGTTTCACACGGCATAGTGTAGCAGCTCTGCTCTGCTTTTCTTGAAAAGGGAGATTCTTCCACTGCGATTTGCTGGGGTATACAAGAAAGCTGTTTGTTTCAGAAGATGCAGCATTAGGAAAATAACCAACACTGTCCCTTTAAATCCAGGCCAGTGCATGGGACCTTGTTCCATCCCAGAAGCCTTTCTTATCAGTGAGCTAGGAAACTAGATAAGATGAGAAGTTCTGGCGTGGTAAACATTGCTTTATAGAATTGGCTTTATTAAGAAATAATAAAACAGGATTTTTAAAATTATTTATTATATTTATATTATATATATTTATTATTTTATTATGGATTTAAAACAGGAAACCTTGCCTTCCATGCATTTAGATCCAGTTCCACCTAAAGATGAAAGATATTTATTTTTTATGAAGAGATTTTTTTTTTCCTTATCATTTAGGTGTGGTTTTTTTGTTTGTTTTGTTTTTAAGATTTTACTCACTGCTTGTTCCCAAATCCATAGAGCTATGGAAACATAACTACATTTTTTTTTTCTCCCTCTCTGGACACATCCTGCAATCTGGCAGTAGCATTCTAACTGTAGTTTCTCAGTGTCTATGATACATTTATATATGCATGTGTGTGTATAGATGTGTATATATTTTCTTTTTTTTTAAAGATGGGGTCTTGCTCTGTCACCCAAGTTGGCATGATCATAGCTCACTGCAGCCTCAAGCTCCTGGGCACAAGCCATCATCCTGTCTCAGCCTCCCAGTAACTGGGACTACAGACACATGATGCTGTACCCAGCTTGTCTATGATAGAAAAAAACAGAAAAAGATTTTTTGTTAGTGTTTTCCAGATTGATTTCTCTATTTTGGCAATTAGAGTCTCCCTTAAAATGAAAACATCCTAAGTAAAGGAGAAAATAACAAATAACTCCTCATGTAGACTAAAAGCCTATAGGACCTTTAGAAAAGAGAGATAATTATCTGCCTTCTTTTCGGAAGCTGCGTTCCTAATCTTTTTCTTCTTTCATTTGCATGCTGGGCTTGGCAGTACTAGACCTCTTTCATCCCACATTGTAATTCCTCTTGTAGATAAAAGTGATTAGTAGAATTGAGGACTTTGTTGACAATGCAGTGAGCTGATATAGATACATGACCTTTTTGTACAGGTTACTGAGGTGTAATTTGTAACCAGGTTCTCTACTTGTGTGTGTGTGTGTATGTGTGTGTGTGTGTCTTCACTTGGGAAGACTGAAAAAAGTTGGAGAAATTTGAGTCTACCTAGGACTGTGTCTGTGCTAGAAAATGGATTGTCAAAATAATCTATTTATTAATAGCCCTTTTTCTTTTTTCCAAGAGTGGTAAATATAACATGGTATGGGGTTATAACAAAAATAAGCGGCTATAAAAGCCTCCATGTTAATTTTTTCTTTATTTTTCTGTTTGTTTATAGCACACTTCATAGCTGTCACGATATAGTTTTACGAAGAAGTTACTTGGGAAGTTGGGGCTTTAGTATCGTTGGTGGATATGAAGAAAACCACACCAATCAGCCTTTTTTCATTAAAACTATTGTCTTGGGAACTCCAGCTTATTATGATGGAAGATTAAAGTGAGTCTTGTTCTAATTAATGATGTGATTCATGTTGATGACATTGGACATGATCTAGACCAGGGGTCAGGGGTCAGCACTAAATCCAGCCCATTATCTTTTTGAAAATAAAGTTTCATTGCAGTGCAGCTACACTTACTGGTTTATGTACTCTCTGGCTCCCACACTACACCAGCGGAGTTGATGTCATCGTGACAGAGACTGTATGGGTCTTGAAGCCTAAAATATTTACCATCTGACCCCTTACAGAAAAAATTTGCCAATCCCGATCTAGACTGAAATGTTACCTTTACTGTCTTGTCACTTATAGCTATGTTTCATTAATCTGATGACAGAAACTGAACCTGAGTTATTTCATCGGACATATTTCATTCATCATGTTGTGATGTGACATTGAGCGCTGAGTAAGTTTCCCACACAGCCTACTCAGGTCCAGTCCTGTCATTAGATGACTCTGCTTTATTTTTCTCCATAGCACTCATCTCTACCTGAGATCGTATTTATGCAAGCTCCATAAGGGAGGGATCTTGTTGCATTTATTGTTATATCCCTAGCAGTCATAACAATACCTTGCATAAAGTAAGATCTCCATAAATATTTGATGAATGAATGTACAATAGCTTACAGGATGCCTGGCGCAGTGCTAAGTGCTGTGCATGCATTATGTAATCTTTTTAACAATCCTATGAGGTAAGTTTCTTTATTATCCCTGTTTTAAAACAAACAAGATAACTGAGGCTTGGAAAGGTTAAGAAACTTGCCCACAATGAAATAGCTGAAAGTGGTTGGCTGGCATTCAAACCCAGGACTATCTGGCTCTAGATCCCTGGACTTTAACCCCTCTGCCAGCCTCTACCACTGAGCAAAAGTCCTCGCTCAGTGTACAGTGTCTTATCAAAGCTCGGGCACTGGGAGAAGAAAAGAGAAGGTGTCATGGCAAGACATCATCACCAGCAGAGAGGAGGTAGTTGATTGTAAATTCTTAATACCTGGTTTACGAAGGAAGAACCAGTTCTTAAAAAGTAAATGTTGACATTCTATATAGAATGCTATGCAGATGGAGAATGTACACTGTTTGCAAGGAGTAAGTGACATCTAAATAATGTATGGAAAGGTGATTGGGAGTGGTATGCTCCAGGTCAGCCTATATTGATAAAGATGAAAAAAAAAATCATTTTAGGAGGAAAGAGTAGGGAAAAATGAATTAATCACTCTCTTAGCTAAGTTACTCAACCAGTCTGGGCCTCTGTTAATTATAATTTGTATTCCTCCTACTTCCAAAAAGAAATTGAAGTAGTTAACAATAAAATAGTATATTTATGGTATAAATAGAAGACCAAAAACCATAAGGATAATTATGGTAATTATAAGGCTGGAAAGGTCCTCCAATTCATCATCCATCCATAATAATTCTGCTTAGAGTACAGTGAGTGTCAACAGCTGAAAGAAGAGGAAGTATGGGTCTTATTTCCAATCTAATTCAGCCCTCAGATGTATGAGCTCTAAGAATGAATAGAAAAATAGCAGTCAAAATAATAACCCCCTTCAAATGCATGACTTGGTATTTTTTTAAAGAGAGAGCATATTTACTCTATATTTTGCTTAAATTAGTGTGAAAATTACTCTGCTTGTCCTTGACATTCACCTACTGGTTATGGAGTCATCGGCACAGGGGTTTCCTTGATTGGCAAGGGAAAGCCAGCATAGGCTTAAGGGCTGTCCCAGACAAAGTAGATTATACACCCTAACCATTGACAGTTCAGTGGTAAGTGAAACCGCATTTTTCATGCTACATAAATCTCAATTGGGATATTTTTAATACCATGAAAATAGTAACATTCTGTATCTGTCTCTCTTTGTCCAGGTGTGGCGACATGATTGTGGCCGTAAATGGGCTGTCGACCGTGGGCATGAGCCACTCTGCACTAGTTCCCATGTTGAAGGAGCAGAGGAACAAAGTCACTCTGACCGTTATTTGTTGGCCTGGCAGCCTTGTATAGATTTTGGAAATTGGTTTCAAATCTTGCATCTTCCTTTTTTAGATTTTTGAAAGAAAACCCTTTGGTTTCATTGTGTTTGTGGTTTAGGAGCTGCTGACACTGCTGGTATACACAGGGCCAAAACCCACTAAGATTGTCCGTTTATGTTTATTTAAATGGTTTCCTAAGTTAGTTACATTTCTTTTAGCTGGGAAACAGTCTTCCACTAACCTTTGTGAGTTTATATTTTCAGAATTCAGACTTAGTTGTTAAAATGTTACCTATGGTAATGAGCAAAGCTCACCCAAACTGTGCCCCAGCTGGAGTAAAGACCTTCTGGTGGGTCTTTGTTTTCAGTAACTGAATCATAGAACGAGTTCTGTATCCCTCAGGCCTGATGTCAGCGAAGCCAGTAACAACAGCGTGTACTGCCACTGTCATAACCAATACCATGAATGAATATACTTTAAATTTTGGTGATAACTATTCCCCATTTTTTTTTTTTTTTTTTTTTTTTGAGCCAGAGTCTCACTCTGTCACCCAGGCTGGAGTGCAGTGGCACAGTCTCAGCTCACTGCAAGCTCCACCTCCTGGGTTCACGCCATTCTCCCACCTCAGCCTCCCGAGTAGCTGGGACTACAGGCGTGCGCCACCATGCCCAGCTAATTTTTTGTACTTTTAGTAGAGACGGGGTTTCACCGTGTTAGCCAGGATGGTCTCAATCTCCTGACCTTGTGATCTGCCCGCCTCAGCCTCCCAAAGTGCTGGGATTACAGGTGTGAGCCGCCGCACCCGGCCGTTCCCATTTTTTATTGGTGCCAACATTTCAAAACTTCATACTGTTTATAAACTGATTTTCTGGTTTATTTCTACTGTAATCTCTCAATATTCATAGAAGATGAAGAAATAAGTCTGACAACACTAAAGAAATTTCTTAATATACTATTATTAGAATAGTAGAGGATAAAAGATAATGTTATCCAGTTACAAAGGAATTTGGATGATAATTATAACTTAATGTTAGAGATGGTAAAGCTGCACTTACTTGAACAGCCCAAAAGCATTAAAAATCTATTTCCAGAGGAATGTTTTGCTATGTAGGGAAATTTTGAAGTAGTTTTTGCTAAAAAATTATTTCTAGAGTTGTGTTATTCTTAGCAGTAATCTTGGCTAGAAATGTTTTTGTGATTTATGCGATTAAACGAAATGATAAAGATAAAACCATATTATTAAATACATATATATCACAGCTAAGTAGGAGAAAGGGAGACCTTTTTATTTTGTTCAGGTAGGAGTATTTCTTGTGTATTTTAGAAACAATTATTTTTCCCATTATTTCTTATGACATTAGTTGTTTCAAGTAGGAGACAGAAAAGTTCTGTTTTGTTGGAAATGTAGGTTTTAGATGTATCTTTCAGTCAGCTCTCAGTCACTAGACTATTTCATATTTTTTGAAGTGTTTTTGAAAATTATGACTAGCCCATTTTTTGTCCTTTATTCAACATACTTATCCTCTGAACACATAAATAAGTGAATAAGATAAAAATATCTTTACCTTATTAATATTATACATACTTGAAAAAAATTTCATTTAGAAACCTAGTTCAGAATCTGAGCTAATTTACAAGTGACCTCTGTAATAAATGGTATTGATAATCAGAGAATGTATTTCAGAATACTACAGTACAATATATTATGAAGCATGACCACTTTATTTTGAAACTTAGCAATTGTATTGCTGGGGTTTGTTGTATCTGTAGCATGTCACTGATTATTTCAGTTAGTTTTATAATGATTTTTTAAAAACATATCTATTTGGAATAAGATACAGCAACAATCATTGCTACTGACTTGTTCAACCCCTTAGTTACACTGTATGATCAACATATAACAAGATACAGTGGAATGGCCCATACAGTATATTACTGTTGTGTGATGATTGGCTTTGGAAGCAATTTGATTTTGAAATGCCTTGATATTCTGATTGACATGGAACAAGTTTTTTCCCTGCTCCCCAAATAGAATTTTGTAACCAACTTTGCTATTTTTTTAAAGTTTGTAAGAATGTGTCATTTCTTGGGGAGTAGCCATCCATCAACAAATATCCTGACTGCTACTTTGTTATATACAAAATACTTACATTGAACCTGGTGGCATAATGAGTATTTTGAAAGAAGAAATTTTTTCACTCTCATTTTTATAGAAATCTTGGAGTCAGCTTAAGCTGTAGCTTTTATGACAAAAGACAGTCATTTTTGGTTAGAGTGATATTTGGTGATGGAAACTTGTTCATAATTTATTGTTACTATAGAACTATCTGGATTTTCTCATTTTTAGTTCTGATAGTTAAATATTTTGGTTTGTTCTGTGCCTTCAGTTTAAATTATTTCAGGATTTTTCAGATGTTTAAATAATGGTGTGAATCATTCAGGATGGAAATAAAAGTCATCCTTTCTGTAATAGTGACGTTGTCTCTTTTCTTGAACAGCAGCTGTTAACTTAGTCTGTGATCTGTATTTTTGTTGCTGGCTCCACTGTCCTTATAATATACCGAGCACCGAGCATGAAACCTCAGGATCACAAACCCACCTTATTCTCACCCCACAGTTTTTCTTTTTCCTTTTTTTTTTTTTTTTTTTTGAGATGGAGTCTCGGTCTGTCACCCAGGCTGGAGTGCGGTGGCACGATCTTGGCTCACTGCAACCTCTGCCTCTGTGGTTTGAGAAATTCTCCTACCTCAGCCTTCTGAGTAGCTGGAACTACAGGTGCCCACCACCAGGCCTGGCTAATTTTTATATTTTCAGTAGAGACAGTTTTGCCATGTGGGCCAGGCTGGTCTCGAACTGCTGGCCTCAGGTGATCCACCTGCCTCAGCCTCCCAAGGCACTGGGATTACAGAGGTGAGCTACCAGGCCTGGCCTCTTTTTCTTTTCTAATATGGTTACTAGGAAAAAAAAAAATTTGTAACTGAAAGAAACAAAGTTGTCTCCTAGTTTTCTAGTAAGTTAAGTTCAAACCAAGGCCTCTGTGGTCAGACTCCTAATTGGATTGTCCAGATGGCTCCATGGTGCCGTTTACCCTCCCTTGCTCCAGCAGCCTCCTCAGAGCACACACTTATGGTATTTCCTCCAACTGTAAAGCTTTTTCTTCTCTGCTGGTTCACGTTGTTCCCATATCTGGAGTGAGGGCTTAAGTGACGCTCCATGTGTCTCACTCTCAACTGCACTCCCCACTTTCCTTCCTAATGGTGAATCTCCGTAGGCCTTTGTGTATGCATTTCTTCTGGCCTCGATCTCTTGCTACCTAGTTAGAGTTTTAAGTACCATCTTTAACCTTGCAACTTGGAGCACCACTGACACCTAAGTCTACAGCTCCCACAGTCCACAGCCTGAGACAGACACCTAGATCTCAGCACCTCCAAAACTGAAATCTG
Source organism: Pan paniscus (assembly GCF_029289425.2). Lineage (NCBI taxonomy): Eukaryota > Metazoa > Chordata > Mammalia > Primates > Hominidae > Pan > Pan paniscus. The sequence continues at coordinate 27,140,700 of NC_073263.2, read as the reverse complement.
TGCTTTCCCAAGCATTTGCCTACTTCCTATCTCTTCATCTTTCAATCCAAACTCTTAAGCCTTGAGAGTAACTTCTGAACCCCAACTCTAATCATATCCTTGCCCTGTTTAAAAATCTTCATTTGGCTGGGCGCAGTGGCTAACACCTGTAATCCCAGCACTTTGGGAGGCCGAGGCAGGCAGATCACGAGGTCAGGAGATCAAGACCATCCTGGCTAACACACTACTAAAAATACAAAAAAATTAGCCGGGTGTGGTGGCGGGCGCCTGTAGTCCCAGCTACTTGGGAGGCTGAGGCAGGAGAATGTTGTGAATCCGGGAGGTGGAGCTTGCAGTGAGCTGAGATAGCACCACTGCACTCCAGCCTGGGCGACAGAGCAAGACTCCGTCTCAAAAAAACAAAAAACAAAAACAAACAAACAAAAAATTTGTTCCATGTTGTCTGCAGGATAAATCAAAAGCCTTGGTATAGCACAAAGACTTTTTGTGGTCTGGCCCCCAACCTGCCCCTGTGGCCTTATTTCCCATCCTTTCTTGCTTCCTATATAAACCACCCCAGCCCGCATACATCCCCTGCTCTCTGCGTCTGCAGGGACTGACTTAGCTCAAGTGACACCACTCTTTTAAGAAATCTTTACCAATCTCTCTGGGCAAGCTTTTTCTGGCTCCTTTTAAAGATTTCAGTAAGTTACACATTTATGGTCATAGCTATATGCTAGGAAGAAGAAAACTTTGCCAGGTAGATGCTTGATTACCCCATCTGTGGCAGTGTTTTAAAACTAGACAATAAATGTCAGAGATTCTGTCACTTCTGAAGAGCTCAAGATATTGCCAAGATAGAATCGAGGCTTAATTTCTTTTTCTGTTCAGGGAGTCTACAGTACGTTTAGTCATCATGTCTTCTTCTTCTCCTCTTGGCTGTGCCATTTTCTCAGACTCCTTGCTCTTGAGGGTGCTGAGAATGCTGATGCTGGTCAGGTATATTGCAAGTTGCTTTCTATTGGAATTTGCTGTTTTTTCTTATTATGACTGGCAAATGGGTTTTTGGAGCAATATCCCCAAGGTAAAATGTTGTTGTCCTCATATCAAGGATACCTGCTGTCTGTGTGCCTTATGGCTGCTGAAGTTGGCCTCAACTACTTATCCGGTTTCTCTACAATAGTGTGTGCAGCCCATGCTTGAGCAGTGGGAGTTATTCTGTCCGTTTATCTTTGAGCTGGTCAGGAAAATTGAGGCCTCTAGTGCTGCTTAGGGAGCACCTTGTGGGTAGAAGGCAGGTAGAAATCCTTGGTTAAGAGTATCAGGGGCAGTAGTCCAGGTGCGGTGGTTCGTGCCTATAATCCCAGCCACTTTGGGAGGCCGAGGCAGGCGGATGACTTGAGGTCAGGAATTTGAGACCAGCCCGTCCAACATGGTGAAACCTCGTCTCTACTAAAAATACAAAAATTAACTGAGTGTGCTGGCGGGTGCCTGTAAGCCCAGCTACTCAGGAGGCTGAGGCACGAGACTTCGCATGAACCCGAGAGGTGGAGGTTGCGGTGAACCGAGATTGCACTACTGCACTCCATCCTGGGTGACAGAGTGAAAACTCCATCTCAAAAAAAGAAAAAATATCAGGGGCATATTTCATATTTTAAACAAACTCAGCCAGGCAGATTGACTCATGCCTGTAATCCCAGCACTTTGGGAGGCTAAGGTGAGAGGATCGCTTGAACCTGGGAAGTCAAGGCTGTAGTGAGCCACAATTGTGCCACTGCACTCCAGCCTGGACAACAGAGCAAGACCTTGTCTCTAAATAACCCTCTCTTGACTCTGCTATTCATAGTAAAGTTTCCCGAAAGAGTTGTCTCCATTTTGCATTCTTTAGCTATTTTTAATTCCTAACAATTTTTCTGACACAAAAGTCAGAAATAATACAGTGAACACTTGTGTACCCACCACCCAGCTTAAATATAAGCAGGGCCACTGCCATTTGACTTCCTTCCCCATTTGTGTCTACCCTCTGGCCTTCCCATTGTTTCTTCATAGTTATACTACGTATTCATACATCATTCAAATATAGTATTGTGTGTATGGTTTTAAATATTTAAATGATGTGCATATGTGGTGTTCTGCAACTACTTTTGCTGCAAGATTCATGCATGTTTGTGTAGCTCAAGTTTTTCTTGCTAGTCAATGATTATGACAATTTTCTATCCATATTTTAGTTACTTGACATTTAGGTTATTTTTTTCTTCTCATCATTAACAGTGCTGGTGGGAGCACCCATAAACAAGTATTCATGTGCATGTGGAGAGTTTCTGCAGGGCAGTGATTCTCATTTAATCCTGGCTGCACACAAGAATCTTTTGGGGAGCTTTGCTGTTTTAGTTGGTCTGGGCTAGGGCTTGGACATCAATTTTGTTTGGTTTTGTGTGTTCCTCAGGGGGGGTTACATGCATAGTTGAAAACCACTGCTCTAGGAGTTGCATTCCTGCATTTAGAGTAGGTGCATCTTTACGAGGTAATTAATTTCCCAAGTGGTTGCACTAATGTTACATTTCCACTAGTAATTGGGTAAGTTTTGTTGATCCACATTCTTGCCAACATTTGGTGTTCTCAAACCGAAGAGGGTGAAAAGGGCATCCCACTGTGACTTCAATTCCCATCTCCCCATTTACTGGTGAAGTCGAGGAACTTCTCACATATTTACTTGTCTTTCAGGTCCCTTCTTTGGTGACTAACCTGTTGGACCATTTTCTAAAGGGCTATTTGTGTTTCTCTTTTTCATTTGTAGACATTTTTTATTCTGGATGTTAATACTTCGTGGATGATGTGAGGTATAAATATCTTCTCCCAATTTGTGACCTCATTTCAGCTGTAATGATGTGATAAACCAAAGTTCATCATTATAATGTGAACAAGTGTATGAATAGCATATAAGCAGATTCTTTTCTGTTACTTTTGGAATTTTTTATTTTGCCAAGGGTTGTCCATTTATGTTGTGATGATTATTATATGTTTTCTTTCCACCCTATATTGATTTCCTCTGCCTCTCTGTGCTTCATGTTTTCTTCTACTGAATTGTAGCTCTGTTTCTGTTCACTTTGCAGTTACCCTTGAATTTTTCTTCGTGCATATTTAACATAAAGTTTCAACCTGAACAATAGCTCTATCCCCTCTGCACAATACAAGGACCTGAGACCACGTGACTCCAACCACCCTGAGGTCTGACTTAGTGGCAAGCGTTGTAGCTCCTCCTCATTCTCCTCTCCAGTTAGTATTATGGTAATTGTTATATACTGTTGGGGTTTGGTTAGATTTCATTTCTGAGCTATGTAAAATACTGAAAGGCTGATGCAAGCACAGTTTATGATAGTTCCTAACATTCCAGTAACATCCCACAAAGGACATGTGGGCAACAGAAGGCCAGAGTGGGATTAACGGCAGCACACTGACCCATGCTATCTGAAACTTGAAGTTGCAATCCAGATATAAGGAAAGACTTTATAAAAGCTTGGGACGCAACAACATTTTCACCATTATATTACCCGTTTCCAAGCAGTCTGGAAATCACTGAAGCAATTTGCCTTTTTATGGGAGGGGTTGGGGGAAGGGCAGTTCAGCAAAGGTCACTATCACCAACTTTACTAGAGCAAATGCAACTTGCATTGTAAATCCAGAGACATGTTTTCATAGGAAATTTTGGAAGGCAGATTTAGAGGGTTTCGTTTTCTCAAGATACTGTGCACAGTGAACAGTTCTCTAACGGCTGAATCCTCCCTCTCTGTCCTAGCTGTGGCTCTTTTCTCACTAGAAGACCTGAGGTCTGTTCATTCTGTTGCTGTACCTTCAGAACTTGATACCCATTCTTCTATAAATGAAAGTGGGCTGCTGCTTTATGATTCCTCACATGTTTGAAGCTGTAATCAGATACATGGATGGTTAAAATTAAATCTGAAGTTAACCTGAATTTCAGCTTCTGTGGGCACTTCACCCATTTCATCATGCCTGACACCCATGTTACAGTACATTAATGCCCTGTTAATTCAGACTTAACTAATTTGGAATTTGAAAGCTTAAAGAGAGGTGAGGTTAACTTGGCACTTTATATAAGCAATAAGTATCTTTAATCAACATTTAAAAATGGAAAGTGAGATGTTTCGAGTGCATGCTAAAGTATACTGTTTCCAAGTTTCCTTAAGCACTATAAAATACCCAAGCTCATTTGAGTGATGGCTGTGTTGCTTTCATGGAATCGTTTAAACAGTTTATCCAGCACCTGCTGTGCACAACACATAGTGAGAGGCTCTGGGTCACTTCCTCACAGCACCTAATTTCATCTTTTACAATGCAGATTTTCTTTCATTTGTCCACCTTGGGTGATCAACAAAACCATGTAGATTACACACCAACATGGTAAACTGCTGCCCTGGTAACAGGCTAGGAATTCATGAGTTGAGGTTTTTCTCTTAAGTCTGTCTTGTCTTCTTGCTGAGGGAAAGATTTCAGCTCCCTAAGGTCCTTATTAGAAAGCTCTTTTGCCATTTTATGGTGTAAATATACTACTAATTAATTTCTATGGCAACACAGAAGCTCTTTAGAAGAGAAGTTGTACATGTAAGCACAGTGCCTAATAGCTATAAAGTGCCTAAGTGAGAAATGCTAAAACTTTAATCACCTACAAGAATAAAAGACTAGGCCGGGCGCAGTGGCTCACGCCTGTAATCCCAGCACTTTGGGAAGCTGAGGTGGGCAGATCACAAGGTCAGGAAATGGAGACCATCCTGGCTAACACAGTGAAACCCCGTCTCTACTGAAAAAGAAAAATACAAAAAATGAGCCGGGCGTGGTGGCGGGCGCCTGTAGTCCCAGCTACTCGGGAGGCTGAGGTAGGAGAATGGCATGAACTTGGGAGGCAGAGCTTGCAGAGAACCGAGATCGCACCACTGCACTCCAGCCTGGGCGACAGTGAGACTCCGCCTCAAAAAAAAAAAAAAAAAAAAAAAGACTAGCACTTGGAGGACTCACACTGTCCCCGCAGGTGGCAGAGAGCATGCCTCCCATCAGGAGAAGGTGGCTTCGCTCCATGGCTGAGTGAGAAGCACTTAGAGATTTCCATTTGAGCTCTATTCACTCACTCACCTGCAAATAACACTTTCAAGATGGGCTATTTCACAAACTTGGATCAGCATTTGCCTTATTTCTTCAAAAGTTTTCAGTTTAAGGGTGAATTCAACAAGAACTCCCTTCTTTAGATTGCCTGAAAGCTGACCAAGAACGGTTAAGTTAGAGACATCTATTCCCCAGACTCTGAAAGATGAGAAGCAACAACGACTTGTCCAATGTCAAGGTTGTAAGGGTGGCGGCAGCTATTAAAAATAAGGTTTTTTTTGAGATGGGATGAAGTGACTCCAACTGTAATCTTAGCACTTTGGGAGGCTGAAGTGGGGGGATCACTTGTGCCCAGGAGTCCAAGACCAGCCAAGGCAACAGAGGGAGACCCCATCTCTGCAAAAAGTAAAAAATTTGCCAGGCGTGATGGTGTGCACCTGTAGTCCCAGCTACTCGGGAGGCTGAGGCGGGAGGATCATTGAGCCCAAGAGGTGGAGGCTGCAATGAGCAGTGACTGAGCCACAGCACTCCAGCCTGGGCAACAAAGTGAGACCCTGTCTCAAAAAAATGAAGTTTTTCTTTACTTTACCTAGGTTTAATTGAAAGGTCTCCTTTCACTCACCTCCTCTAGAAATGACCTGAGAATGTCTTAGTTCATGGGATGTGTTTAGTCCCATTCTCCTGACTGCTAGCCTCTTCCACCAGGGAAGCAATACCCCAGAGCCCTTTGTAGATTCACCCCTCTGTGCCTGTTCCTTCCTGCGTGGCTCAGTCCTAAAGAGTTGGAGTCTGGGATCCTTGCCTGGTCTCTTGGCGGCTGTGGGCTAAACTCCTGCTCCTGGAGTCCTGGCCTGTGCTGAGATAGATGGGCACCTGTGGAGGATGGGGGGTGCTCACAGCAACAAAACTCCCTCTGTGGATACTTAGTAAATGTTTCAGGAAAGGCAGTCCTTGTCACCTGTCATATGTAAGTCATTCCAAAGGATATGATGTCCTTGTGTCATCCAGGTCCCCAGTCTAGTGCTACTTTTTCCCCCTGCTGATCCCAAGTCATGGAACCTTAGAAAGGGAAGCTCTTTGTCCATTTTTCTGGTATACGGGTCCCCACTGTGATATGGTCATCTAGCTCCTGCTTGAAGGCTTCCCGTGACAGGGACCTCCCTGCTGCATTCCAGGCATCGCCTCCCTTGGGCATGTCTAATTGTTAAGCGATTCCTTTTTAGTAATAATTTGTCCCTGTCCCTCTTCCTAGCTAGAGTGTAGAAACGAGGAGGCCAGGCAGGTGGGATGTCTCTTCATTTGTTACTTTTCATATTTAAATGAATATTAGGCAGGCCCAAGACACAAAACACTTACTGATTCATCTTTTCATTGTACTTGGCCAATGTTCTCTTAGCATCTACCATGTGCCAGGCACTGCTCTAGAGGCTCAGAATTCATCTGTTTTTAAGACGGAGTAGTTGCTATCTCTGTGCTTACACAGAGATACACAGGGACATAATCAAGAAATAACATGACTTCAGGGTCTCACTCTGTTGCCCAGGCTGGAGTGCTGTGGCTCAGTCACTGCTCATTGCAGCCTCCACCCCTTGGGCTCAATGATTCTCCCGCCTCAGCCTCCCAAGTAGCTGGGACTACAGGCGCAGACCACCACGCCTGGCAATTTTTTTATTTTTTGCAGAGATGGGGGTCTCCCTCTGTTGCCTTGGCTGGTCTTGAACTCCTGGGCACAAGTGATCCCCCCACTTCAGCCTCCCAAAATGCTAAGATTACAGTTGGAATCACCTCGTCCCGTCTCAAAAAAACCTTATTTGTAATAGCTGCCGCCACCCTTACAACCTTGACATTGGACAAGTCGTTGTTGCTTCTCATCTTTTAGAGTCTGGGGAATAGATGTCTCTAACTTAACCGTTCTTGGTCAGCTTTCAGGCAATCTAAAGAAGGGAGTTCTTGTTGAATTCACCCTTAAACTGATAAATGCAATGGGGAAACAAAGCCAGGTAAATGGAGAACACAGGATGGAAATGAACCAAGTGAGAGAGGTGTGCGGGGAAGGCCTGAGGAGACATAACAGAGGCTGAATCCAGGTTCTCGGTGGCATGTTAGGTTTTGACGTGTGTGCATGTGTGAAAGGCTTCATGACTATGGGATATTTTTGTCTCAATAGTGATCATTCTAGGAAGGCCGTGCCGGTGTGATGGGCTCTGGGGGCACAGCCTGCTGGCTGACTTCCACTCCTTTTTCCCTCTGTCCTGTAACAGAGAAACACTAAGTATGTTGGTGCACACATGATCCAGATCGAGAGGGAGGCCAGTGCTGTGGCACAGTGGGTAGAGCCAGGCAGCCTGAGGTTAATACCTACCTTGCTTGATTGCTGTAAGTTCTAGAAATCATGCATGTAACGTGGCTGACACATTGTGCTAAATAGGTGGTAGTTGTAGATATTATAGACAGAGAGATTTTGGCTAGAATTACTCATCCCTGGAAATGACCAAGAATTACACTACAAATGAATTATTAAAACAGCTCCCCTCTGGCCGGGCGTGGTGGCTCATGCCTGTAATCCCAGCACTTTAGGAGGCCGAGGCGGTTGAATCATGTCAGGAGATCGAGACCATCCTGGCTAACACGGTGAAACCCTGTCTCTACTAAAAATACAAAAAATTAGCCGGGCATGGTGGCAGGCAACTGTAGTCCCAGCTACTAGGGAAGCTGAGGCAGGAGAATGGCATGAACCCGGGAGGCGGAGCTTGCAGTGAGCCAAGATAGCGCCACTGCACTCCAGCCTGGGCAACAGAGCAAGACTGCATCTCAAGAAAAAAAAAACAAAAAACAAAAAAACAGCTCCCTTTAGACTGCAGGGGGAAAAAATCTACTCTTAGAGGTTCCTCTGAACTCAAACTTTTGTTTACTCTCAACATGGTGTGTGTTTTCGTAAATGTGACACAGTCAGCAAGTTCTCTCCTGCGCCTTAATCACACAAGTGATTCACATTCCCCAGGCATCACCCTGAGCTTTCCGAAGAGCCAGCTCCTGCTCACACTGTGCCGCTTTTCCAGGAATGCCTTGTCCTGCTGATTCTCTAACCTGACCCCAGCCATCAAGCCCTGCTTATCCTTCTAAGCCCAGCCCAATGCCAGCGGCATCAAGGCTGCCTGGCACCTGCAGCCCCCCCGCCACTCGCTGTTCTTGCACTTCCCTAGAGGCACACGCTGGCTGCCACTTGTCCTGTCTGTGCCCCTCAGCACCTGAGAGCTCCTCCAGGGCCTGGGTGTTCAGCCACCCACACACCTGACAGCACCTGCACGTGGTGTTCATGCAATGCCTGCTGGCTTTGACTCAGCAGTGTCTGAAGCTGCAGAGAAATTGGGAGGGTGAGGATTGAGAAATAGTCTCTGGGTTTACATCCTTGGTGACTTTTCAGAGAATAGGTTCCATGGCAGGGTAGAGCTGGGAAGTCCAATGGCAAAGCGCTAAGGACTGGACACCGAGGCCACAGAGTTGTTCTCGGCTGCTCTTACAAAAAGTTTGGCAAAATGTGCAAGTACCTGTGGATGAAACGACATGATGTCTGAGGTCTGCTTTCAAACCATCCAGGAAACAAAGAAGAGAAAACGGGAGTAAGGGAATGTTTGAAGGTTTTCATAATGGAAATAGAACAGCAGAAACAAATGAGTGCAAAAGTTTGGAAATGAGAAAAAAAAGCTGTTGTTAGCCAGGCCCCTGCGGTTTGAAATGGATAGAGTGAGCCTGTATAAGAAATATGTCATTTATTTTCCTTTACCTATGTTGGCATAATTTCTAGGCAGACTTGATTCTTTTATCTTTACATGTTCAAGAAGTGCGGGTGGCAAATGATTAACAACACCATGCGTGTGTCTAACACCCGTGCACTCACTACACCATTTCACTTCTGCACTTTTGTGCATTCTTTACAAACATTTCATTTGATCCTCATAATAGACTTGTGAGGTATGTTTCAAATAGATTGCTCCCATTGGATAAATGAAAAACACTGAGATTTCATGACTTACTCATTTGCACATAACTGGCAAGTGGAAAAATACACACCAGTCACCGGCACCCCTAGTGACCCTTCCCTGCCCACTGCAAAAGGACTCGGCATCATTACATTTCACATTAGTATCCTGATCACACTGCCCATCCTGAAAACAAGGAAATAATTGCATCCCACCTCTTCTCGCATTTTCTTTCCCCATGAGGAGCACTCTGCCACGTTCAACGTTCAGACAAGATTGAGCACGTTCAGGGTGGTATGGCTGTAGACTGCCATGTTCAACATTCATTCAACAAACACAGAAATAAGTAAGACAGCCCTGCCCTTTGGGAAGTCCACATTGTAAAGTAGCAAGCTTGGATGAAATGTAAATAAAGTGCATTCTGCCCGACCTTTGGAGAGGCCAGCAGTTACAGTTCTGTGGAGCAGGAATTTTGCAAGGTTGCAAGCTGTGCTAAATCGGTGTCCCAATTTACTTTTTGACTTTGAAAATGATTAGCATTCTTGGTTTGTACTGTATTTCAGCCATCCTTGTTGTCTGAGATATTTGCTTTCAAATTTTCCGTTGTAGTGTCTAAACAGGAGAACTTCACTGGTCTCTTAACTGCTGCTCTTGGCTCTGAAGGTGCATATCTTGGCAGAAATTCTCAAGTGTACTTCAGGATTCAGAGACTGTGGAAGTTGAGAACTTGATATTGGAATTTGGTAAAAGATCTGAAGGACTCCAGGAATGCAGTATCTCAACCTGAAAAAAGTTTCTTCAGCTTCAGTGGTAAAATAAGATTACAACAGCTAACATTTGTTAAAAGTTGAGTATGCACCAAGCATCGTTCACATGTGTTTATCCATTCATTTCTCACGACAAGCTTCCAAAGCAAGTTTCATTAACTTTCCCAGTTCTACAGTCAGAGAGGACAGGCACAGAGAGGTTGGGTCTCAGAGCTGGAAGTTGTCGGGGGAGTCTGATTTCTGGGTTTAGAGCCCACCATGCTATGCTCTCTCCTGTGTTTAACACCAAGGCCACGCCAGGGCCCACACTAGATGCGGGCTTGATTCCTTTGTGAGCACTGGTCAGGGAGTCAGAAATCTGCACTCTGACCCTGCCTTTGACTCTGACTTCTGATCTGACCTTTGCCTCTTGTTTGTCATGATCCTCTTGTCACCATCTGACATGGGGTGGCAGTAAAGGAAAGAAGGAAATAGTGCCCAGGTGGGACAGGCCCTGCTGCTGACTCAGCCGCTCCCTGGACAATCCCTGCCACTTGGAAAGAGTCTGTGATCTGCCACGGTTCTGATGTGTCTGCTGCCACTTCATGGTAAGAGCTATGCCCGATGCATGATTATTTTTACTTGGTCTTATAGATAGGATTTCCCATTTTCTTTCTTTTATTTCACCCCCACTCCCAGGGGGCAAAAAAGGAACAATTACATTCTCACTTATTGTGGCAACATCTTTTGCTTGAAATGACAGATTTGTTTGCTTTTCTAAAAAAAATTCTGGTTGGCCTAAGACTGTCAGATCTGCTGAGCTCATCATTGCTTCTCCTGCGGACTGGCTGATAAAGGGGCCTTCCTAGGAGTAAGAGATGCGAGAGCTCTGCTGTTTCCTTTGAGTTCACTTGTGCTCCCGTTACTAATGTTGCCAACCTACAGATTCTTTGCAACCATATTTTTAAAGCTACATATACATTTTTTCCAAATTTAATTTAGTTAACACTGAATAATGAAATCCTTAAATCCACTTATCCGGGTGCACACAAAATATAGTAAGTGGCAACATGCTGAAGATGAATGAGTATGTGAGGGTGGGTGGCCTATCTCACCAACCTCATAACGTGTGGCTTTGACATTTGGAGTACGTGATGGTGCCAGCATCATCGATCTGGATTTTAACTAAAAATATATATATACATATACATATGTATGTATGTATGTGTATATGTATGTATGTCTGTGTGTGTATGTATATGTATGTGTGTGTGTATATATATGTGTGTGTGTATATATATATACAGGGTGTGTATATATATATATACAGGGTGTGTATATATATATATACAGGGTGTGTATATATATATATACAGGGTGTGTATATATATATATACAGGGTGTGTATATATGTGTGTGTGTGTATATATATACACACACACATACACATATATATATGCACATACATGCTGACACCCTGTCCCCGGTGCCTGCCTCCTTTGTCTCTGTCCCCATGCCAAGCAGTGTGCTGTCACCCCACTTCAGTTTTGAGCGGAAGTGCACAGGTGGTGCCACCTGTGGGAAGTGTTGTGGGGGTGGCCTTGCAGTCACTTATCACTGCGTGAGCCACTCCCCTGGCCTCCTCTGCCGCTGTCCTTCCTCCTATGGGGGAAAAGGAGGTGGTTCTCTCACAGAACTGTGGCTAAAGGGTGACAGCCCTCACCAAAGGTGAGACTCATGAGCATCGGGAAGAAAGTAGCAGTGGAGTGTCCGGTTAGTTTTCTCTGCGGACTGGAGCAGCCGGGCATCAGAGCCCTGGGAGCTCGGGCACCACCAGTGGTCAGCGCTGGCCCTGGACGTCCCTGGTTCACTGGGCCGCGTTTCAGCGCCCTCTGCTGGCTGGATGGACTGGCCGCCCTCGCTTGCAGCTCCCCGGTGTTTGCAGCCTGTTTGCAGCCGGTGGCTCCCGGTGCAGGAGGTCAGGGAAGCTGCAGCAGGAAGGGTTGGATATCTGAGGCCACAAACAACTTACATATATGAAGGGAGTGCGTCTGTCCCCTTCCCATGTGGCATGAAGAGCCTCATAGTTGGAATAAAATAGCAAAGCAAGATGTGCAAACATTGTCGACCTTCCCCGTGGCCATTTCTCTATCCCTGGGTAACTCAGACCCCAATTTGTCCTGCTCCCTGCATGTGAGTTTCGCTTCTATGGTATAGGGCTCTTTGAATGTCAATGTTATTGAGGTTTTGATAATTACGCACCTTCAAAAGATGTTCAATGTAATTCTGATCATACTCCTCTAAAAAAGCCTCAGATTAAAAGCTTTTGCTGGCTCTTTAGACCGTGGGCCTGCAATTACAGAAAATGAACTGCATTTTAGCTTTCCATTGAAATTAATAACAACGGTTCCCCAGTTGACTCTGTGAATAGTTAATGGAACGAACAGGATGCTTCAGTACAATATGGGTTGGAAAGCCATTTGAGTGAGATTCTGGGTTTCAAATGGGAAAATAATTCATGCAATGCAAACCTGTTTCATATGTGCTCTGTAGAGTAGGTGTTTCTCTGGAATAAAAATCTAACTATTTAACAAATGATTAACCATACCGCAGTCATCATGAACTCTCACGAAAACTGAACTCAGGTACGTGAGCTAACTCATGGTATCCAGTGCTGCAGAAGACCTGAGAGGACAGAGATGGACCTCCTTATTTGACAATGAAGAAACAGAATTAGCGAGGTGGAGCTTTGGAGGCCAGCAATCCTGACAAAGGAGCTGCCTGGAACTGACCCTTTAACCCTCTGGCAGTGCAGGGTAAGGGAATCTTTGGACTATGGGGAGACTGGGATATGGAGGTTGAGGACAAAAGATTGTGTGGTCCAGAGTGTTCTCTGGCTGGGGTCCCCATTTCAATTTATAAGAATAAAACCTAAAAAGCAATTAAAATTATGTTGAATTCAGCAAAGTTGCAGGATACAAAATCAGCGCACGAAAACTAGTTGCATTTCTAAACACTAACAATGAACAATCCCAAAAGGAAGTTAAAATAATTTCATTTACAATAGCATTATAAAGAATAAAATATTTAGGAATAAACTTGAACAAAGAGATGAAAGACATGTACACTGAAAACTACAGAATATTGCTGAAGGAACTTAAAAAAGACATAAATAAATGGAAAGAAATTTTCTGTTCATAGATTGAAAGACTTCATATTGTTAAGATTAATACTACCCAAGACAGACTCCATACAATATCACAATCCCAACCATGTTTTCTGCAGAAATAGAAATATCCATCCTAAAATTCATATGGAATTTAAAGGGGCCCAGAACAAAGTTGAGGGTCTCATTCTTCCTGATTTCAAACTTGCTACATAGCTAGTCATCAAAGCTGTGGTACTGACATGAAGACAGACATATAGACCAATGGAAGAGAATAGGGGGCCAGAAATAAACCCTTGCATATATGGAGAGATGATTTTCAACAAAGGGGCCAAGACCATTCAGTGGGGCAAAGACAGTCTTTTCAACAAATGCTGGGAAAACTGGATGTCCACATGCAAAAGAATGAAGCTGGACCCTTACCTAACCCTTACCTAATAGTTTTTAAAAAGGTAACTCAAAAATCTAAATGTAACAACTAAACTATAAAACTCATAGGAAACCAGGCAAAAAGTTTTCTGGCAAAGATTTATTGGATATGACATCGAAAGAACAGGCAACAATGATGAAAAGATAAATTGGATTTCACTAAAATTAACAAATTGTATATCAAAGGACACTCACAGAATGGGAGAAAATATATGCAAATCATATATCTGATAAGAGATTAATATCCAGCATATACAAAGAAGCTCTATAATGCAACAATAACAACAGCAAACAAAAACCCAATGAAAAAAATGGGCAAAGGAGGTGAATAGACATTTCCTTAAAGAGGATATACAGATGGCCAATAAACACATGATAAGATGCTTAACATCACTAATCATTAGGGAAATGTAAATAAAAACCATGAGATACCACTTCACACCATGAGGATGGCTACCATTAAAAAGAAAACAACAGGCCAGGTGCAGTGTCTCACACCCGTAATCCCAGAACTTTGGGAGGCCGAGGCAAGTGAATCACTTGAGTCAGGAGGTTGAGAATAGCCTGGCCAACATGGTGAAACGCTGTCTCTACCAAAAACACAAAAATTAGGCAGGCATGAGGGCGCACTCCTATAGTCCCAGCTACTTGGGAGGCTGAGGCATGAGGACCCTTGAACCTGGGAGGTGGAGGTTGCAGTGAGTACAGATTGTACCACTGCACTCCAGCCTGGGCAACAAGAGCAAAACTCCATAAAAAACAAACAAACAAACAAACAAACAAACAAACAAAAAACCCCAGCAACAACAGAAAATAACAAGTGTGGAGAAATCAGATCCCTTGTGCATTGCTGGAGGAAATGTAAAATTGTACCGCCAGCATGGAAAACGGTATCGTTGTTCCTCAAAAAATTGAAGATAGAATTGTCCAATTATCCAGCAGTTTCACTTCTGGGTCTATATTGATAAACACTGAAAGCAGGGACTTAAACAGATATTTGCACACCCGTGTTTACAGCAGCATTATTCACAACAGCTAAAAGGTGAAAACAACCCAAGTGTCCATTGATGGATGAATGGGTAAACCAAATGTGGTCTATACATACAATGAATGTGATTCAGTATTAAGAAGGAATGCAATTCTGACACATGCTGTGACATCGATGAACCGCGAGGACATTATACTAAGTGAAATGAGCCAGTTACAAAGGACAATACTGTATGATTCCACTCATATGAGGCACCCAGAGTAGTCAAATTCATAGACAGTAGAATGGTGGCAGCCAGGGGCTGGAGAAAGGGGTGGGGAGTGGGGAGTTAGTGTTTAATGGGCACAGAGTTTCAGTTTGGGAAGATGCAAAAGTTCTGGAGATGATGGTGATGGTTTCACAACAATGAGAATGCACCTAATGCCATTGAGCTGTGTGCTTTAGAATGGTTAAAATGGTGTTATGTTATGCATGAAATATGTTATGCATATTTTACCACAATGAAAACATTAAATATTTTATAAATGTACTTGTTGACATGCAAATATGCTTATGAATATGTTAAGGGAAAAAACAGGATACAAACTGTTCAGATTATACAAATGATTTTTAAAGACTATGTGTGTGTGAGTATATGTGCAATTATCCATTAAAAAGGAATGGAAGGATGTTTCAAAGTGTTTACAGTGGTCACATCTAATTACTAGTGTGATTTTGGTTGATTTCAGTGTATTTTATCATTTTCGCAGAATGAACATGAATTTTTATAATACATATATTGTGTCTCCGATGTAAACTGAAAGAAATGTTCAGGGTATGCTCGCGTGCAGGCCACAGTCCCCAGGGAGGTGTAAAAGGAACTTACTCGTGGAAATGGAAACAAATTGTTTTATCTAATGCTCACAAAAAAACAACCCTGCAAAGTAAGTATTCTCATTTTCATTTTATAGATGTAGAAATGAAGGAAAAGTAACTTGCCCGATGTGTGGCCTGCCAGCCAAGCAGCTCCTCCCCGTTAGAAAACCTGGGGCGAAAAAGATTTTCTAAAAACCTTCTGAGATGTGGAATAGATGTTATTACATTCAGAGCTATTAAGATGTGGTTGAGAAATAATACCTAATTTCCAGCGCTTCAGAGTCAACTAAGAGTGTGTGTAACGTAAAATTGGGGTTAGAGCTCTGTCCTGGGGGTTGTCCTATATGACTTTTTACTTCAAAATGTCACAAAGCTAGGCAGAAAAACTAAAAAGTTAGATGATGCTGAAACGGAAAGGGTGAACTTTTAAAAGGTAAAGTGTCTCATTTAGGCTCAAATGATTAATTGCATATGAACAAAATGGAGTAAAGTTGGAAATTCTAGACAGCCACAAATTCAGCATGAACTGGTGTGTAACTTGGCTGCTGGTGCAGTAGTCAGCTCCATTCACCCAGTGGAGCACAGCATCTACATGAAGGGAGGGTGGCCCCCGCTGTCGTCTGTTCTCAGTATAACACATCCAGCTCTTCTGGGCACTCCTAGAGGTGGACGTGGGAATCTGGATCATGTCCCGAAGGTAGCTGTGGAAACCTCATCATCTGAGCTGTAACAGGAAACTGTAGACGTTGACCATGCAGTGGCCCAAGGCACACATCGGCTGTCTTCATAAGCTTCTAGGCCATCCTGCAGAAGAGAGCTGACACTTCCTGCATCACTGCAGAAGGCTGAGCGGGTGCTCGTGTTGAGAATTGTGGGAAGGCAGACGGGGTCACAATGCCAAGACAAGTTGCAACAATTCCAGGCACTCCGGCACGAGGCCAGTGTCTCCAGAAGGCTCCATGGAGAAGCCAGGTGGGCATCAGGAGAGACTCTTCTTGCATGGGAGCGAGGTTGGAGGAAGTGACCTCCAACACTGAGATTCTGGCTGGTGACTTAGGACTAAGGAGAAGGTGTCAGGGCCATGCCTTTCCATCACATCTGCGGGGCTCCTTTGGGTGCGTGGAGGGGTGTATTAGGCCGTTCTCGCATTGCTATAAAGAAATACCTAAGACTAGGTAATTTATAAAGAAAAGAGGTTTAATTGGCTCACAGTTCTGCAGGCTTTACAGGAAGCATGGTGCTGGCATCTGCCTGGCTTCTGGGGAGGCCTCAGGAAGCTTCCAATCATGGCAGAAGACAAAGGAAGAGCAAGCACTTCCCAGGGCAAAAGCAGGAGCAAGCACCAGAGTGGGAGAGTGGCGGGAGTTGCCACGCACTTCCAAATGGTCAAATCTCCTGTGAACTCGAACAAGGACTCACTTATCACCAAGGGGATGGCCCAAGCCATTCATGAGGGCCTCCTCATGAGCCACCCCATGATCCAAACACCTCCCACAACACCCCACCTCCAACATTGGGAATTACATTTCAACATGAGATTTGGAGGGGACAAATATGCAAACTATATCAGGGAGTTTCTAGTGGGGAACACTGAAGAAAAGGAGTGTCGGGGGGCATTTACTGCTTAAAGTCATGCAAAACAAGAGTGAAGAGCATATAGGACCAAGTTATCTCCTGCAGAGCACTTCTGGCAGCCCAAGGCACAGCTACTGGGGATCATTTTAGGAAGAAGAAAATAGCTGCATTCTACAGAGCACCTCACTGTGCCAGCATTCCTCAGAATGGGGTGTCTCGGCACTAGCTGGCTGGCATTGTCTTCCTTAGCCGGCCTTGGCTGATAGTGACAGTGCCTTGTGCCAGGTCATCTGTACCCCCACAAGGGTGGCAGAGGCAGGCAGGTGGGGGGTATGAGAAGAGGAGAGGGTTGTGGATCACGGAGATGTCAGAGTCCTGGAATGCTGCAGGTGAGAACATCTCAGCAGGGGATCACCTGCTCAACCCCCTGGTTTTCAGGTGAGGAAACCAGACTTCAGATAAGTTAAATGACTTCCCCGGAGCTGGGCTGAACCAGCTGGGCTGAACCAGAACCAGGATCCAGGCTCCAGCCTCTAGATCTAATGCTAGCTCCACCTTCCCACACAGGAGGCCAGTGTGTAAGAAAGTGGGTGGTGAGGCCAAGGGGGAAGGAAATCTCATTAAGATGACCACAAACAAAAGGAGAGGAGACCAAATGCATGCCCTTTCTTCAGGGAAGACACTTCTCCTCGGGCCTGGAGCCCTGATTCCTGGTTCCTGTGGGGCTGAGCACCTCACCTCCCAGCACTCCTGCCTATAGCCTGTAGAGTGGAGTTTCAGATCCAGCCACTCTCGGGTTTGAATCCTGGCCATGCCACAAGCTACCTGTGTGAGTTTGGACACGTCACTTAACCTCTTTGAGCCTGAGCATCATCAGCTGTTTCCCAGGTTGGCACATGTGGCATCCTCCCAGCATTGGTGTGTGCTCACAGAGCTCAGCCACCATTCCTCATTACCTACTTCCAGATGATCCGGGTGCCTCCGTCCCCTCTTCTGCCCTAAGAGGTAGCCTTGTAAGTATGCTGCTGCTCAGAAGGGAACCCTGAGAAAGGCATCCAGATGGACCTAGCATGAGGTAGAACTGAGAAGAGAGTGTTTGGAGGCAAATTTGACCCTGAATAGCCCTGTTTCCTACTGTCTTTGTCCATTTTCTGTTGCTATGACAGAATACCTGAGACTGGGTAATTTATAAAGAGAAGAGGTTTATTTAGCTCATGGTTCTGCAGGGTGAAAAGTTCAAGAAGCAGGGCACCAGCATCTGCTCAGTGTCTGGTGAGGGCTTTCATGCTGTGTCACGACATGGCAGAAGGTCAAAGGAGAAATGATAAATGCAAAGAGGAAAAACCAAGGGGCCTCCTGGTTTTATAACAACACACTCTTGTGAGAACGAATCCATTCCTGTGATAACTAACCCAGTCTCACGAGATCAAAACTCACTCACTTCTTTCAGAATGACAGAAAGCCATTCATGAGGGGTTCACCCCCATGACCCAGACACCTCCTGCTAGGCTTTCCTGTCTTGGAGGAGGAGGAAACGGGAGTATTTGGGCTTAAACACCAAGGGAGAGGCTGATCTGACCTAAGGGAATTTGGGTTTCCTACTGGGAAAGGAAGAAGAGCATCGGAATTGGAATCAAGAGAAAGCTTGATCCAATTCTGGGTTCACTCCTATTAGCTGTGGGCTTTGGGCAAAGCATCTCACCCCTGAACCTCAGTGTCTTCCTCTGTACCAAGGGATAATGATAGCCTTTCCAAGCTGACAAAGTGACAGAGGAAACATAAACTAAAAGGAGATAACGAATGTGAACATACTTTGTAAACTAGAAAGAAGTGTGCAAATAGATGTAAGGAGTTATTTTCATTGTTCTCTGCCCATATGTTGTGTGGAAGAGAATCCTGCAGCAATGATACAGCTGCATCCTGTGGAAGGCCAGGGGCACTGCTCTGCACCCAGGCAGCCTGCAGCAGCCTGTCAAGGAGTCAGATGATGGCACCTGGCAAACTCCAAGCCGACAGCTTTAGAGCTCCCAATGAATGAGTGTCAGGACCCATGCCCACCAGGAGCCAGGGGCAAAGAAGCAAATGGGGCTCTGTCTAACCCAACCTAGAAAGAGAGACAAATATACAAGTAGAGACTGTCATTCTACCTTTAGGTAAAACTCAGGCTTCTGTTTGTCTATTCTTCTGGCAATGGTGAGAATGTAGTTCTAGCATCCTTGAGCTAGTCAGGTTGGGATAATTAGGAAGACAAAAACCAAAGGAATAAAAATAGAAGGCAAACAGATGGTACCCAGGAGTGGAGGGGTTTTGGCATGAGGCTTCAAGAGATGGAGTGCGCCCAGGAGGGGATACCCACGATCTCCACATGACACCCCCATCTGTGCAGGGTGAGGATGCCCACCTGCAGTTAGAGAATGGGCTCCTGCTTCAGGGATCATCCCTGGAAACTTGAGCCAGACAGGAGCTTGGAGCTCCGGTTATAAAATCAAGAGAGCAGTGAGCATTTGCATGGAGTACCAGAGACAAGAAAAAATGCCTCTCTAACCCCTGTCAGCCACAGAGCAGGATGGATTTACAAGGATCTCACTGAAAGGAGATTCTGAAGTTTCCAGCAGATAATCCATGACCCACATGGGATTCTTAACCCAACAACACAGACAGTTATCAGGCCACAACCTTTGCTGTGACTTGCTCTGCCTGGAATGACTAAAAGACACCTTAACAGACCCCACCTCCACAGCTAACAAGGAATTAAGAAAAGAGAAGTGGTGAATAACAAAGTGTATTAAAACTTAGAGTTTTCTCTCATAGACTTTGCTTAGTTACTTTCAGCGGCGGTGGTGGGGGCAAGTCTTGAAACAGATGCACGAGAAGCCTCATCATCATCAAATTAATACTAATCTCCATAATAGTTTCTGCATTTGAAAGATGAGGGGGTTGAACAGGAGGCTCTCCGAGTACCGCGCAGCTCTGGCACTCTCTAATGCTCAGATGTAATGCCTCTTAAGCACGGCACTGCATCTGGGATGAAATGGTCTCAAAGACCAGAGGGACTGCTGAGAGAATGTGCGTCTTGGTGGTACCTGGGTGCATGAATGGACCGGTGGCCCGTGTGTAGGAACTGTTTTACTTTTTTTTATTATTATTGTTTACAACAGACATGTTCTAAAACTTTAAAGATTGGAAGGGGGGATGAGAGATCAGGCTTCTGGAGGTCTGCAGAGATTTTGTTTCTTGGCCCGGGTGGCGGCTGCATGGCTGTATTCACTTTGTGATGCACATTTATGATCTGTGCACTTTTATTTATGTGCATTATGCTTTAATGAATGTTTACATTTTTAATGTCATAAAACATCCTATTCCATTTTCAATCCCTTTTCTAACGTTCAGGTCTCAAAACTCAAAATACATCTAAGAAGTCGGGTTTGGGATGATCTAGCTGGAAGCCCTGGGGCCTTGTTGGCATGAGGGTTGATGGGCTCTCCTGGCAGTCGCAGCCCTGCCTTTCCGCTGCCTGGCATGAGGCATTCTCCCTGGTGGAGGGTACCCTCCTCTGTCAGTGGCACTCAGGAAAGAAGCTGGGTGTTGTTCTGTTGCTTCCCACTCGCCTGGCCTGTAACCAGAGCAGCAGTTCTGTGCTGAGCTCCCACAGATCGCCAACTCTTCTAACTGACCCAAAGCATCCGTCACCTTCCGCCCAAAGCCAGGCTCCCCCTCTGTGTCCCTGGTTCTGTCAAGGGTACAGGTGGCTCATTTGGAGACCCCAGTGTCTTCCTGGAGACATCTCCTCGGGTTTCTAGCCATCCCACACTTCTTGAAATTGCATCATTAAAAATTTTTGTTTGTTTGTTTTTCTTTGTGTGTAAACTAATTTTGTATAACATTTAAGGAGATTACAAAAATAAAAATAACACACTTGGGGAAGAAGGTTATGCTCTCAAGGAAGCAGGTAGAAGGTCTAGGGATGTTGACAGGGAGGCCCATTCAGCAGAGGTGGTCTGTGGGTGCCAGGATGGGGCTGCCTGACCTCCCCCAGGGCCTCAAGGAAGGGGACCAAGTGTTGATCCCAAGAGCAGGCCCTGCCTGTTAATCTCCATCTCACAGTCTCAACCTATGACCAAGGCACTGCCACAACTGAGCTTCCTCTAAGTTCTGCAGATTCTGAGCTAGTTTGTTCATATTCCACACACACAGGCCCACTTTCTTCACTGGCCACACAGATTTCTGCACCATGTGGCTTTTATCCCCTGGGGCTCAGCATTGTGGATTTGGCAGTCCTGCCTGGGATAGCAAAGGAAGCTGTAACCCTGGAGCTGGAGTCAACAGAGCACTGCAATTTGAACACATGGTGGTGAACAGCCCATTCGAGTTGATGCAGAGCTTCTTCCAGACTGGAAGGCAGCTTTGGGAATGGCCCATGCTAGAACCAGGAAAGGACACAGCACACGCTCCAGCCTCATGGGAAGGAATAAGCTGGGACTAGGTGGAGGAAGAGATCATTTCTACCCAGCACTGCTGCTGCAACCACAGGGAGACACAGCCAACAGCTTGAGGACAACCTCAAATACAGGAAAAGCACCCCAGTGATTGACAGTGATGCATGTCATAGACCCAGCCTCGTGCTGTGCCACTTCCTCCTCAAGCCCACCTCTTCCCTCCAAATACAAGTTATCTCTTCCTCTTCTACAGTTTGCACAGAACTCTTAAGACATACATAAAATTAAATCCAGCAAATACTGATTCCACCTCTGCTATGCTCTGGGGCGCTGCTGGGGTTACCATAGTGAATGAGTCTGACACAGTAACCCTGGAGGTGACAGGGGTTGGGGCGCTGTAGATGTGTGCAGCCAGGGGACTTATTTTGGTCCAGGGTTCATGGAATGCTTCTTTGAAAAAAAAAAAAACAGAATAGGTCAGTGGGGCTCGGCCACGTGTAGGGCAGATGGTGATAGACATTCCAGACTGAGGGAACTGAGTGTGCAAAAGCATAGGGGGAAGAGAGCTCAGGGACATTCCAGGGGCCCAAAGAACTTCAGTATGAGTGTCACATGGAGAACCAAGGGTGAGAGACTCAAGGCACTGAGGGCTGTAGGGGTGTCAGGGCCAGATAAAGGAAGTCCTTGCATGCGTCGCAGCTGAGTTTCATTCCAGGGCTAAGGGGAAGTCCTTCAATGCTAGTAAGCAAAGGGTATAAGACATGATTGCATCCCAAAAAGATCATTTTTGTCTCCCTTGAATATTTTCTTAGTATAACAATGTCCTCTATGACCTAAGAAGCTCCAGCAGGCAGAGCTATATCCACCCATCTTGGCTTCCTCCAGAGGACTGATGGGCCCAGCATGCACCTTTCTTAGGGAAGGTTTGTTGAGTGGCTGAATGGCATTTTCACCTGAATCGCACCAGGCCCTCTAGATAAATTGACTAAGACCAGCAGTCTAATTCGTGGCACACAGTTCAGCTGAAAGACACACAGATGCTTCCATTGTTTCTTTTTATATTTTATATTTTTTATTTTTTATAGAGTCCAGTGTCTTGCTATGTTGCCCAGGCTGGTCTCGAACTTCCGGACTCAAGTGATCCTCTTGCCTGGCCTCCCAAAATGTTGGGATTTTACAGACATGAGGCACCCCCACTTGGCCTGTTGTCTGTTGAAGACTTCGAAAGATTCCATTTTCCTCTATAAACACTAAGGTTTTTAAAAAAAAATCCTCTTTGCCCATTGCTTGTTTTTATAAAAACTATCTTTAAATTAAAAAAATGTAACATTTAATATATACAAAATAATGCATATGATAACATGAGCAATAATAATAAAATGAACAGCATGAACCCACCACCCAGCCTGAGAACAAAAGTGTCACCAGAGTCACTAACACCGGCTGAGCGTCCTTTCCTGCACCCACTTCTCTTGCCTCATCCCCAACCCTGGGGGTTACACAAGTCTAAATTTTCTGTTTATCATCCCTTGTTTTTTAAATGTACAGTTTTATAATATGAGGTAGAATTCTGCTTGATTTTGAGATTTATAAAATGTTACATGCTGGCTCTTCTGAGACTTTTTTGATTCAGTGTTGTTTCTAAGACTCGTCCTTGCTTTTGCATATTGCTGACAGGCATCCATTTTCACTATTTTAGAATATTCCATTGTGTGATCACACCATGATTTATTTATCCTATTGATGGGCATTTCATTTGTTTCTAGTTTTTGTTTGTTCTGAGTACTGCTGTGAACATTCTTCCAGATCCCTTTTGGCAAAAGCAAGAGCAACTCAGGGGCATGTAGCTCGGAAAGGAATTGCTGGAACTCCAAGTTGTTTCCCAAGTGTCTGTATCATTTTACATTCTTCCCAGCAGTTCACAAGAGACCTGTCAGGATGGAATAGCATTGCAGTATTAATTTACAGTTATCTGCTTGCTAATGAGATTATCATCGTGCCACAAGTTTGTTCTCCGTTTACTTTTTCTCTTCTGAAATATATTTGTGCATGACCTTTGCCCATTTTATTGTTGGGTAGTATGATTTTTTTTCTTATTATTTTTAGTAGTTCTTTAATTTTTTTTTCTTTGAGATGGAGTCTCACTCTGTTGCCCAGGCTGGAGTGCAGTGGTGCGATCTTGGCTCACTGCAACCTCTGCCTCCTGGGTTCAAGCGATTCTCATGCCTCAGCCTCCCGAGTGGCTGGAATTACAGGTGCCCAGCACCACGCCCGGCTAATTTTTGTATTTTTAGTAGGGATGGGGTTTCACCATGTTGGCCAGGCTGGTCTCAAATACCTGACCTCAAAATCTGCCCACCTCGGTCTCCCAAAGTGCTGGGATTACAGGCGTGAGCCACCGCACCCAGCCTGCTTTTACTTTTTAAATTGAGATAATCCACAGATCTAGAAGCCACCATTTAAAAGTGTACAATTCAGTGATTTTCAGTATATTCCAAAAATTATGTACCATCACCACTATCTAACCCCAGAACTTTTTTTTATCACCCAAAACCCTTTTCCCCTGGCAACAACTAATTTACTTTCTATTTCTATGGATTTACCTATTCTGGATATTTCATATAAATGGAATTATATAATGTGTGGTCTCTTATGACTGGCTTTTTTCATTTTATACAATTTTTTTTTTTTTTGAGGTGGAGTCTCGCTCTGTCGCCCTGGCGGGAGTGCAGTGGCGCGATTTCGGCTCACTGCAACCTCTGCCTCACAGATTTAAGCAATTCTCCTGCCTCAGCTTCCCGAGCAGCTGGGACTACAGGCGCCCGCCACCATAGCTGGCACAATGTTTTTAAGGTTCATCTATGATGTAGAACTTTATTCCTTTTTATGGCTGTGGAGGACAAAGCGACTCCATCTCGGATCTAATCTGCCATGTTGACTCCCCTCCCTTCCCCTTCCCTCCCCTCCCCTCCCCTTCCCCTCCCCTCCCCCTCCCCTCCGCTTCCCTCCCCTCCGCTTCCCTCCCCTCCGCTTCGCGCCTCTTTCCCTCCCCTTCCCCTCCCCTTCACTCCCCTTCTGCTCCCCTTCCCTCCCCTTCCCCTCCCCTTCACTCCCCTTCCCTCCCCTTCCCTTCCCCTCCCCTCCCCTCCCCTCCCTTTCCTTCTTTCCTTTCCTCTCCTTTCTTTTTTTCTTTTCTTTTTTAGAGCGGAGTCTCGCTCTGTAGAGGCTGGAATGCAGTGGCGCAATCTCGGCTCACTGCAAGCTCCACCTCCTGGGTTCAAGCGATTCTCCTGCCTCAGCCTCCCTAGTAGCTGGGATTACAGGTGCCCACCACCGTGTCCCGCTAATTGTTTGTAGTTTTAGTAGAGACGGGGGTTTCACCATTTTGGCCAGGATGGTCTTGATCTCTTGACCCCCTGATCCGCCCACCTCAGCCTCCTAAAGTGTTGGGATTACAGGCGTGAGCCACCGCACCCGGCTACCATGTTGACTTCTGATTAACACCTGGAAATGCCTCTAAGATTTATACTTTATGTAATGTTACCGTAATTCCTGCCCTTAGGTAAAACCAACCTTTACTATAAATTATACCCTTAGGCAGATTCACATAGCATTCTTACCTTTTCCTGGTCTATACATTACTTGCCTATGGCATATACACCATGGGTCTTGGGGGAAATGGTGTGGGGATCCACCGTCTTGTCTTGTGGCCGCCCAAGGCTATGGCTTCTGTTTGTAAGACCCTATTAAATGCTTCTTTCTGAGAAACTTGGATAAGTCAGATTTTATCTTCAGCCTCTCATCTTCCTAGGACTTTAGGGGTAGCTTTGCAACAACCTGACCACCGTGGAACAATGGTTGAATAACATTGTATGGATATCCCACATTTTCTTTATCCATTCATCAGCTGCTGAACATTTAGGTGGTTTTCACCTTTTGCTTATATGAATAATGCTGCTGTGAACACTGGCGTACAAGTTTTTGTGTGGACATATGTTTTCACTTTTCTTGGGTGTATACATAGGAGTAGAGTTGCTAGGTCCTATGGTAACTCTATGTTTAACTTGTTAAGGAACTGTCAAACTGTTTTACAAAGCAGCTGCACCGTTTTACATTCCCACTAGCAATGTATGAGGGTTCCAATTTTCCATATCCTTGTCAACATTCATTATTTTTTTTATTACAGCCATCCTGGTGGGTGTGAAGTGATATCTCATTGTGATTTTGATGTGCCTAACTCTAATGACTAATGATGTTGAGCATCTTTTCATGTGCTTATTGGCCATTTCTATATCTTTTTCAGAGAAATGTGTGTTCAAATCCTTTACCCATTTAAAAAATTTTATTGTTGAGTTGTAAGAGCCCTTTAAATGTTCTGAATACAAGTCCTTTTTCAGATATATGATTTGAAAATATTCTTCCCCTGTTCTATGGGTTGCATTTTTCCTTTCTTGATAGTGAAGCACAAAATTCTTTATTGTAATGAAGTTCTATATATCTGCTTTTTCCTTGGTTGCTTATACTTTCATTGTCATTATCTAAGAAACCATTGCTTAATCCAAGGTTACAAAGAGTCACATCTATGTTTTCTTCTAAGAGTTGAACAGTTTTAGCTCTTAACTTTAGGTCTGTGATCTTTTTTGAGTTAATTTTTGTATGATATGAGGTAGGAATACATTATTCTTTTGCAAGTGGATACCCAGTAGTCCCAGCACGATTTGTTGATAAAATTATTCTTTTCCTGTTAAAATGCCTTGGTTCCTTTGTTGAAAATCAATTACCCATAAATGGATGGGTTTACTTCTGGCTTTCAATTCTATGCCATTGATATATGTCTATCCTATGCCAGTAACAAACAGTCTTTCTTACTAGGGTTTCATAGTAAGTTTTGAAATGAGAAAGTGTGAGTGCTCCAACTTTGTTCTTCTTTTCAAGACTGCTTTGGCTATTCTGGGCTCCTTGCATTTCCTTGTAAATTTTAAAATTAGTATGTCAGTTTCTGGGGGGAAAAAGCTCTGTTGGGATTTTCATAAGAATTGCATTAAATCTACAGATTAATTTGGAAACTATGGCCTTCTTAACAAGATTAAGCCGTCCCACCCATGAACATGGTATGTATTTTTATTTATTTAGGTGTTCTTTAACTCTTTCAAAGATATTTTGTAATTTCCAGTGTACAAATCTTGTTCCTCCTTGGTTAAATTCATTCCTAAGTACTTTCTTCATTTTGATGCCATAATTTTATAAATTATAATTTTTTATCAATTTATAAATTAAATTTTCTTAATTTCAAATTATTTCTTGCTATTGTTTAGAAATGCAATCAATTTGTGTATATTGATCTTGTATCCTGCAATCTTGCTGAACTTCTTTATGAGTTCTAATAGTTTTGTGTGGATGAGGATCCTCAGATTTTCCATACATGAGATTATGTCACCTGCAAAGAAAGATAGTTTATTTTTTCATTTTCAATCTTTCCCTTTTCCAATTTTTGTTTCTTCCTCTAATTGTCCTGGCTAGAATTTTCAGTACAATGTTGAATGAAAGTGGCAAAAATAGACATCTTAAGTTTTTGCTGATCTTAAGAGGAAAGCCTTCAGTCTTTCACCATTAAATATGGTGTTGGCTGTGAGCTTCTCATAGATGCCCCTTATCAGATTCATGAAGTTTCCTTCTAGTCTGAGTTTGTTCAGTCATGAACAGGTGGTAGATTTTGTCAAATACTTTTTCTGCATTGATTGAGATGATTATCCTGTGGTTTCTGTCCTTTATTTTGTTAACATGATGTATTATATTGATTGGTTTTGTATCTTGAAAAAGCCTTGTATTCCTGGAATAAATCTCACTAGGCCATGTAGTAATTTGAGTCTTCTTTCTTTTTTTCTTGCTCAGTGTAGCTAAAGGTTTGTCCATTTTGTTGATTGTTACTAAACACCAACTTTTGGTTTCATTGATTTTCTCTACTATTTGTTTATTTTATTAATTTTCACCTTAAACTTCATTATTTTCTTCCTCTGCTTGCTTTAGGTTTAGTTTGTTCTTTATTCATAGTTTCTTCTTATGGTGGAAGTTTACATCATTAATTTGAAATATTTCTCCTTTTTAAATAGAAGTTTTAAAAAGCTATAAATTTTCTACTTAGCACTGCTTTGGCTACACCCCCTTAGTATTGGTATGTTGTGTTTTGTTTTTATTCATCTCTTTACTTTGCGATTTAGTTACTTTTTACATATTAATCTTACACATAGGCACCTTACAAAATTTTATTATTTTTAATAATATTTCCATAGATCCCTTGAGTTTTCTGTGTAAATGATAACATCAAGTGTCATAAAATTTAGATTTATTTATTACTTTCCACCAGTAACCTTTACTTTTCTTTTCTTTCCTTTTTTTTCTTTTTTTTTTTTTGACAGTCTACTCTGTCTCCCAGGCTGGAGTGCAGTGGCATGATCGTAACTCACTGTAGCCTCAAACCCCTAGGCTCAAGCGATCCTCCTGTCTCAGCCACCTGAGTAGCTGGGGTTATAGGCACAAGCCACCTCACCTCTCCAAAATACATATCTTTTATTTATATTTCTTCTCTTACTACTCCAAGACCTTGAATACAATGTTGAATAAAACATTTTAGATTTTTAAAAAATCCATCATTTTAATGGTAATAGGTCAGATGCATCTCCCTTAAAATTAGGCACAAGACAAGGGTATTTAAAGGCTCCTGTCTTTCTCTGGGAAAATTACAGTATTACATGTCCCCTGGCCATAGTGATTGCTTCAGGAAAGGACATATAACAAGCTGGCCCATCAGCCTTCTTCCACGATCTGTCAAACTGGATTGGGGAGGGAATAACCTATTCTTGCCTCTTTGATTGGAAAACTATAAGAATTCACTCAGAAATACCAACCCCATATCCTCTGCGGAGTGAAAAAGAACAGTTGCAGGAACAGCAAAATAGACTGCTACCTCTCTCTCTCTCAGACACACACATACACACACATACACACACACAAACACACACCTCCCTAAACCTCAGTTTTCCTACTGGGAAAATTGGAATAATTCTTACCTCATGGGTTGCTATGGATACTTAATAAAGGAATGATTAATGATTTAAAATGTTTAGCACAAAGACTCAATAAATACTACATGCTAATTTAATGTTATTAATGTTATAAACAAGATTATTCTACATGTGCTTCTTTGTGCTCCCCTTACTCTCACCTGGAATCCCCCACTTACCCACCAGTGTAGCATGTGGAAGGAATACTCTTCCCTTCAACTTGCTAGCTTAAGAAAGGAGCAAATGTGACTCCCTTTATCACATATCAGGAGATATGAAAGTTTTGCTGCACTGATAACTTCCATCTGCTCAGGATCTGTTTCCAGAATGGCAACTCCAGCTTATATAATTTTTAAAAATTATTATTCTTTTTAATTGTGGTAAAATACACATGGTATGCATGGTAACATAAAATATACCTTCTTGATCATCTTGAAGTGGATGGTTCATTGGCATTAAGTATAGTCACATGATTGTGCAACCATCACCACCATCCATCTCCAGAACTCTTCCATCTTGCACAACTGAAAGTCTGTTCTCATTAAACAATAACTCTCTTTTTCTCCAGATTCCAGCCACTGGCAACCACCATTCTACTTTCTGTCTCTATTTGGCTACTCTTGGCACGTCATATTAAGTTTTATAATATTTGCTCTTTGTGACTGGTTTATTTCACTTAGCTTAATATCTGCAAGGTTCATTCATGTTATAGCATGTGTCAGAGCTTCATTCCTCTTTAAGGCCGAATCGTATTCCATTGTATGTATATATTATTTTTTTTTTTATCCATTCACCCATCAATGGACACTTGGGTTACCTTCCCTTCTTGGCTATTGTGAATAATGCTGCTATGAATGTGGATGTTCAAATACCATTCTGAGATCCTGCTTTCAGTTCTTTTGGGTACATACCCAGCAGGTTGTATGATATTTAAAAAAGAAGCTCTAGAGTTCCAGCACGAGCCCTCCCTAGCTGTAATTGTGTGCCCCCCTTACCAATAAGGACCCTGAGTCTCAGGGAAGATGGAAACTTGCCCGAAGTCTTACATGCAAGTCATGAAAGGAGGTGTGTTTCAGCCTGGTCCATCTGCCCCAAAGCCCATGTCCTTCCCACTGTTGTTTGCTCTCTCACCAAGCAGAAAAATACTATTAGAGACTATCAATGGGTTCCCCAAAGTGACATGCTGTAAGATAAATCCACAAATACCATCACTTTCTAATATAAGGGATAAACTAAGAACAGTGAAGGAGGAAATCCAGTTCACAAAAGTTTTAAAGAATATACTTGGAAATTAACCTGGTATGGAGAAAAATTACAAAATTCTGGAGGGAGAAATAAATAAAGTATTGAAGAATTGGGTGTTGGGCTCTGTTTCAGTCTAGGACAATTTAAAATGCTAAAGACGGAAGAGCTCCTTTAGCAATTAAAATTCCCACAGAAATCACATCAAAATCCATCTGGAAGAATAAATAGTTAAGAGTATTGCATTTGGGAAGGAAAATAACAGCAGAACCAGGAGAACTAAACTTCTCAGATAACTATAAAATATATTGTTAAATGACAATCAACAAAACTAGATGATATCAGCATAAGAAGAGGAAAAATAATGATTAAAATAAAGCACAGATTCCTGATATATGCCTAACCTTTTTGGGAGCTATTATTAAGACTAACTGGGAATAAGAAAATAATGGGAAAGGAAGTGACTTTTAATAGTGTCATGGGGAAGCTGGGTGACAATAACAGCTAATATTTAATGAGAATTAACTCTGCACCAGGAGTTCAAGTGCAATAATTAATTTAATACTAATGACAACTTCATAAGGCATATTATATTATTATCTCTATTTTATGGATGAAGAAACTGAGTTACCAAGAGCTTGTATAAACTTGCCCAAAGTCACACAGAAGCTCTGTGGCAGAGCTGGAATTTCCACCAAAGCATTCTCAGTCCAGGCCTCTCAAGCCCCATGCTGTAACTCCTCTCATGCTAAAGTGGGGAGAGAACTTCAGCCCAACAGTTTAAACAGGCTTTAACAACCCTACTAAAAATGCTAAAATAGGCCGCATGCGGTCCTATTTTAATCCCAGCACCTATAATCCCAGCACTTTGGGAGGCCAGGAGTTTGAGACCAACCTGGTCAACATGGTGAAACTCTGTCTCTACCAAAAATACAAGAATTAGTTGGGTGTGATGGTGCATGCCTGTAATCCCAGCTACTCAGGTGGCTGAGACAGGAGAATTTCTTGAACCTGGAAGGTGGAGTGCCACTGCACTCTAGTCTGGGTGACAGAGCAAGACTGCCTCAAAAAAAAAAAAACAACTTACATAAAAAGTGTATTTAATATATATCTCAAATGTAGAAGGAGGTAAATATACTGGCACTTAATAAATAGAAGAAATTATCTGCCAGGTGTGTCAATTATACAATTACAAAATTACAGGCCTGTAATCCTAGCACTTTGGGAGGCCAATGCAGGAGGATTACTTGAGCCCAGGAGTTCAAGACCAGCCTAGGCAACATAGTGAGACCCCATCTCTACAAAAAATAAAAAATTAGCCAGGCGTGGTGGTGCACGCCTATAGTCCCAGCTACATGAGAGGCTGAAGCAGGAGAATCCCTGGAGTCCAGGGGTTCAAGGCTGTGGTGAGTTAGGATTGTACCACTGCACTGCAGCCCTCACAACAGAGTGAGACCGTGTCTCACAAAAAAAAAAAAAAAGAAAAAGAAAAAGAAAAAGAAAAGAAAGACAAAGAAATTATCAGTGACAAGTGATTTTTATTTTTATGTATTTATTTATTTTTATTATACTTTAAGTTCTAGGGTACATGTGCACAATGTGCAGGTTTGTTACATATGTATACATGTGCTGTGTTGGTGTGCTGCACCCATTATCTCGCCATTTACATTAGGTATATCCCCTAATGCTCTCCCTCCCGCCGCCCCCCGACCCACAACAGGCCCCGGTGTGTGATGTTCCCATTCCTGTGTCCAAGTGTTCTCATTGTTCAATTCCCACCTATGAGTGAGAACATGTGGTGTTTGGTTTTTTGTTCTTGTGATAGTTTGCTGAGAATGATGGTTTCCAGCTTCATCCATGTCCCTACAAAGGACATGAACTCATCATTTTTTATGGCTGCATAGTATTCCATGGTGTATATGTGCTACATTTTCTTAATCCAGTCTATCATTGATGGACATTTGGGTTGGTTCTAAGTCTTTGCTATTGTGAATAGTGCCGCATTAAACATACGTGTGCATGTGAGTGACAAGTGATTTTTAAAAGGCTGGTAAAAAATAAAAATCTTGCTACCAAGAAGAAGTTTGAAATTAGATACAAGATCATGGTTTGTTAATTTCATGGTGGCTATGCTCCACCACCAGAATGACTGAAATTAAAAGAATGACAATACCCAAGTGTTGGTGAGAATAAGGAGCCACCAGAACTCATTGTTGGGGAGTGGGTTGTAAATTTACTCACCTGCTTGGAAACTGTTTGGGACTACCTACTAAAGCTGTGCACAATCCACTCTAAGTCACGTACATAAGAGATATGAGTGCATATATCTTTCAAATAACATGTACAAGATATTTGGAGCATCTTTATTCACCATAGCCAAGAAACTAGAAACAATCCAAATATCTGCCAACAGGAGAGTGAATAAGTAAATTGTGGTACATTCAGACAATGGAGCAGAGCTCAGCAATCGAAAGGAGTGAGTCACTGACACACACAGCAATGCGGGTGAATCTTGCAGACACTTAAGAGTACATTCTCCATGATTTCATTTGTAGAATGTTCAAATGCAGGCATACCAATCGAGAGTTTTTAAAAATCAAAACAGGAGTTACTTTTGTGGTGGGGCAAGTATTTGACTGGGGAGTTTTTTAGGGTGTTGGAAATGTTCTACATCTTGCTCTGGATGATGGTTGCACAAGTGGAAATGTAAAAAAATCACGGAGCTGCACACTTAATATGTGCACTTTAACATATGTAAGCTATAGTTTGATAAAAAATTAAAACCAGCAAATCAACCAACAAAAATGTGTTAAATACGTGTGATACAACACTTTTTATTCATTCAACAAACACTTCTAAAATAGTTCTTGTGCCTGGAATGCTGAGGACACCTCCCTGACTAAATGAGACCATCCTCTAGGAGCTCAAGATCCTGAGGGGATACAGATCAGCAAATACATATAGAACCTCATGAAATGTGATCGACTGGGAGGCAGGGGTTATGGGACACTAACTCTGCTTGGGGAAATCAGGGGAATTTTAATAGGAGAGAAGAGGTTTCAGTGAGGTCAAAGATGAGTAGAACCACAGTGAAATACACCACCCACCCATTAGGCTACTATCAAAAAGAATGTAAAATAATAAGTGTTGGGAATGATAGAGCAATGGGAACCCTGTGCACTGTTGGTGGGGATGTAAATGGTGCAGCCACTATGGAAAACAGTATGACAGTCCCTCAAAAAATAGCACTAACGGCTGGGCACAGTGGCTCACGCCTGTACTCCCAGCACTTTGGGAGGCCGAGGCGGGCAGATCACGAGGTCAGGAGATCGAGACCATCCTGGCTAACACAGTGAAACCCCATCTCTACTAAAAATACAAAAAATTAGCCGGGTGTGGTGGCGGGCGCTTGTAGTCCCAGCTACTTGGGAGGCTGAGGCAAGAGAATGGCGTGAACACGGGAGGCGGAGCTTGCAGTGAGCTAAGATTGTGCCACTGCACTCCAGCCTGGGCGACAGAGCGAGACTCCGTCTCAAAAAAAAAAAAAAAAAAAAAGGCACTAGCATATGATCTAGCAATTCCACTTCTGGGTATATATCTCAAAGAGATGAAAGTAGAGACTCAGAGAACTATGTGGACACCTATGTTCACTGCAGAATTTTTCACAACAGCCAAGAGATGGAAGCAATCCAAGTGTCCATTGCTGGATGAATAGATAAACAAAATGTGAGCTAGATACAGATATAATGAAATATTATTCAGCCCTGAAAAGAAAGGAAATTCTGACACATGATACAATGTGATGAACTTTGAGGACATTATGCTAAGTGAAATAAGCCGGTCACAAAAGGACAAAAACTGTATGATTCCACTTACATGAGGTATTTAGGGTGGTCAAATCCAGAGACAGAAGTAGAGGGGGATAAAGTAGGGATGGTTAATGGGTACACAAATACAATTAGATAGAATGAATAGGATCTAGTGTTTGATACACAACAGGGTGACTATAGCCAACAGTAATCTATTGTATATTTTAAAATAACTAAAAGGGTAGAATTGGAAGATTCCTAACACAAAGAAATGATAAGTGCTTGAGGTGATGAATATCCCCAATTACCCAGATTTGATCATTACACATCATATGTCTGTATCAAAACATTGCATGTACCCATAAATATATATACCTATTATGTACCCCAAATAATTAAAAATAAAATTTTTTTTAAAGAAAACAGAGCAGAGGTTGCAAAGGGCTGAGGGGAAAGGGAGTGGGAGTTAGTGTTTAACAGGTACAAAGTTTCAGTTTTGCAAGATGAAAGAATTCTGGAGATGGATGGTAATGATGGTTGCACAGCAATGTGAATGTCCTTAATGCTGCTGAACTGCATCTTTTTTTTTTTTTTCCGAGATGGAGTCTTGCTCTGTTGCTGAGGCTGGAGTGCAGTAGAGCAATCTCAGCTCACTGCAACCTCCGCCTTCTGGGTTGAAGCAATTCTCCAGCCTCAGCCTCCCCAGTAGCTGGGATTACAGGCATGCACCACCACACCCAACTAACTTTTGCATTTTTAGTAGAGACGGGGTTTCGCCATGTTGGCCAGGCTAGTCTCGAACTCCTGACCTCAAGTGATCCTCCCACCTTGGCCTCCCAAAGTGCTGGGATTACAGGCGTGAGCCATCACGCTCGGCCTGAACTGCACACTTAAAAATGGTCAAGATGGTACATTTTATTTGTGTATGTTTTATCACAATTAACATTTTTAAGCAGAAAGAAAAAAGAGTAGAGAACGTCCTGGCAGATAAGAGCACCCCTAAGTGTGGAGCCTTGAAAGAGCCCAGGGTGTCTTCAAGGACTGGTGAGCTGGTGTGTGGTGAGTGTGAAGGACACCGGGGGGATGTGGGAGATGGCACCAGCAATGTAGGTGGGCACTAGATGGGAAGGGCCTGAGTTATCATTTAAGGAGATTGAGCTTGAACTGATAGGAGCCATCGAAGGGTCCCAGCCTACAGCACATCTCCCTTGAGACCCCCACAACACTGTAGTGTCCATCTCCACCCAGCCTGGGCTGTAAGCTCCCGAGGGCAGGGGCGTCACCTGCTGCTCCACCATTGCATCTCCAGCACCCTGCACCGCAGATGTTGAAAGAACAAATCGCGCATTTTGCACTTTAGCAAGACCATTCTGTTGGTGCGCGGAAACCAGAATGGAGGGTGGGACAGGAGCCAGAGAGCAGTTGGGTAACCCCAGCAGGGTTCCAGTTATGGGAAGATAACCAGCAACAACAGCAGGAAGCAGAGGACAGTGGCTGCAGGATGAGGCACGTTTATGAGACAAGGATGAGAGGGCTTGGGATGGAATGGATGTGAAGTGAGAGGGAGAGGTGAAATGTG